>NW_007361004.1:1727086-1812549 GCF_000409485.1 Glarea lozoyensis ATCC 20868 | reverse complement strand
GGATGGTTTTTTTGCGGGTGTGTGGGTGTGGATGATGAAGGGGGGGGAAGGGAGGGGGAAGGGAGGGGGAGTGAAGGGAGAGGGGTGAATGGAAGGGGGGGTTGAAAGGGAGGGGGGTTTGAAGTTGTTTAGGTATAGGGCTGGTGTTTGTGGGTTTTGGGACGATTGATTAATTTAGTTAGTGTTGTGGTGATTCAGGGTTCGGTCTTGTTATAGATTGCACTTTTATTAGATAGATAATAGACGTAGTGTAATGGAAGTTTATTATATTGTAATTATACAACATAAGCCCAATAAGACGACTTCTGAAACGCACTTTGTTCCTCGCAGCGAGCGCTTGAGTTTGCTTATTACCTCGTTTAATACATAACCAAGACGCAGCAATCCCATCCCTTTTCTTTCCGAACTCCAAACCCCTCCCCTCCCAAACCCCCCTCACTCTCCTAAATACAGATACAGCACTCCTTCTCATGATCATCTCCCTCGGCAGAAAAAGTAGTATAATGGACGTAATCCGTGTTACTATCTACTAACTCACCCGCGTTTTAGTGTAAAATCGGGGGGGGTTTGGGGAAATGATATAGTGAGATAGATGGTTTAGTTTTGGTGAGTTGATGATTTATACATGTTAATGTAATTTTAATATACTCAACCCAAGCTTCTTGTTTCGTAAACAACTTCCTACTCAACACCTACCACCCCCCATGAAAACCCCCTAACCAACCCCCTCCCATCCATCTCCTTCCACAACCCCTTCATCTCCTTCCCTTTCCACCCCAACATCAAACCCGCCTTTCCATCCAACTACCCGTACTTTCCTCACCTTACAGCATACCATAGTCCGAGACTCAAGATCTCAAAATCCGGTGACGGGAAACGTGGCACTTAAACAGACGGATTGGGTCTGTTCAACGTTGTTATATAACGTAGATTAATATGAACCTCAACTAGGCTTCACACCGCGCGCGTGGGAAAAGTTTGATACGCGCATCCCAAGATTGAGAATGAGAATAAAGTCTTTGAGAATAAAGTCTTTGAGAATAAAGTCTTTGAGAATAAAGTCTTTGAGAATAAAGTCTTTGAATACCACGACTTGTCAGTGTGATCAGTGTGATGTTGCTGATACGTGGTTGTTGCAGTAAACTGTTTGAGAGAAGGTTTAGGTTTGGATGTTGGGGTGCGGGTTGTGCGGAGGATTTTTGTATACTAGTGATGTGGGGGATTTGCGTGGGTTGGGAGGGATGGATAGGGGGGGGAAGATGGGAGGAGGGGGGGATGTGATATAGAATCTTAATTTAGTTGAGGAGATTGTAGGTGTAGTGAAGATATTTAGATAGTTAGACTAGAGAAATAGAGGTTCTGAGAGAATATTATTAAACAAGATTTAGTGCTAAATAGTCTTAGATTATTTCTTAGTTAGTAATATGTAATTTAATGTAGAGAAGAGGATTTAAGTTAGGATGACAAGTATTTAATATCGATAGCGAGGTTTTAAGGGGAGGGTTTTATGCGAGAGATGTTAGGAGGGTTTAGATGAGAGGGGAAGAGTAAATAGGTAACTGTATTTTGAAATTCTATTTAGAAGATAAGATATAAATATAACGAATAAATTATAGGTGTTAGAACGAGCGCTTTCTATTCTAGTTAAAATTCTATGTCTATAATCTATACGCCTAGTTATTTAAACCCATTCCCGTTCCATGTCCTCATCTCATCCCATCCCTAAGCCACCTTACAACCCCCCCTCCCAAATCCCACCACTATCACATACCCCCCTCCCCCCTCCACGAGCCCCTAAAGAGGAAATTCTTCAGCGAGATTCAAGACATGTCGAGCTTCAGAGATAGGAGTAAAAGAGTTAATATATATTGTAATTCCGCATATAAGATATAGATATAAGAAAGAAAAGCTATAGGTATCATAACGAGCGCTTCCAGTTCCTTCCCACACCCATATCCCTATTGTCTGATCATTCAGATCCGCTTTCATTTCATTCCCATCCCATCACCCTCCCCCCCCACTTTCCAACCTCCCCCTAACTCCCACCACCACCACCACACCCACCACCCCCTCCACCACAACCTCCTCCCCCTCCACACCCCCCACCAGCACCACACCCACCCCCACTCCCACACTGTCCCGCCCCCCCAGCACCACAAACCCCCCCAGCAGCCGCAACCTGACTACACGTCCCGCCCGCGCAACTCCCCGCCATCCCTGCCCCAACAGCCATGCTCCCAGGATCGCCCGCATAATAAACACCTCCATACATCGGCACCGCCATATACGGTCCATACATCAGATACGGATATCCCCAGGGACCGTAGTAATAATCCTCTTTCGGCGGAATCTTACGCCCCTTCGCC
Organism: Glarea lozoyensis ATCC 20868; assembly: GCF_000409485.1. Lineage (NCBI taxonomy): Eukaryota > Fungi > Ascomycota > Leotiomycetes > Helotiales > Helotiaceae > Glarea > Glarea lozoyensis. Next base: position 1,810,183 of record NW_007361004.1, on the reverse strand, counting down.
TTCGCTCGTGCTTTCGCTTTCTCGTATTCTTTGTCGAGTTCGGCCTTCCGGCGAGCACGGAGACGGTCGAGCACGAGACTCCTAGCCGTGTCATCAAGAGCGCGAACGGCGTTGTGGGTGCTGATATGTGCGGAGTTATCAGGGGGGCAGAACTGGGCGGCGGAGTCGTGGAAGGCGTTATTCAGTTTCTCGGATTTGCTTGTGCCAAATAACCGCGGGCCAGAGTGGCGGGAGCGGATGACTTCGCAGTACCAGCATGTGCATTCAGAGTAGATCTCACCATACAGTTTCTCGTAGGTCTTAGAGGTGAATTCGAAACCCGTTTCGAGCGCGTCTTCGGAGACTTTGTCGTCGTGGTCGATGAATTTGCCGGTTAGGGAGGTGGTGTAGGTGAAGTAGGTTTGGGGGGAGAGTTGGGCGGTGTGCCAGGCGAGATCTACGTCGAGGGTTGGGACGCAGACGTGCATGGCATTTTCGGAGAGGATGGTGATGAAGCGGGTGTATTTGAGGATGAGTCGTTCCATGGTTTGGGTCGCTGCTGGGCTGTGTAGCCAGTCTAGATTCTTCATTTTTTCGATGAAAACACCTTGACGGATGACTGCACCGCCGAGTTCGAGGGCGAAGATGGAGGTGTTTTCCCAGTATCGTGCCATCATGAGACGGATCGCTACTCGTTCGTCTCTACGTAGATATCCTGGTTCCGTGAGCTTTCTGTTGTTAAGCTTCCTGATCAAGTCTTTGTTCGCGACGGCATTTTCGATTAGAATCTTGACGTCGTTCATAGTTGGATTTGCTCGTTGCGGACTGATCAGATCTAGGATCTTGGATCGAAGTTCTATACCGATCAGTCGGTTTGGAAAGTGTAATGCTGCGCTGTTCATTGGAAGGGTACCGGCTGCGTCAGGTAAGCCAGTGTTGGGGGTGAGGATAGTTCCACCAAGTGGCCAGTCTCTCATGATGAGATTCTCTGTTTCCTTTCTGAACTTGGCGACTCGAAGAAGATCATGATTGACATAACCACTGCATTTGTGGCAAATGTGCGAGAGATCTCGATCACCATAACCACTTCCTTCAATCTCGTTGATCCTAGAAAATCATTAACATAGTTCATCTCCAAGGCGTCCAAAACTCACTCTTTCTCCGAAGGCTTCTCACTCAACCCACAACTCGTCCACGGAATCTCCAGCACTTGCTGACACCTCGGACAATTAAGTTTCTTCACCAGCGAATCCTCAGCATTATCCCAATTCAATCCCGTAGCAGCCACAAACGCCTTCTTCGCCTCTTCCCCCACAACATAATTGCACTCAACATCAATCGCTTCATTCACAACCTTCCAAGGCATCCCCGTAGCCCAAAGATTCGGCACCCCAAACCGAATACAATCCTCGAGATAATTCCGCGGATTCAACATAAACGCATGCCAAACCATCAAAACATCTACCCCGGATTAGCCCTCTTGAACTCCCTCCATAAAACAGAATATGAACATACCAAGCGGCGGCACCATCTCCCTCCCCCACTCCAAAGGTCTCCCTCTACTCGTAAACCCCGTGAAACTCTCATTCCCCGGCTCCACCTCCTTACACTCGATCCTGCGCGACCCATCCAGCGGACACAGCACCTTGATCCACCACTCCTGGAACCGTTCCACGGCACGCGCAACGTATAACGCCCATCGCTTCTCCCGCAATTTACTCAGCGTCTCGTCGCGGGTATCTGCTAACTCTGCTTTGGCGTCCCAGATCCCGAAGAGGCCGTCGGTGTAGCCGATGTCGAGTTTGAGTGCTTGGATTGCGTGCAGCAGTTTTAGGTGTGCGAGACAGGTTGAGGGGGTTGGGAGGGAGACGGGGTGAGGGGAGAGGGTGAGGGTTGCGAAGGAGGAGGTGAGGTCTTGGGGGGTGGTGTCTTGCGGGGTGTAGGTTGGTGGCTGATCGTTTGTCGATGTGCTTGCTGTGAATGATGGTGGTGGAGATTTGTCGTGAGGTGGTGTTGGTGGGAGGTTCTCTTGTTTGGAGGGGACTTTGGTGAGTTTCGAGGAGAGCTTCTCTCGGAGAGACATCTTGGGAGGTTTGTTGTGATATCCTATCTGTATCGTGGACGATCAAGACCTTACTTTCGAAGACTTGGCTTCCCTTTATACAAACAAAATTATTACTCCTCTACTCAGCAACACCATGAATCAACTCACTCGTGAATTTCCTCAACGCGGGGTCCACCTTCCCATCTATACTCCGCCCCTCCTCAGCCCTGTCCTCGCGATGTCACCTCTTCCCGTCCACGTGATTGTAAATCCGGGGGCTGAAGCGACAAGCGAGGCACGAGCAAGCCAAACACGGCACGAGTACAACCACGCTAGAATTCGAAAATCACGCTAGAAGCCAAATCGAAGCAAAGGCAACCAGATAAGCACGAAGCTTATTGGGCGTCCCTCCCACCTGACTGGTTCGTTATACGTGGTGCGGGGCTGGGCAGTGTGTCGATCTACTTGAGGCTTAGTGCAGATCTTGCAGGAGGGATGTCACGTGTGTGAGGCAGAAACATGGGGGACTGGGTGACGCAATGGGATGCGTAGTGATTGTGGGATAGTTTTTGAGTGGATGGAAGGGTTAAGTTTGAAGTTAGGCGATGTGTAAGGCATATTTTAATGTTGCCTAGGAATAAAGGCTTCGTCAGTCGAATGACACCTGGAGGGAGATTCGCACAATCTTGATAAGGCTTCTAGATGTTGATTTTCACCTTGCGTGGTTTTGAGGGAATTTCCAGGGACATGGTGATGGGTTTGTTCAATTCGTGTATCCCTCACGATATTTTGCCTGTTGGGCGTTTTGGTGACGACGACGAGCCGAGATGTAGCATGCAGGCAACGATGGGTGATCGCTCTTTCCTATCTCGTGAACATCAACCGTAGACGTTCAAAACCTTCACGAAGCCAGCGAGTCTTTTTCAGCTGCCTCGATATCGTACACACTATTGAAAAAAACAAGACAAGAACATTTCTATTGTATCTAGAGTACTTCCAACACAATATCCTACAATGCACAACCACCACATTAAACATTACATTACTCCTATTCCCACACCCTCACTCCATCGCCAACCTCTCCACATCCCCCTCAGTCATCTCCAAAGGACCCTCAACAATATCCTCCTCCCAATCCTCCCCATCATCCCCGGTCACCTTTGAAGGACCCTCACCATCATCCCCAGTTACCTTTGACGGACCCTCACCAACAACCTCCTCCTCCCAATCTCCGCCCTTACCCGCCTCACAACTTTCATACCCACCCTTCTCCCACTTTACGTCCTCCTCGAATCCAGAATCGCGCGCTGCCAGCTTAGGAACCGTGTATGCCTCGGCCCATCCACCTTTTAGCGCAGGGACACAGAAATAGTTATCCACCGGTGGAAAGTACGAGCCGGTGGTATCATTTGGATCACAGCAGGTAGGCGGGACGCCCAACGAGGGGGTGAGGAACGTCGAGTTGGCAAGCTCGCAGAACGCTCTCGCCCATGTGTCATGCCATGTGTTCTCGTCGCTTTTCCCAGAGCACCTCATGGCCGCGACCTCATAGCTCATGCGTCGAACATGAGCATTATTGGTGACCTTCGCAGAGGACTGGAAGTGCGTGGGGCAGTGCTTGCAGATGAGGATTACGTTATCGACGTCCTCTTCGCAGAGGTCGATGAGTGAGATATCGACATCGAGACGCTGGGAATTGACTCGCGCGATGTGTGCGACTCCGCGGCCTTCTTGTTTGATATGCTGGGAGCAGACGTGTTGGCAGAGGTCGAAGTGAGGGAGGTTGAGTTCGTTGAAATCCTCTGGGATCCTGTCGCTGAACTTGACAAATTGGGGAGAGAAGTCGACTCTGAAAATGAGTTTGACCAATAAAGCACAGTCGATAATCCGGGCCACTGTGAGACGCGTGATCTTCGCGTTGGAATGGATGACTGTGGTGATTTTGCTTAGTTCTTCGAGGTCCACTCCCACCTTCGAGCTTTCAAAAAACATCATGGTGTTATGAATTCGCAGATTGGAGCTTGACAACTTGTTGCCGAATGGTGGGAGGTTCTGGTATGGAGGTCTTCCAGGCATTGCTGGTGGAACGCGATTCATATTCGATGAGGAGTGCTGGCCCTGGGGAGTTTGAGAGGAGCGAAGCATTTGAACGATTGGATTTCGTGGGTTCGCGATAAAACGATGTAACGAGTGATGAACTTGGTACTGTTTTCGAGAAGGAGATAAACAGTTTGAGGGCAGAAGAGCAGATTATATCAACTTCCTGGTGGGGACAGAGCTGGCCGAGACCTACCGTCGTGTCTAGCGGCGGTTAGGTGAGTACCAACGGAAGAAAACCAGAACTATTCCAGATCAAGCCAAACACGAGCATAGCAAGCTGTCCTGGCCAATGAGAAACTAATGCTTAAGCTGGACTTGAAGCTATTGTGAGGTCATAACACAACAATCATATAAGCACAACCAACTAAGGATACCCCCCCCCCCCCCCCCACCAGGAACGCTTGTGACACTGGCCTCGACATAGGTTTGGTAACGGCAATGGAACTTTGGCTGCATTGGCAGAATTTTATCAATTGATTGTCCATGATATAACATAACATCATAAGTCTGGAAATGGTTCCATTCCTGGCGGCGTGGGTGTCGTTGGCCTCGAATTGACTTCGGGTACTCCACCCAACGTTGACCGACTACGCTGCTTCCTCATTTTTCCCATTCCCTGTGGTGTGGCCAATGTATGGCTCCTATGTAATCGCCCAAGAAGAGGATCACGAAGACTTGGAACGGATGTGTCTATCGGACTGAATGGTGTTCCCGATAATGGACTGTATGGGCTAGTCAATCCAATCGGGCTCATGGTACCCGATATCGTCAATCTTCTCCTGCCCGTGTTGATCTGTTCCATGATGGGCGCTGGCTTCTCTGGTGCTGGAGGGAGGTAGAGCTCGACAGCCACCACCGCAACATAGACAAGTGCGACACCCAAGGTAACAAGATCTAGAATGTGAACAAGCCACCAGATGTGTTGAGTACCCAGACCACAGGTGGTGAACTCGAACTTCCAGTCCCAGGTCTCTTCGTCGAACCACAAGCTCAAAAGTCCAGCGTTTCCAGCATAGCTACCCATCATACTCCTCACGGTGATCTCTCTCAGACCAGGTATTCCGGGTTGCTCATCTATTCGCGCAGCCACAGCATCTTTCCAGCGCATGGCTTCCCATTCTTGCTGAGGTGGTGCTGTCTGATTGATATAATGATAAGTGTCGCAACCTTCATGATCATGTCCAGTAAGAATGAGACCTCCCCGGCCAAGTCCTTGACCAGGAACACTGGTATCGGCGTTCATACCAAAAATACCCTCAGTGAACCCCTTCGAGGCAGGCGCAGATAAATGATTCTGTTCTTTCACACCAAAACTGAAATCACTGCCGAAGAAGTCGAAAAATGGCCCATCAACACAAATTCCATCTTTCTTGTGCATAGGTATATGCGTCAGTAACAATGTAAAGTGGGCTGGCCGACTAACGTCTCTCGAGTGAGTGATGGCCTGGTTCAGGAATTGATATGTCTCTGTCTGAAGCTCCTTGGACGAAGCAGGTGTATCTAGGTTCATATCGTTCAACACAATGATTCGAATTTCGGGGATAGGAAACTTTTCTTCTGCTTCATCTGTCGCATCTGCAATATCCCATGTTCGATTGATCGGCAACTGAAATCGTAATTCATAATTCGGCTTTCCAAAGACTCGATCAAATCTGTCCATCCGCTCCTGTGAAAGATCCCCAGCGTAACCAACGTCATGATTCCCTGCCACATTGATAATCCTATGTTTCCATCGTTCCGCATCGTCTCCCAATATCATATATGCGTCAAAGTCCTCAGATGGTTGTGATGTTAGCTCATCTGGCACACGTTCCCCGCCACGGAATACCCTATTCCAATACCTCCACCCCCGACTTTCAAACTCATCATTAGCTATCCATTGACTCCCTACCAGATCTCCAAGGGTCGTAACATGTGTAGGATCTGTCCACCAATGCAGCGTTGTGTATATATGTCCCAAATAATAATCATTCCCAATATGATCCAAGCGCTTCCTGTACAACTCAAGAAAATCCGGGATATCTTCGAGGTAGAAGTCTACCAGGTCGTGAAGACTATGCCGAAGTCTCTGCAGAGGACTATCTCGCGCCCCATCGAGCTGGAAAGCGTCTCGCCAGAATTTATTGAGGTTGGGAAAGGTAGGAGCGTCAGGATCGAAGTAGGGGGATTCTCCTTCGAGTTGCGGATCTCCGAGCGCAAGAAGTCTGAATGGTGCTACCGCACTGGAGACATGTTCAGAAAAGGGCGAATGCTTTCGAAGTGTATTGCGATATGCCGAAGGACCACCATTGTCAGGGGCTGGGAAGGCGCATAGATGGAAGAAGGGGTAGTAGTAGAGGTAGGTGGTGAGGAGGACGGACACTGGTACTAAGGCTAGCAGCGCAGTTCGAAGCACATGGGCGAAGTACATGTGAAAGACTGCATTTGAAAATACACGGTGGAAAAGGAGATATTATGGAGAAATGAAGCTATTGCGGTAGGACGAACTCAGGATCTCGAGCGCGGTTAAAGCCACGATGCACCCGACGCGACGCATCATGGACCACGTGACTGTTGATTTATGGATAAAAATTATTTGGGGATCTCGTTTCCTCTTGATCAAAAGCGTCAAACACGAAAATCTGCAGATTCACTAGTCTGCTCATACTCAGAATTGGTGCCAATTTGCTTCGGTCATTTAAATAGAAGGATGTTTAGGACCCTCAAACCACGTGCAACACCGCGAAATATTCATCTAACCACGTACGAAAGTACAAGGTGAGTTTTCTTTTACCCAGATTAATCAACTGCTGTTACAATATGAATCATACCAGTGATTTTGAAAGATGGTCATGCGATAGAGCTTACTGCAGTTTAGAGACTACTTCTAGCAGAGGATGAAAATTTGAAGATGGTGGTGTGCCAGTTGCGTCAAAAACAGAGTATACTTCTGGTCACTTTTCGATCAATTCTGTGTTTATTGCTCTGAACTCGGTCCCATCACAATATTTACAGGAAAGATTTGTACCGCAGATCATGTTGTGATCTTGCTAGTGTCTTCCACCTTGCAAAAAGGGGGAGCTACAACTGAATCAGATTTAAGCGAGAAACGTCCTTCCTGACTGGCACTTGCCTTTGCAATTCTTTTGCCATCGGTTTCGCGTCGCTCGAATCAGTAGAATTCTGACACCTGTTTCTTTTTCACCCCCATCTTTGAGATCAATGGGCTACACCCCGATTGCAATAATGTCGCAGGAGAGTCATGTCAACCATCGCCGATCATGGAAGTCCACTTTACGATGAAATGACACACGTCGTGCCTTTAGGCGGAGATATTGTCTTCCGCAGAAGGCTGCGATGAAGCACTTCTTGCGTTCTTCTTGCCAACTCGCCAACAGTCGACCGATGATGGAGTTGAGACTGTGATAGCTCAGGCTGGAGTCAAAATCAGGAATCAGGGTCTTCCCCTTGGTCAAAGTATGTCAAGGCACATATCTTTGCAGAACTCACGATCTCCGTCTTATTCTCGAGCCAATAAGCAACATCTGGAATACGATGTCCGCAGATCTGGCTCTGGACCCTTGTGGCGAGGGGTCCATCAGGTGATGGCGGGGAGGCGGGCATAGAAGAAGATCTAGATTCCCCTTCCCTAAAACGGATTTAAGGTGGGGAATAACAACGTCGCCTTGAAGATTCTCAAACCAATAATCCGAGTTTAGAATTTGGAATTTCGGAAGCGGTATTTTTCACCGTTTCTAGAATTTTCTGCGTTGCAGACATCGTCGCTGGCTACATCTTCAAGTAAACAACTTCAATGAAACGGTTCTACTGACTGATTTTCCATTCAATACTGGCAAAAATACGTAGTACAGTACTCATATCATCAGAATGTGTGTGAATCCCCAAAAAGGAAAAAGGATTCAGCTCTCCATAAAATAAACGAAACAACCATCGGAACCGGTGTCCTCGCCGACGCCATAAGCAGTTCCCCTCATCGAATATTCCATATGTTGCCTCCACCGCAATGAAGATGCGAGTAACGACAAATCGGCGTTAAATGGAATCTCCATGCGAAGTGCAACAAATCTGAGAAACTGGTCTCAACGTCCAAAGTAGACACTTCAGAAGAGTTTATGGACAGAGACATGCTCCGATTCGATTATTGGGATACACATGAATAGTTCCGGCGTAGCTGCCCGATGATGGCACTGTGATGCCACTGTAGCGTTGCCTCCGATAGGGGGAGGATAACAAAAACGAATGGAGCTGTGCTTCTGAACTCCGAGCGAAGGGCAACAATATAGAGTATAGAACCTTTGGATATCCAATAACAAATTCAAAAGCCACATTCTACTGAACGCCATCTCCGCTCGAGATGCAACAGAACTTCTCGGAGGGGGGTTAGGCTGTTCAAAGAAGCCAGCCTGTTGTCGGCCCCGTTGGGAGGAAAACACCATGATTTTGGAAAAGACTTCCATTTTGAAATAGCGAGTGAAGACATACCTGACTTAACTCACAATTATAGCAGCTATAACTGTTGGATATTCTTTGCTATTCAATACATTGTCGAACATGTGTACCTGCCATACCACCGGCCTCGCTCCTCTAGCACCATCTCCACTTCCCCCCCTCAAGCGGACCCAGAACACAACGACCTCTTCCAGTTCCCCAGCCATCCAATAACAGCTCTTTCCTCTCAGGATGCAAATTCCGGATCGAAATGCAACAAAACCTCAATCAGGAACCCCCAGCACCCCTGGAGGCTATTACATGCATGAGGGGTCTGCGGAGGGAAGTCCAGGCCCCGATGGACTCGAAAGTGGCGCTAGTTATGGACCCTGAGGATGAATACTCCGACGGAGCTACAGGTAAGCGTGAGACAGGTATTTTGAGTCCTGAGTAAGGGGTTGATTGACGTGAGGTGTTGCGGAGAGTATTCAGGGTCTCCGATCGAAATGCAACAGTTTTGTATAGAATTGGGTGTTTGCTCCTGAATAGGCATGTCGTTGGGTTTGTCACGGAGGGAATTGATGGTCCGAGGAGGAATACTTCGCCAAAGTAGCAATTCCAAATATTCAGGGAAGTGGATCGATGAGGACGTTGCGGAGCAACGAGATGCTCCGGAGTCGAAGTGCAACATATTTCTTTAAAATCGACTGTTTGCTCCAGAAGAGGAATATCGTTTCGTTTTCTGCGGAGGAAATTGATGACCAGGGGAGGAGCACTGCTCTATTGGAGTATTAATTCCAAATGTTGAAAGCCAGACCGATGAGGGCGTTGCGGAGCGACGAGATGCTCCGGGTCGAAATGCAACAAAATATCAAAACCAAGTAAATGAAGGAGCGGAAGCTCCCGTTGATAGTTTGAGGTGAGATGGGGAGCGGGCTGTGGCATATTGAGATGTTCCAACTTCGAAGAAAAGATACTACGCGCTGAGCTTTTGCAATGAGAGGCAGCCTAATGGCCAAACACATTATAGAATAAACCAAACTCGTCGAATTCTTATTTGACAGAGTAATTCGGCGATAAATGTCAAGAAAAGCTGTTACTTGCAAAGGTTACTATCCAAAGAATTGCCTGGTGTCAGCATTTTCTACATCCAGCCGCCTAACTAGCGTTGCGAGCAGCACAAAAAGCTGATGTTGCTCCCAAACTGGAAATTTATGGTCGAGATGTATTGTTGTGAACTCATAAAGCTGTCATTTGATCAGAGTGTTGGGAAATATCTATTAAAACTTTTGAGTAGGCAAAGAATTGTGTCGCCATTGAATGGAGCTTCAGCTTTCCACGCCAACGAGTTGAAACTAGACCACCACCAGCCTATTTAAAAACCACACCAAGGACTATATAATTGAATGAAATATTCCATTGCTAAGCTGCTGTAATACAGTGTCTACGTGCAACGAAATAGCTACTCCCATTCTCCTCACAATGCATTCTGGAGGCAGCGATTAAAGTTCAACGAACACGTGACACATATCAGAGGCTGTACGGGACTCCTGCATGTCAATTATTCCCTTCCTATCAGACAAGTATATTCAACAATCCTCACAGTACCTCCGTTCGAGATGCAACAAAATCCCATCTTTGAAATTCAAGCTCGCGATCTCCATCTGACGTCCCATTTCTCGCCTCGAAGCAGCTCACTAACTCCGGACGACTTGCAACAAATTTCAAGACCTGCGATTTTATTTCTATCTTCAGCCAGAAGCCCGATTCTTCAGTAAGGTTGTTTTACTCGTGAATTCCGAGCGAAATGCAACAAAATATTGAATCCGTCGTTTGCAGGTGTTTCGGCACACGAGGGTGGTTGAAGGTCTGACACTACTATCTCCGGACGACTTGCAACAAACCCAATTTTCAGCATTTCGCTGAGATGATACCGAATAAAATCGCAAATGCTTTTGATCGTGATTTCCGTGCGAAATGCAACAAAGTAGTCGCACAACCCCTTTTGACCCTTCGTGGGTACTTCAGACGACCTGCAACAATACTTTCGCCACCATAATAACTCGTTAATTATAGATTCGGAGTAGCAAATCAGTTCTCAAGATTTTGTTCTGCGATTTCCGGTCGAAATGCAAAAAATACTGCAAAAAAATTGCGATAACGCCGAATGGCAAATGGGTATCGGATTTGACTTTCGCATGTTGGGGCGATGTGCAACAAAGATCTAGAATTACACAACCAACAAATTGGTACGAAAATACAAATGGCCTTTTGTTTAATTTTGATACACCGTGAAGGTTTCAACTCGATAATTGTAAATCTTGCGAATTACACAATCGAGCTCAGGTATCTCTGGTCTAAGCAAGGATTAAAGCAATTTGAGGCTTTTTACTTTGTACATTGTACCTTATGGTCATAATACTCTCTCTTTCCTTGTCTTTTGAACGTAATCTAGCAGGGCACTATTTCTCTCCCAGTAAAGTAAGCACTGGCTATCTGCGACTTTGTTCAAAATTAATTCAACATCGTAAATCACCTTTTGCCACGTCTCCCAGTATAGAAGGCCGACGACAATTTCTGCTACCATACCCAAAATCAATGAAGCCTCTAGTGAGCCGCAAATTAACCACTACATTACCTGAACACTTTTCTTCGATTTAATTCAAATACTTCTTAGTTGGGAATGTTGGGATTTGCCGTACACCCTTCTGAATATGGGGAGGTGACATCGCTCGTCCGAGTTGAAGTACCTCTAGGATCGCACACTGCACAGTCACTGCAGCCTTTCCTCATACCTAACAATCAAACACACGGAACTTTCGCAAAAATCTTTCGCAATATTCGACGACCAGAAAATCGTGTCACTGGATCGCCCAAAACAGGTTTTTGTTGCAAGTCGCAGTCTCCTGCAGTATCTCCGGCAGACATGCAACATGGAGGCAAAGTCCACGATTGAACAACAGAAATGCGCCACTCCGAGTTTCTCAGATCACGAACAGCTAGTTGGAGAATCAAGTGTCTAATTGGTCCGTTCGTGGGATAGATTGGGTATATTTGTTGCAAATCGCAAGTCCTCCCACAATCTCCGGTCGATATGCAACAAACACTTCAAAGTAACTAGAGTCTCACAAATTGGCCTTATTTACCACACCGCTTTTCAAATAGGAAATCTCATCTTGAGTAAGTCGTCTCAATCTGACCTGTTGAAACCGGGTCGAACATAAGCTCTCTTCAAGTAGCTCTTCCCTAGAGACAGGCCTTAGCTTGTTTTACGATGCATCGAAAGGACAGCGATTTTACCATGACAATTATTAAAATGCTTAAAAAAGGGAGATTACTTCGGTATCATTTACGACAATTCAAAAGAACAGGGACGTTTGTAATCTACAGAAGTCAACAGAAGGTCCAGCACAGTTTCCGAGTCGCCGGGCAATGTACAACAAACCAAAATAAAGCCAGAACATTAGCACGCGCATCTCTCATACTGCTAAGTTTTATCCTTCTTTTTTCTCAATGAGATGTCCCAGTCTTATATATGGAAAAATCTTATCGTTCATTTACTTCTTCTTTCATAGAAACATTACCTTAACGTCCTTTGCATGACTTTAAAAGAACAGATATATTAGTTTAACGCTATCTATGATGCCTCAAAAGAACAGGCACATTATCTTGGAATTGTCTACAATACCTCAAAAGAGCAAGGACATTCATAACCTGCACATATCCCCTCGATACTCCCAAAGAACCGCAATATTGCCTTGTCATTCCCACAACACCTCCGAAGAACGGACGCGTTATCTTGACATTAATTCAGCATTATCTACGATACTTCAAAAGAGTAGGGACAGTCATAACCAGCAAAAGTTATTCACAAGTCTTGTTTTCCTACAACATATTCTTACTGATGATCCATGAATTCTAGAACACGCCACAAGCGAGAATGCGGGGTATAGGGCTTAGCGAGGTGCTGCAGAATGGTCCAGATCTTTCACAATTCAGACGACACCTCACTCTCAAAAACATCACGAAGACTCAAACGCAAAGAGAGCATTATTTGTGTGGTAGATATCTGCTGTATTGCTCTATGATCTATGCTGCTGATCTCAATACATGTGTTATATCCAATATTCAAAGCTCAAAACCCAAAATCCCAAAATTCCAACAACCAAAGTCAGCTCCCAACGTTCCTTCCTCCACCTATCCTCGGTGAGAGTATTCTTGTCGATTGCATGTGATTGGCCTTCCGATCGGGCCGTAAGGGTTGGCCGATGAGGCCGACGACGCTGGAAGGGGCGTCGACCCAGCAGAAAGCTGCCGGCTCGACGATCCCGAGGAACTTGACTGCGACAGCAGCGCGCTCACCCTGGCAGCTGCCGACAGCGCAGGGGGGTTGGCGGGGACCAATCGGGCGGGGAGAGTGTCGGTGATCCACGGGGCAGAAGAAGGGAACGGATTGTAGGAGCGACGGAAATAGTCCCCCCTGAGCTCGAGCACGTGATTTCTGGTTTGCCCGTTCATCGTGTATACAATCTCTTTGGCGGCCGGATTGTACGAGACGTACACCGCCTTGCGGAGATAGTGCCAAATCGTCGAAATAAACTCCTGGTCACGCACTTGCAACCTGAAGCTCAATCAGCCAGACTATTTGAGACAATGACGATTTATTAAACTTACCATTCTCTATCAATTGCGCCCTGGGTACGCTTAAAAACCTCCCCAATTGAGTAGGGGTCCATGAATTGGACCGCTAGTACTCGTACTCGTACAGCTGCCTGAGGAAGCTGCCAGAATCGGAACCATATGATCTTGCCGGCCTTTCTGGGACTGCAATCATCAGTAAAATTCCTCAAAGCAATACACAAATTCAGTGAAATGTCCTAGAAATCCTGAGACATTGTGTTGGGTCAAACGGAATTGGAAATACATACCCAAGAGGAGCAAATACGGTGGCAGACATTTTGAACTTGTCGAGTCGATTGAAATGGTGATGTTGTTGTTGTTGTTGCTGTTACTGTTACTGTTGCTGTTCTTGTCGATACTGGAGAGAAAGAAAGAGGGAGTGAAGGAGGATTAATATAGCCTGGAGACGTGATCGGTCGTTCAGATCACTGAGCTAGTGAGCGACGTGTGGTGCTCAGACCAATTGCTTATCAAAATCAACGGACAGTCGCGTCGTGGTACTTAGAAAGCAGACGCGAATGAGGGAAAGCCAAGAGAGCCCGCCGTTGAGTCGTTCTTTGGTTCTGTTTGGTTAGCGAGACTTTGGGGCAATCACAGCGAGATTGTATAAAAGTTCAATGGCTCCTAAACGAAGTTCGTCTCTCTTTGGACGTTGACTAGAGACGAATGCGTGGGATTGTTGCTGGGAGTTCTTTGAGAGTATTGGATGATTTCGTTTCATTGCCATAGTCACAGTTCTCTTGGAAGCGTTCTGAGAGTGCTCAGAGCGAGAGTTTGAAGTGTCACATAGAATTGAACTGTAATTGTCCATCTACCATATTACATGGTTTTGTCTAACAGTGATCAAAAGCTTCAAATCCATATTGAATCAAAGTACACTCTGCTGAGCCTTCGAACCAAAGCAAACCGAGACTTCAGTGTTGCAAGAGTATTGTCAATTCGGTAATACATTCCAAAGGTCAACAACCAAGCCAAGACCTTCCGCGTGCCGCTAAGAGCAAACTTCTTTCTTCTATTAGTTATTACGCAGAACCTACGCATTAAAAATGCTCAGCCACCTTGTAGCTGGTACACTATCCTCATCGTTCTTAGTCACTTAAAAGAAACACATTGGTCCCATAGTTGCAGTTAGATTCGAAACCCTTCAATAAAACCTTTGATAAATCAAACCTTTTCTTACATTATTAGATCACTGTGGGGTTGCAGCTTTCCCCGGAGATCAGCGTGGATGCTTCTCATTACCCCGCCAAGCCTAGCACCACTTAGTCGGGAAAAAAAAGCTTTTCAATTACACTTTAGGGTTAACGTAGATTAAGTTTCGTTTATGCACGTCATTATGCACACATTCTGCACGTTGGATCCACAATTGTGCATCTGGAACTTTCGTAGTTGTAAAGTGTTGTATGTTGTGCTTAAAACGACGTTGAAGCAAATGATATTGAGATCAGGGGTGCACCAAAGTTTGACACTGCTAAAGCCCGCGAATAGAGTGCACCGTTTGCATAAATCCCATTAATTATGCTACCTCCCGGTACCTGATGTTGGTGTGAAGAGTTCTACAGCTGACATCTTACTACTCCCCCCCAAAACCCACCCCCACGAACGTTGAAGTCATATCTCGGTAACTAGTCTTCTTGTGGGGCGGACCCCTGTTCTTCTAATTCCAAAAGCACTACAGCAGACTACAAAAAGACCGTTCGTCTAGACCATGATTTTCAGCCACTAAACTGGGATTTATTCCTCTTTCGTCTCAACAACCATTATGTCACAACTGGAAATAGTCGCGACAAAATTTTCTATTGCAACTCGTCACAACTTACTGGGAGTTCAATTTGGCGATCTTCGATTCTTGTGCACACAGCATAACCCCCACGAAAATCGTACGCGTTCGTGCATAAAATGCACTAAATGATACTTGCCATACTTGTGATGTCAATTGATGCTGGAATAATCAAAACCCTTTCGTTCTCCGCTTTTTATCGCACTGGTGGGTCGCGAGAGTGACTCACATAGTCCAAGAGAAAGTTTTCGGTGGCCGTAGTAATTTACAACATTCCGATGGGGCTCACTGTGGTTTCCAAGGGAAGACCAATACCTGGGGTTCTAATTCTAAGCATATTCGAGGCAATTTAAACACTCTCATTGGGGGTTTTAATTCAATATTCAACCGTTTTATGACTTGGAGATTCTGTGGGATTTTGTGGTTCAGGAATATAGCAAATTGACCGAGCATCATCACTTCAAAGTAACAAGGCGTGAGCAATGTGTGAAGCTTAACTTACGATAATATTCTTTCTACCTACAAGCAAAAAAAGAAATTTGCGCGCTGGAATGGACTTCCAAACTCAAACCACTGATCCTGTAGGCTTGCTCAAGGGGGTTAAAACAGTCGAAGTGAGCTCAACGAAAGTTATTCCAGTACTCATCAATAACATATGGCTCGATTCGAACGGGGCAGAACATCAAGATTCGCAGTGTCTTGACGGAATGGAAGAGTGAGAGATTGAAGAGTGCCGTTGAATTAATTTTCAGAGCCCATGCCTAAATGCGAGTGATTTTGACCAGCCCACCGTTGATGTTCCATCGCACGACTTATCATGACATGAGAGCGGTTCTCTCAAAAAAATTGAACACCCACTCGACCAGGTTGAATCAATGTGGGAACTTTCGTCCATAATTCTTAGCGATCATCTCAATTTCAGAATCATTTCAGAATCCTTCCATGATCGATCCAGACTCATAGTAAACGCCAAAGAACGTAGTAACCGAACTAAGATATCTATCTATTCAAGCACTTTAACTCATTACCAGGTATGTCGTCAAATTTCCCTCAGAAAATGCAACTCTTCCAGGCTTTCTAAGTTCACAACCGAACGGATCCATATCACGGTGGACAAAATAAGTATCATCAACCCTTCAAGGATTCCTTCACCATACATCCAGTCGGTTAGAGACAGAGCCACATTATCTTATAACGAATGTTACAAGTAAAACATACAATATTGCGTTCAATAGATCGGATGATCGTTAGGTCTAGACTGCTGCTTACTTTGTCTACCATCCGCTTACCTGGCTAAGTCGATGAAGACTGCTCATGAAGTTTAACTTGGGTGGATAGAACGGTCAAAAGGAGTTGCTGATTTCGTGTCAACTATGAGTTATCATTCGCAAGTCCAAAGATGCTGTGCTAGGATACACGAGTCTCATATTTCGATCTCTTGACGATTGGGGATTTGTCTAGCCGATATCTTCAGGAGAACGCGAGATATGAGGGCTGAAATGATTGTTCAGAGACCTAATATTCAAAAGTCTTCTCCATTGCAAATCAAATAATTATGTCAGTAAGCTGACCTAGCAATTTCTCGAAAAGCGTTTAGGTAAGTAAGAGTTTGAGGTCAAAGGTAGATTAGTTCAGGGGTTTCTGTGAGGTATCTTGAAATATCTTCAACAGATCCTCATTGCGGATGACAGAGCAAATTTGTTTCATGAGTCCCACAATAACCCGCCAATAACCCTCAAAACTCGCGCTCACATCCCAGACCTCAACTCCATTTCAGCAAGAGCTTTATTCCGAATTTCGCTTGCCAACAACACATCCCAACGTCTACCCTAGACAGCACTTTTGAATCAGAGGAAAGCGTTGCTACTTAAGACTCAGTTTCACGAAGGCTTTTTTACTGGCGCGAACAAGACATGAGCAGAGAGAGCAATTGCCTTATGTGGTGAGCGACGAAGGGGTGGGATTACTATGGCTTGTTTGACTATAATTTCGGGGTATGAAGTAGAGGAGGAGGAAAAAGGAATAGGACAGAGACTGCTCATAGCTTTGAGTCACAGAAGCCGATACTACCTCAGAAAGCCATTGCCATCGATCCACAAGATATCGAAATTTTTTATCATGTTATGGCAGATCAAAATAATGAGATGAGCTCGATTAGAGAAGATAAGAAGCTTTTTTAGCCTATGAAGCGAATGCAACACAGAGATTTCGCAGCCATCATGATACACGGGTATCTCTCGTATCCAACACTCTCCGTTAGCCCCATCACCATCACCATCCTGCAACTCGATCCAGCAAAACCCAGAGCGTGTCACATCAAAATTACACATTAAACCCCACCCATCACCTCCACCGAATTCTAATTCACAACCACACTCCTCTCCTCAACCTCACCCACCCACCTCTCCGGCTTATGGATCCTCACACCCGCCAAGAACCAATCCTCAACCACCAAAAGATTCAACAACACATCATTCCCCCACCACGCAACACCACACACCATCGCGCCCAGCACCGCATCCAGAATAAAATGATTCGCGGTCGCCACAATACAGACCAGGATAATAGACGGATACAGCGTGCCGATGAAACCACATGCCATGCGTCGCCAGGACGGGAGTGTGAGTTTCGGAGCTAGCTGGGGGTGAGAGCGGTTGAAGCCGGGAAGAATGTAAGAGATTGGTGTGGAGTGGAGGGGATTGAGGGGGATAGTGGCGATGGTGAGGCCGATGAGAAGGGAGTAGCCGAAGTGGAGGGAGGGCATGGCGGCGAATTTGTTGGTGAAGCGGTTGTCGGTCCATATTGAACCTTGGCCTTTGGGGCCGTGGACTGTATCGATGAAGCTGTGATTGTGAGTATAAGGGCATTCTTTTGTATCGGAAGAAGGAGAGACCTACCCATAGCTCCTCGCCAGCTTTCCGGCTTCGTCGTCGGATGTGTCTGCGCTGAGGAGTCGTGGTGGCATGCATGGCCAGAGAGTGAAGATTATGAATGCGAGTAAATTACAGAAGGCCATTGTTCGTCTTCGAGCTTCGTAGAGATGAGGTCCAGCTGGTGATTCTTTGGACTCGCTAGGGCTATTCTCGCTTCGTGTGTTGGCAACTCGATTACGAGTATTGGTGTAGTAGAAAAGCCAGACGAGGAAAGCAATTGATCCGGGGATATGTATGAAAGAGTAAGTTCTGTTTATCCATTTCATCATGAAATCGCTTTTCATAAAGAATTGTTGGATAGGTAGTTCCCAAAAAATATGCATCTTTTCTTCCACAGCGATTACTTGCAGCGCGTGCTTTCGTGCTGCAAAGACTGTTCCTTCTACTATCCAGACTGCACTCGCTGCGCGTCCGAGTTGATATACCTAGTGATAATTAGAGAGAATTTCAAATGGCTACCTCTCGCTTACCCAATATATTAACGCCCAGTACCAGCACTCCACCAGAAACGGAAACCTCTCAAGCAACCGACTCAGAAAATACCCTTTGAATCTCCTAGTATTAGGAGTGGTGACCCGCTTCCTTATTCCCCAAGCACCTATACTTCTTTCTCTCCACTTCGGTTCTTCAGAAGCAAGTAATGAGGGCGAAGTCGATCTCGAATCCAAAGGATTATCTACCAACCCATCTCGGTCAACTTTCCCACCATGCTCCAAATCATCTTCAGAAAATCGTCTCTGATCAACAGGTCTCCTACGAAATCTCCCAGGATTGAAATCTCTATTAATCCATGTTCCTCCAAAGAGCAGGAAGATGACTACGAGAGGTTCAGCAACAGCACCAACGCCACCCATTTTGTATACTCAAGAAGGTGAAATGTTTTCAAAACTGCGGCAGGCTCAAAAACATCGGGATGGCTATTGTACATATAAGCAAGAATGTATAGTAGCTGACTCCACCAAGAATGTGCGTGTGACGCGATGTTGGAGCTATGCCCGAAAATGCCGAGCTTTAATAGCATGTGTGTAGCATTGCAGATCTCAAGCTATTGTTCATAGAAAATGCAGCAGATAAGTCCGACTTGCAGAAAATAATATTCGAGCAGAAAATGAAGGAGGGACCAAGATCCACTTAGCTGGAGGATAATTGCACTGACAGCTTCTCATCACTCGATGAGTACAGCCATCCATTCCCAAGACGGAATATAAGCTCCCACGGAACCACGGTACCAGATGGCAGCTGCCGGAGATGTCGGCTGTCAAGATTTGACTCAGAATATGCCATTGTAAAATCTGATTTGACAACCTTATTCAGCGGATGCAACTTTGGCGTTGTGTTCGGCCATGGCAAATCGGATAACCGGATGGATCGCGTTGCCGAAAGCTGTCGGTGTTAGTAATCGCAGCTTACTTTACGTGTCGATAAAGTAGTAAGAAGTAATCGGCGAATGGGATATATTGAGATGGTTTCTTAAGATGTCTTGCAGATGGAGACAGCGATTGACAGCATGGTTGTTTTGAGCGCGAGATTTGAAGTGACGAAGAGGTTACATCTGGAGAAGTGGGGCGAAAGTCAGATCCATCACGTGCGAAGTGCAACGTTTTTATATCTCGTGATTCGCCTCCTCCAGAACAACAACTTCAAAACATAGACTTCTAATCCCTCAAGCTCAGACGAATTAATCATTCAGTCTGAGTTTATTCGAACTTTTGATTTTGGCTTTATACTGCAGCATTTAGCATAGAAGGTAAGTACAAGAACATCTGCTCAAGAATGATACTGCTATGGTGGCTTGCAAAATTGTCATTGAAATCAGTTTTTAACAGGCTAGCTGTGGCAACTCATTACAGGGAAGCAACTAGCCACCTTCTGTATTACTGAGCCATCAGAATAAATACTAGCTCAAATGCATTTATTGCCCTACTCTTCCGGCCATAATACCAGCTATACTTCGGAACTCCTTTCGGCAACGTCGTTGAATTACACAAATACTATATTTTTATATTGTTGATTGCCTGTAACTGGTTGCCGATGTACATGGATTTTTACTATCACGTCTCAGATCCTGATATGTGTTCAACGAAGATACTCTAACACCAGTCTTGGGAGCTCTAGAACTTAGTGTATCGTCCAGCAAATCCATCGTCGGACCCCTACGGCAGGGAGCGTCTTCCCTTCACTGTCATCTAGTAGTCTGCCCTTAGGAACCAACCGAATAGCGATCTTCACCGTACGGTCCTGCTTTGGTCCTGATGGCTTTCATAGACAGACGTTGAGTCCAGCAAGTACACGTGACTGCACATTGTCCATCAAAACAGCTCCAGTCACGTGTCACTATTCTTAGTTTCAAGTCTTCAGCCTCAAACTTGAAACATCACCACCACCCGCGCGGTACCTTTTCTTCAACGACATCACTTCCACATCTTGATTTTGCGTCAAATTGGACGTCAAGATTATCTTGTCTATCTCAATTGAATATAAACATCCAAGGGTTTCAGTTCATTCAAAGTCGAAACGCTCAATTGTCAGCGATTATGGCTTGTTTGCAACGCTCTAAAAACCTCCGAGTCGACCAAGGTGATTGACGGATGACTGCAGAACGTTACCGTACTCTAATAACTGTTCTCTTTATCTATCCTTTTTATAGATTCTTTCATTCTGCTCGTCTCCTTTTCAACCATCTACCTCATGGTCGGACGATATTCATGTTTGGTGGTGGGGGGTTGACACGATTAGAACCTGACAAGGTCAAAGCACCTCCATTCTGAAGCATTTGACGTTACACTCTCCCCACTCCCGAAAATATTTTGACAGCCAAGAACGGAGGTGTTTACCAATTGACCACTCAAGAGATAGTGTTACACCGGTATTCAAAAACATTCCGCATAACGACCCAAGCGTCATCACTTGATGCACCCTTATTATCTGAGCTCTCCATGAAGAGGAGGTCGAGGCCATATCCTCTACTGCAATGTGACTGCAGTCAGCGCACATGTAGAAGTTTCTACTACTGCAAGGTCAAGAACAGGAGAAAAGCGGGCGAGTCCTGGCGTCTGTGACCCGGCATTTTAATTTCGTTTCTCTGGTGGAATTGTTGTTAACTTTATGTCGTTGTCACGAATTCCACTTACTCAAGTTTTCAGAGCAAAGTCAAACAGTACCAGTAGTACGAGCTCCACGCCAGATCTATCTTCTCTCTCACCAAGCGACCTCTCAAGCCCGTACGACGTATTAGGAGATCTCTATCCAAAGGACATCACTCCAAAAGACATAACGCCAATCGTTCGAAGAGGTACGACCGATTCTTTCTCTCCAAAAAAACCCAAGAAACCCACGCTGGCTCGTCGAGGTACCGATTCGGTTATTCCAACGGACGATATTGTCCCACGAACCATCCTTTCCCCCAAGAAATCTTCTCCAAAACCAGTGCCAGCCGTGGTTAGAAACAACATGTCACAATCAAATGGAGGTCCTCGGGCCGCGGGGAATCGAAATGCCAAAATGCTCGAATACGAAAGACAAGCGGAAGAACGAGCGAAAGAGCAAGCGCGAATGGAAGAGGAACGCCAACGAATGTCAACCGAGCAAATGAACATCGCACAAGAGCAAGAAAGGATCGCCCAAGAACAATACGAGATGGATCAATATTACGAGGCGGAAGCGTTGAGACATGCAGAGGAGATGAGGATACATCAGGATGAGGTGCGCAGGCATCAAGCTAGAGTAAGGGAACATCAGATGAGACTTCAAGATCATGAGGCTAGTTCTGAAGCCTTTGCTAGAGTGATCGCCATGCCCGCGAAACCGGGCAGAGATAGAGAGGTTTCTTTCTTGGGACCTGCGAGGACGAATTCGACTAAGATGACGTCGAATGGTGCGAATGGGAATGGAACTGCGCCAGCACAATTTCCGGGGATATAATGATGAATGGTATGAGGATGATTGATGATGAATTTACAACGTGGTGATGGCTTGGGCGTCGCGTGGAACGAAGATTATGACACGGCCATTTTGGAATCGACTTCGAATTTGGAATAAAGCGCTTTAAGTTTCTCGTGCTAAATATCAACCGACTCTACAGTACTTCTACCGTCGCATTTTCATGTGGCTTTCCCGAAGCAATCCGATTTTTCAACCTCAACGCTACACCATCACCGCAACATCCTCTGGATTCATCTTCACAGCCAGTTGGAAATCATTTTCTTCATTCGACTGCTCAATCATCTGCAATTTGAATTCTGACTTGCGAAAGACTCCGTATGAAAGTGCTTGAAGGAAGAGGTCTAAGAGATTTAAGATTGGAAGCTCTGCCCCTAAGACACCTTTCTCGAGAAATCAGAAGATACCAGACGTACTCGAAGATTAAATACTGTAGGAGGGTCAACCCGAGGAAGCAAATTATACCCGGCGTAGTTGCCCAGTTTCCTTTGGCGTTTGGTTTAGGTTGTAGTCGGATGTAGTTCTCATGTACTGGATACACGAGACAGATTAATGTAATATATAGAATGTCATTCATTTCACAAACCCACAACGGTGCCATCACAAAGTCTCACATGTCCCCAAACTTGACACGAATTTCACTTATCACTCATCACCGCATTAGCAACGAAGGAAGACTCGTTTATCACTTCATGATAAAAAACGACATGACTACATTGATGAAATCAAATTCCCGTTAAACGAGTACAACGAGTTGAATCCCTTAATCTGAACTATTCCTATTCTCTGACTGTGGCTTCTTGACTTTGACTTTGCGAAGTCCAGCATAAATCTACCACACCTTGTGTGTTTGGTCATTGTAGTGTGGGGTTGCTCAATACTAGTTACTGAGATGTAGGAATGTAAGGGATAGAGTGTTACTAACCTTATATATACATCAGTGCCATCACAAATGCTCACCTGTTACTAAAAATTATAATTAATTGTCATCTATAAACGACCGTGTATGGAACGAGAGTTTTATGAGAAAAAGAAGTATAACGCATCGCAAGCCTTCTTGTAGCTCCAGCTCACACAAAGTGGTTCTTAATTTGACTTTGTGAGGTTTAGCGTGGACCTAGTATATCTTTGGCAATTGGTGGTCAGGGTGTAGGGTGGTTAAGTACTGGGTACTCGAGATACAGTACTGTAATGAATAGAATGTCACTCACTTCACATCATCACAAGTTCTTACATGCCATCAAGATTTACAACGCCAATTTCACATCAATTTTCAGATCTGTCACGACGTGGTTTCGGTTACTTCAACGACCAAGACCAAGACCAAAACACACCATCCACAAGAAAATAAAATTCCCATTAAAATACACAACGAATCGAACTCCCCCTCCCTCCTCCCCCTCACAACGGCTTCTCAACCCCCACCCCCGCAAAATTCGTCCCCTCGTACATACCAACACTATCCCTCCCCCCCAAAAAACTCTCCGGCGGTCCCAAATAACTCGCCCTCACACCCCCCAAATCAACCACCACCTTCTGCACCGTCATCCCCGGCTGCTCAACCCAAATCCTCAACGTATGCTTCCCCTTCACACTCAAATCATGCTTCGTCGTCGTCATATTCCCACTAACACCCCACGCCCCATCCGCCACCGCCTGATTCCAGCCTTTCGGGTAGTCTTGACCGGTATAGTTACTAGTGGGTTGGATGATCTTGGGAGTCTCGGCGTCGAACGCGATGCCGTAGCGGAGAGGGCGAGCGAAACCGAGGTTGTTGTGGGATGGTGAGAGGTAGAGGGTTACGTTTGCGGCGGTCGTGTTGGTGAAGGTGTAGATGTCGTATTCCAACACGGGACCGGTGCCAACGGGTTGGGTTTCGGCGAGGACGGGGGAGAGGGTTACGCCTGAGAGGGTGCGGCCGTAGTTTGAGAGGACGGCGTAGGAGACGCCGTTGACGGACGTGTTGCGCGTGGCGTGGGCGGCTTCGATGGAGATGTGTTTGTCGGACTCGATGAAGCCGCGGAAATCTGCTGGGGCGGCCATGTTGTTGACGGGGACTTGGATTATGGGCGCGGGGAAATTTCCCCAGGTTGGACAGGAGGATGTGATGTTTATGTTTACAACTGTGGAGTTTGGGGCTGGTGGTGCCTTTGACCAGTCGATGGAGACGAGGACGCGGTAGTCAGTTCCGTTGTTGCCGCCTGTGAAGCCGGTGTTGGGTGTGACTTTCACGTATGGAGCGACGGGGGAGGCGGTCCATTGGCAGCCAGCGGTGCCGCGGGCGAAGATGTCGATCCAGCGGGTTTTTGGGCCGTAGGGGTCCATTGGGGGGACCTTGAGGGTGTTGCCAGAGTTGTCGTGCCAGGCGTCGTCGCCGGCTACGCTGGCGTTGGTGCCTTCGGGGGAGACGCCGATGTTGCCTGCCAGGGAGGTTTCGAGGGATTGGACGTAGGAGAGGGGTGGGAGGGTGTTGCGCATCGGTTGTTGCCAGTAGCCGTCGTAGAGGGCGCCGTGCCAGGAGAGGTCGTAGCCGAGATGGGTTTCTATAATTATCAGTATAAGGATTTTAAAGATAAGTCTAAAATTGAACTTACGATCAAGCATGTGGTTCCATTTTCCATTGAATAGATCATGGTATCTTTGTGTGAGCTTGTGATCTTCCGAGAACCAGTCACGCACTTTATCAGCAACCGAGTTGGCACTATTTCGTCGTTGCTGAGCATACATTCTGTTTTTTCCGGCTCCAATATGGATCATATTGACGACTCCACCACCTAGAACAGGTTGGAGGACCATCTCGTAGAATGAAGGCTGAAATTCCACAGGGAGTTTGTCGTAGATGCTTTGTGCCTCAACGGCGAGAGCTTGCCATTGAGCAATGATAGCATCTGCTTCATTGTAGTTGACAACGGAGTAAGTGTCCCATTGAATGAGTTCGTACTTGCGACGAGCAGCGTACATTCCATATGTGCTAACAACCTTTGCAATACGGTCTGATAGTTCAGGCGTGAAGTCACGAGATGCCCATGCTTTAAGCCACTCGGATGTTGAACCTTGACCCCATTTCTCGGCATCATATGCTAGGTCGAGGAAGTGGTTGATAGGAATTTCGAGGGGTTTCAAATCTCCAACGTTGAGAATCCATATCCGATCTGCCTGTCGCTCATAGGCGTGGTGCATTTGCTCAGTGGTCTTCTCGAGCTGGATAGTGTTGATCCACTTGTAGTTCCTTGGGTCTCCCACGTAATCGACGTGGTAATAGATACCTGCAAAATCATTAGCATAGTTGCAAAAATCCGAATAGTAGTACTTACCAGCGCGACCGACTCGATCAAGTTCTTTCCCAACCGGCAACCTTCTGATATTGCCCCAATTATCATCCGCCCAAAGCAGCGTAACATCCTCCGGAACATCAAGACCCTTCTCATAATAACTCTGCACCTCCTTATACAAACACCACATCTGCGGGATATCAGAGACATCTGTTCCATTAAACACTTTTCCCAGCACTTCTCTCTGCGTAGTGACAACATTTTGCAGCACCTCAATAGCTTGTTGTTCCGTGAGGAGAAGCGCTGTATCACCAGAACCACGCATAGCCATGGTGAAGAGAGTGTTCGCTCCATATGGCTTAGCACGTTGGGCACCGACGGTGAAGAATTCGGTAAGTGATTTGTTGTTGGTGTCGAATTCCCATTGACCGTTTCCGCCGAGGGGTTTGCCAAATCTGTTCCATTCGTTTGTTGCTCTTGCCATTGGTTCTAGAAATGTCAGCTTGGGATTCATGTTATTGCGAGGGGAAGATGAATTCACCTGTATGACTTGTACCCATAACAATACCATAAGCATCAGCAATCGGTTGATTCGCCTCATCATCAACACCAAACATACTCCCCCACATAGCAGGCCACAAATAATTGGCTCTCAATCTAAGAAGCAGTTCAAATACTCTTGGGTAAAAGTAATGATTAAATCCAGCCCCATATTTGCCTCTCTGGTAATTACCACTATCGCAAGTCAGTTCGCATACCAAAAAGGCTCATCTTCGTAAACTCACTCAATCCAATTAGTCAAAGCAGGCTGTTCATCATTAATAAATATCCCACGATACCTCACCGTAGGACTCTTTTGGAACTTCCTCTGCGCAAGAGCCCACACTCCTTCCTTCTTAACAGCCGGGACATCTGCCCACCAATTCCACGGACTAACACCAATCTGCTCACTGATGTCGTAAAGCCCGTAAATAGTACCTCGTGTGTCCGCACCTGCGATGACAAGCGCTTTGGCCACACCTGGCAGCGGGTTCTCGACGACTTGTGAGATGAAGCATTCCCAGCAGTTCTTGAGCTCAGACAGGTCAATCTTGCCACTGTTGCCGAGTTGGGTGATAAGGGTGGATTTGTCGACGGTTCCAACGATGATTACGGTTTTCTTGTTTGGTGCGTTGTTGAGGAGGGTTGGACCGGTGAAGTTGGAGGCTGTTTGTGCGAGAGTGTACTTATGACTGATTAGATTCGTCAAGGAAGTCAAATGGATTGAAGGAACTCACGTTTATAAACGAAGTCACCGGATTGTACCAGTAATAAACCGTAGTCTGAGACCCAGCAGCAGTGGCTCTCGTAACACTCTGCGGACCATTTTGCGGTCCACTCTCAGGAACATCCTGCCAACCTTTCGGCGCAGCATCTTCCGCTCTCTCAACATTCCCTCGCTTCGAAGAAGTAGAGTTCGTCGAATTTGACGACACCCAATTCCCCAACGTCAAGTTCTTCCCTGTGATTCTCCCAAAATCATGAGCCAAATCATCGGCAGCGCGAATGACACCCCACCAATCCTCACTACTGACCAGAATCTGTCCACTGATCCCGGAGCCAGCCAATTGCAACAACGATGAGTCGGCTTTGGTCGTGACCGTTGCGTTCTGACCTAATGCCGCAATAGCTGGTAGCAATGCCGTAAAGGCAGCCAGGAAGGTGCTACTTGTCGACCTCATGGCGATAGTTGATCAATCGCACAAGACAATTGGAAAGAAAGACACGCAAGAAACCCTCCAGAAAAGGGGCACCGGGCAAGATTAAATCATATGGGAAAGCTCCATCCCAAGAACTGGAAATAAAATGCCATGCAGGGTAAATTTAAAAAACAACTGTATATCCTTACATCATATCTGCACGACAGAGTACCCAAGCATGGCACCCGGGAGGTGGCCGGCTGAATGGAACGCGGTTAATATAGAAATTCAAAGTTCATTCGATGAAATGACCGTTATGGAGGTGAATCTTCGCTGTTTGACGGTCAAGTGGTACTTCGTACCTGACATACATCTAGGATGTGACCCGATCCCCAGTCCATCCCCAGCAGATTACCCCGGAATAACTTAAAAATGGGGTCTAGCTCGTGAACCCCATCGGCAAAAGTATCTTGCGGGGTATCAAAAAAGCGTAATTCAGCCTGAATCTCAAAGTGGCCAGTACGGAGCGCGGCTGCTAAAAACTTAGAGACGAGCATTGCTGGATTAGTCGTTGGTGTTCGAGGGGTTGCCACTTGATTGCCGAGGCTTGCTGCATTGGCATTCATCGTTGGCTTCATCCACGAGGAATACCCACCGCTAGGTTGACAAACTTGGCAGCCTGCAATGTTATTCTTTCCACCAACGATATCGTGTGTGACCCTTCGTATGAGCGCTTTGGGATATACAGCTATTCTCTGAAGAGAAGGAGAGTAAAATTACAAACCAAAGAAAGAGAATATTTGGAAGCGAGAGGCTAATAGAGAGCACATAGATGGATGTCACACAAGTATCTTAGATGCATTGGATCAAGACTAATATATTGAGAGGAAGCACAATGTAGAGACTGCCAACCTTCGGGTACTTACAAAGAATATGTGAGTCCAACCATCATTTTTTGATCCTGCACTCCGGTCGCAGTGCTGTTACATCCTCGCCCTCAATCATTTCCTCTCACCTTGTTAATTTCCCCTAGTGTACTACAGGCTCCCGCGGAAAGAAACGCTAAAGGTGACAAAATTAGAAGTCTACATGACGCCGCAGCTCAATGCCCCCGATGACTTAACTTCATCCTTAACCTCAATATCCTTAATCACTCATCCTTGATGGATTCTACTCGCGTTGGGAGTTGGATCGCAAGATAGCCTGGCGTCAGACTTTTTCGAAGTTCGAGTATAGTTCTTAGGAAAACAAGTAAAGAGAGTCGAAGAACCTGCCAATTTCTTTTACATGACCACCTCTAACGCTTATGGACCTACTGCGGCAGTCGCAGCGTGATGTGCTGGCGTATTTGACGTTGATGATTCAGTCTCTCCTTCTGGGAGGAATGCGTACCTGGGCATCAAAGCCATCTTCTCTTCTGGGCTTATCTCATTGTCCGAATATATCATCTTCATCGGCTTGTCTTTCTTCGATTTTTTCTCGCTCGTTTCGGGTTTCGATGATGCCTCGGGCACAGGAGTGGCAGTCGCTTCTGGTTCCACTGCTGGTGCTGGAGCCGGTATCGGTGTAAAGTCGCTTTTCTTGGGTGGTTTAATGCCGGCTTCAGCCATTCTGATAATTTCGTCAATGTCATCAGCTTCTCTAGCAGCGCCCGATACTAGGTCATCCACAGAAGAAGCGTTAGTCGCAAAGTCGCCATGACCTTGAGAGTGAGGAGGGTAACCTGACGACATAGCTGGTTTTTGCTCTTGTCCTTTCCATCCATTACCTTGCCAGTTATTTTGCTGACCTTGGAATGAGGTTGGTTGACCCTGATGTAATTGCTGCATCTGATATGGGGGAACCACTGGAGCTCCAAAAGATGGTCTCTGAGGAAGGCCTGGAGCAGGCGGTAGACTAGGCGGGCGATTGGGTAAGGTGCCATGCGCGGGTGGAGTATGTGAAGGTGGGCCGGAATACGGAATATATGGCCCAGGTGGAGGTGAAGCTCCAAATGGTGGAGGCGGGCCTCCAGGAAAGCCTTGTCCAGGCTGCTGGAATCCGGGAGAAAATGCCTGAGGTGCTGGGTACTGTTGAGGTGGTGAATATTGCGGTTGGAAGTGCTGCCCAGGTGGTCCAGGGAAAGGAGGTTGTGAGGCATAGGGCTGTTGGTAAGCTACAGCAGGCTGCGAATACGGTTCTTGTGAAAATGAGCCATAACCCGCACCTTGTGGAGTGCCATAATTGACATTCGGGGGAGTGGAATATGGTGCCGCATTCTGAATGTACACGTCAGTCGGGAAATCCAGAACACACATGACACAACTTACAAATGAAGCAGGACTCTGTCCTAAGGGACTGTTTTGTGCACCGTCTACTAACGGAGTATTCCCCCCACTGCCTGTGCCAGCTGCCTTTTCAGCTTCTTTGCGTGCTTTGTGTTCTGCTAAACGTTTCTTCAGGTCGGCGGGTGATTCGAACTTTGGCTTCTTAGGTTGGCCACCTGGATTTCCGCCTGGGCCCGAATTTCCAGTCGCAGCTCGTCGTTCTGCTTCGGCAGTGTAGAAACCTGCAATGATGCGTTGATTATGCGCCTGAGCTACATCTTCTGGGATACCTTCCATGCCAAAAATCTCGACTTCGAGCCCTTGTCTGTTGGGTAATGAATTATCGACGCTCGTCAACGTCTCCTTATGTACCTGATTCATGTGCACGGAGAGTCCTGGAAGCTATCAGTACAGTATCTAGAATAATCGGATTGCGACGACATACCTCCGGCGGTGTTTAATCTGCGGCCACATCGTTCGCATTTGAAATGCTTAGCTTTCTGGTGGGAGATAAGAATCTTCAGATCATCGAAATCGCGCTCACCTGGCGCGCTGCGTCAGTTGGCTTCCACGACCTGTTTGGGAATTGGACTTACAGTAATAACACCAGGGCCGAGCCAACAACTCTTCCACGTCAGGATGCCCACGCTTCTTTTTGCCAACCATTGTAATAGACTATTTGTTGGGAGTGATGAATAGAAATGTGCAATGCTGCGTTGGTGTCGCGCAGGCAAAGAGTTTGAGAATCGAGTGCCATGGAGGCCAGCCCAAGAAGAGACTAGCGCCATTAGTCACATGATATGCGAGGCTGATCACAAAAAGCCTTTGAAAGGTTTTCACTCCCAGTTATCAACATCGTCTGTCGTTCACCATTTAAACGTTGAAGTCAACACACCGGGTATACCATTCTCTTGATATAATTGTCGATTATTTTGATGGTTGTCGGTCGATAACTCATACTTCCCAATCCAATCCATTCATTGCCTTTACTTGGCATTTCAACCCCTCACTACCTTGTTATTATTCACAGTGATAAAGTACGTGTTAGTCCTCCATCAAAGGATATCACCACGGTAGTTCAGCTTCGTTTGCACAATTGAATTGTCAGCCCAGTCGTATACTCGGGCCAAAGCTGAAAGCAACACCTTGATCAATCACTCAGCCGGATGGCACTCAAGATGAGACTCTCTTCGGAGAGCCTTCCAGATTCTTCGCGTCTTGTGTAGGTTCTGGATGGAGATTGAAAAGGATCAGAATCCTTCGGGATTTTGATCCCTTAGAGGACTTTTGCAATAGAGACAGGACCTTCATAGTCCATATTCCTACTCTTCATGAGAGTTCTACAGGAATGTGGCTCCTTGCGTACCAACACTCATAACCCTAATCCTTTGACGGTCTAAGTCATAGAGATCTGATTATGCTCATTCTTAATGAGGCAAAGTTAAGGGATTATTTGTAGTTCATATCTTTTGCATCTGTTTAAACCTGCGTCTAGTCTGCATTCGGTTCTCTTGGGCGTTGATTACCCATCTATATGTGAGGGAAATATCTAAATATTGCTCTACCCAGTACCTGCTCAATAAAAGGAAGAGGATTCTGTATTCTGTATTCTGAAGTTTGTTTATTTGGGGGTCACCATCTCTTTATCGTTAGATCCCCACCATCTCTATCGTAATCAAGCTTTCGCTTCTTGCGGGTGACATCGTCATGCAGATGCACGTGGTCAATTCCTAGTAGTTGGACTATGCCCATTAGTGTTAGGGCTGACATCCTGCTACTCCGTTCACTTCCGAGAAATACAATACTGTTTTGTTCCTTATAACAATATTCCTCCCCATTTTCCTTGAAGCTCTGCGCAGGATTATTGTAATTCAAATGATTCGGACACAATTAGCCAATCATTAACCAGCACAACCAAATAAAAGTCTGGGCCATCCATATCTCCAGCGACGCAACCATCGGCATCTATACCCGCAACGATGTCTTCGACTCACAAGCAAACGAGACCCCATGAGAAGCATCCTCAGTTCGGCCATCTACCGCTGAGCACCAGTGGTCCTCTGGACTGCGCTCTCGTTGGGTCCGCTCTATGCAATTCACCTCACTTCAACAAAGGAGCGGGTTTTACGGCTGAGGAGAGAAGGACGTTTAAGCTTACTGGTCTTCTTCCACAGAATATTCAATCATTGGATCAACAGGTTAAGAGGGCTTATCAGCAGTACTCGACTCGCCAGGATGACTTGGCTAAGAATACTTTCATGACAAGTATGAAGAATCAGAATGAAGTTCTTTTCTACAGAGTGAGTAAGATGTTGATCAGAAATGACAGCTACTTTTCTTCGGCCTCTCGTTAATCCCACGTGAGGCTTTCAAAGAATCATATGGAGCATGCGAGCTTTTGTCCCTCTTCTAGTTGGGTTGAGAGTTTAGATATCATCCACTTTGGAGAAGACTATAGAGATTGTGCATAGGACTAATCCTATTTCACAGCTTATCCAGGATCATTTGAAAGAGATGTTCTCCATAATTTACACTCCAACGGAAGGTGATGCCATTCAGAACTATTCCAGGCTCTTCCGCCGAGCAGAAGGCTGTTTCCTGAACATCAACGATGTTGATAGAGTTCACGAAGACTTGGCGCAGTGGGGAGAGCCCGAAGATATAGATTACATTGTGGTCACTGGTGAGTCTTTTCTTGATATCCACCTTATTTGTGCCCACCCTGACACTTTTATTTAGATGGCGAAGAAATTCTTGGGATTGGAGATCAAGGTGTTGGCGGAATTCTCATCTCAGTCGCAAAATTAGTTTTGACAACTCTATGCGCTGGCGTTCATCCAAATCGTACTCTCGCCGTGGTCTTAGACTGCGGAACTAATAACGAGGAACTTCTTAATGATGAGCTCTATCTTGGCCTAAAGCAAAAAAGGGCGAGTGGAGAGAAGTATGACAAGTTCGTTGATACTTTCGTTCAAAGTGCCAGAAAACTGTATCCAAGGGCGTACATCCATTTCGAGGATTTCGGATTGACCAATGGTGAGCACACCAGGCACAATTTGAACCACACAGCTAACGAGTGATAGCGAGAAGAATCCTGGACAAATACCGACCCCAAATGGCTTGTTTCAACGACGATGTCCAAGGCACTGGAGCTGTCACTTTAGCTGCTATCATGGCTGGTCTTCACGTATCTAATATTAAGCTGACAGACATGCGCGTGGTGATTTTCGGTTCGGGCACTGCTGGAACTGGTATCGCAGACCAAGTACGTGATGCAATTGCCGCAGATAGTGGTAAAAGCAAAGAAGATGCCGCAAAGCAACTCTGGTATGTATCTTCTCTCTTCAATACAAACTCTCAAGCTTATGAATTAGGTGTGTCGATAAACCAGGTCTTCTCCTAAAATCTCACGGCGACAAACTCACCCACGCCCAAATCCCCTACGCACGCGAAGACTCCGACTACAAAGGCACCAGCACCTCCGACCTCCTCTCAGTAATCAAAGCCGTAAAACCACATGTCCTAATCGGCACCTCCACCCAACCCAAAACCTTCACCAAAGAAGTAATCCAAGAAATGTCCTCCCACGTCGACCGACCCATCGTCTTCCCCCTCTCAAACCCCACCCGACTCCACGAAGCAGACCCAAAAGACATCAACGAATGGAGCAAGGGCAAAGCCCTCATCGCCACCGGCTCCCCCTTCCCACCCGTATCCTACAACGGCAAAGAATACGAAGTCGCGGAATGCAATAACAGCACCTGTTTCCCTGGCATCGGACTCGGCTGCGTTCTTTCTCGCAGTAAACTCCTAAGCGACAAGATGCTCGTCGCGGCTGTGAAAGCCCTGGCTGCGCAGTCGCCGGCACTGAAGGATCCATGTAAGGGGTTGCTGCCGGATGTTAGTGATGTTAGGGAGATTAGTGTGCATATTGCGCGCGCGGTTATTAGGGCTAGTCAGGAGGAGGGGTTGAATATGGAAACGGAGATTCCGGAGGGCGAGGAAGATTTGGAGGAGTGGGTTAGGGAGCAGATGTGGGATGCTAGTTATAGGCCGTTGAGGTTGGTGAGTAAGGAGACGGCTAGTAAGGATGCTAAGGGGCAGTTGGGGAGTGCGGGGGTTGAGTAGTGTGAATTGCTGACTTTAGCATGGGGTTTTGATCTTATGTAGTTTTTTAATAGAGGCGGATCACCAGCACGTTGCAAGACTGACGGGACACCCTCAAATACAACGATCTCAATTGTTGGCTTTCCGACACATCTTCCTCAAATATGTGATATTCCTTATTAAGAGAGACATTTTTATAAAATTGCTCGAGCAGACTGAGCAAATACAGCTTGTTGGACGAAAATCTCGCTACTTTACCGCTTGGAAGTGTCCCGACAGACTTGCAACATACGGGTGGATGTGAATTTGAGTATGTCAATATGCGACGAATGAGATGCTTTTGTGTATGTAGTAACACAATATAACATAAGTATAGTTTGCTAGCAGAAGGTTATCGTATTTGCGTTTTATTCTACTCCGATACGCTATTTTCCACCCCAAGTCAAAAGTAAATGCCATCTCAAGTCTTTCGGTTCGTCTTCCAGTCTGTATGAGACCTTCTCTTCAAATAATTGTGAGAATCCATTCTCATTCTCGAAAAATGTGTCGACAGCAGTCCAACGGCGTTATCCTCCCCATCGAAATGGTGTTTTCCAGCCCCTACCAAATCTAGATACCGGTTAACTTCTTCTGTTTTTCTTTTTATTCTGTAATCAAAGTATCTTCCTTCAACTTCTGTCACCCAATATTCTCATCGTTGGAATAGGAGGATGTTTGTGGTTCGGAGTCCCGTTGTGACATTTTCGACAAGTTGATTCTTTCAGTCTTTGCCTTTAACGCCCGTATGTCTCATAGTCGTGTAGCTGCACATACGAAGCCCTTGGGCACTTTCGTATGGTTATGATACGTACATCGGCGTTTATTACAGAAAGAGACTCTGGGGGCGACATTGTAATAACCTTTTGCAAGTTGGGAGATCAAGTCTTGAAGGTAGTCTTGGGGGTGGTGTTCCATATCTAGAGCCACCTCATTGACATGTGTTTGCCCTATTATTTCAAGATGATAATCGACCAAGAGCTTTCTCAATGGCGCGTTTGGTGGGGTTCTCTGATATATCTCCATGATGGAGAGGTGATGAGATGCTAAGACTGTGAATTTCTCGCCAGCCTCAAAGCTCATATTTCGGAACTTGTTCCGTGATTTGAGCAGCCCAACTGTCCTGTCCATAATGTAATTTCGGAAATTCTCGGCTTGCAGAGAATCTCCTAGGTAGTAGCATTCGAGAAGCTGGAAAAATCGCATCCTATACTGCTGAAGCTTGACGGCAAGTTGTCTCCTCGTTTCTCCCGGCGTTGGCTCGGTATCTGTTGGGGGTTCTGGAGATGATTCATATTTTATGTTGGCTGGCAGTTTACGTTTTGATCCGGGAACTTTTGGCAATTCCGGAATGTCGACCAAGCTCTCTGCGGCGCTGATCGAGCCAGTCGTGAGCCAAACGAGGAATATTGCGAAAACATCAGGGTCGTCCTCAAGATCTACCACGTTGTCCCGTCCTGAAGACCATTCCTTTTTGCATGCGGCCTTAAAGAAATCCGACTCCAAGCATATCTTTTCTTTATTGATATAAAAATCTTGCTTTTCACTTCCCCCCACCGTAACTTTCAGTGGAGCGGCAAAGTTTTCGCTATATTCATGTTAGCATTTGAATCAGGGATCGATCTCTTATTACTTCACTTACAAACCCAGCCTCATCTTCTTAGCTGGTGGCTCAGACATTTTGACGTGTAGATCGTTGAGACGCTGCGGGTGGATTTGAAGATCGAATGTGTGGAGCGAAGGATAATGGCGCGTAAGGAATAGTCGATCTTATTTCTGCGGTGTTATAAGAGCGCGGTAAATCAAATTGACCAACAATATTGGTGCTGGTGAATTATACACCAATGAGCGCTGCGTTTGGTAATGTAGCACCAGTGTGTTACAAGTCTGACGGGACACCTGCTTGCGGGCAATTAGCGAAAGCCACATTTACCTGTCCTGTTTGACTAATTTACCTAATTATCTCCAGCAAAAAGGAATATTGTTCGTATTAAGGAAGGAGTCCTGGAAAGTCGTTTCATGACGCTGTTGTACTCGGCGAGTCCCTCCAGTCATGCGGAGCACCAGTGTGGTTTGATGACACTTTCTCTTTTAGTGAATAATAAAATACACTTAAGCTTGGACCCTTAGATCTCTATCATCAGTCTATTGACCCAACTGGCATCACATGAATTCACCTTAGTCCTAGTGGAGAATTACTGTTCTCTCGTGCTGCTCATGAATAGAGATATACAGATCTCTTACTTGACCAATTTACCGGTGGAAGCGGTCTGAAAGATGCTCCGATCGGCCCAAGGCTGTGTAGGGAATTAAGGTACGCCTACCTAGATAGAGACGCCAAAGCTTGGTAGCAAGCCGTAAGGAACTTGAACGGTCATGTTTCCTTTGTCCTCGCAAATATCTAATTCAGTCTCCATTCTCGACCGAAATAATTGCTCGAGTCGCGACGTAACGCGCCTGGGCGAACACTACATGAGTGTACCACCATCATTCTCTGAGATAGACTTGACTTGACGTCCATACGACACATCTGACCTCAACAATTTACAGCGTCGAAATGTCTCAACCACCTGCTAAGAAAATGAAGCTGGATGTGTAAGTAAATAACAAGATGAAAATGGCTACTTCGCCAGTCCTGACCTTTTCACAGTGAAAGCTTCAATCCTCCGCTGCAGGTGATAGTCGGGAAGGAGAGTAAAAAAACAAGTGTTCTCAGTCAATAAGGCACAAATATGCTTACGATCTGATTTCTTCGCGGTCGCATGTAAGAAAAAATGGCGCTCGGGTCAGGAGAATATCGTCACGCTTGAAGAAGAGGACCCCGATATCTTTACCATCTTTCTGACTTAGGTCTCGACCGGATCGATCAGGGCGGCGAAAAGCTTAGTAGATGTACCACCTCTTGCAGAAGTTATTAAGCCACTGGAATCGACGACTACTTCCCCACCCAGTATCACCGTCTCAGCACCCCTGAATCCTCAAACAGAGGTCATTTCCGAGCGAAATAATGCGAATACACCGGATGGCGGCAAACTTACACAATACAACAAGCGATTCAGGCAATTTGTGGATTGTTACTATCTCGGTGAGATTCTGCAAGCTCAGCGCTTTCAAGACTACATCATGGACAGAATACTCGAGGTGACGGATCAACGATTCCGAATCTATGGGTCTGGTCTGGCTCCTGGCGAGAAATACTCCAACATTGGTTGTGCCCGCACCTCTATCGAGGAGATTTACAGCAGCACCCCGCAAAGCTCGCGATTGAGAAGCTTTATTACGCAACTGCAGTTATGCAGCAGCTACTCGGGAGTGGATAGCCCGAATATGTCTTGGGGGGATTATCTATCAAGGTATCTAACAGGAAGACGAGACATGCAGCATCCAAACGATATTTTCGAACTCATCAGAAATGGCAATGAAGATCACTCACGAGCCTTGGTATCAAGGCTTATGAAGTATTATGCTTGTAAGATGTTGCCGCGTTTTCCTTGGTTGCATGAGCGATGTCATTTTCATGATCATGAGAGGGAGGCTAAGGGATTCGTATGTAAAGATACAGAGCTCTGAGTATTCAGTTATGAGTGAAAGTCTGGATGTAACGCAAAGCCAATTGTAACGCAGAACGTACAATAAACAGCAAAGAAAGCACCAAGACTCCTATGATTCCTTTCGGGTAGAGTTGGTTATTTTTACTGATACCTAGCAATGGTTGTAAAGGAGTAAAAGTTGACCTGGGGAGTTTATATTGTAAAGTCAGTGCATCATATTATCCACAAAATGAGAAAGTATCACCATATTACCCTACCAAATCCATCGCTCACTATTTGATCCTACCAGAAAATCCTCGTCCCCTCATAAACCCCTGTAATATAAAGCTTTAAAGCACTTCATACAATAAGAGATTATCTTCAAGTAAACCAATGATTCTTCGGGAAACTGGGGTAGATTGGCGGACTGGTCAAGTATGTATACCCATATCTCTCATCCTCAAGATTAAGAATGAGGTTTGTGCCATATCTAAAAGATCCACCAATCAAAATTGTGACAGAAGTGTCGGCAGTGCGCTAAAGACGTAATTCTCATGTCCTCAGCTGGGGTCTCTTGTGGAAAATCGTTTCTCTTAGAGTGAAATTGCATGGTTTGAAACTACATGGAACGAATTAGACTCAATTATGTGAAACAGGGCTATACAACTACTTCTTTCTTTCAAAATGGGCAGATAGTTCAGAACTGTATGTAAGTGCGCTGCGAGACCAATGGCCCCCCTCCGAGTACAATAATGCAGAAACGACTTCCCAGTACTCGTTTCCCAACCGACACGTTTTTTTCACATTAGAAGGAAGTTTTACTCTGAGATGTTAGAGTCTAATTTACTATTGTCCTATCGTGAAGAGATGTCTTGTCAGCAGTGCAATAGGTTGCGAACGCTGGAATTACTTTGCTCTTCTAGTTTTGCAGCCATGAAACGGATCAATTGGCAGTGTCAATTGCACAAGTTTCGCATCGTGTCCACCTCCACAATTCTATCAATTCCCAAGACTAAATCTCCCTAGATCTTTCAGTAAATTAAAGGTCATCTGGAAGAACAATCGTAGGTTGCGACTGAGTGGAAAGTTGATATTCCTTTGCCATGTCTCAATCGGACGTGGAGGACCCCTTTCTACATACCTTCATGACTTCGATGCTTTCATGTACATGGAAGTGGCAGCAGTCTTGCTCATAGAACGATAGCGCCTTCTTTCTCATGTTGTAGTACTTCGTTGATGCCGCGAGTATTTCACTGACATATTCGTGACAATTCAAGCGGATGAATTGCTCAATATCCTCGGCATTTATCTCACTTCCATCGCACAATCGATACTCCACCAGGAACTTCCTAAGGCAAGATCCCGCTGTGGTCTTTTGGTAGATTTCGCTGAGTTCATCAGGTCCACTGGGGAGAGGGAGAGGCTTTTGCTTGTTTCGATAAGCTTTCCTGACGTCCAGCCGTGCTTTTCCCTTCTGAAGAATTCTGTCCATGATGTAGTTTTGAAAACTTTGCGCTTGAATAGAGTCATCAAGGTAGTAACATTCGAAAAGCTGGTGCAGTTGATTGTCGATGTGCATGATCTTCTTTTCTTGGGCGATCTTCCTTTGGGCGAAACTTGTGATGGCAGGGACCAATGGACGGGGATCAGACGTGGGCTTCTGGATTAGATATTCACAGGAATTGATTTCCCCAGTCAGAAGCCAAACGACAAATATGGCGAAAATTCCAGGATC
This sequence comes from Glarea lozoyensis ATCC 20868, assembly GCF_000409485.1. Classification (NCBI taxonomy): domain Eukaryota; kingdom Fungi; phylum Ascomycota; class Leotiomycetes; order Helotiales; family Helotiaceae; genus Glarea; species Glarea lozoyensis. The sequence goes on along the minus strand of NW_007361004.1, from coordinate 1,771,635 downwards.
ATCCTCGTCGAGTGTAACAAGATTATTCGTTCCAGATTCCCAATGCTCTTTGCAGGCAGCACGGAAAAACTTAGATCCCTCGCAAACCAGGTCCTTTTTGACATAAAATTCCTGTTTAGTCTTCCCTACGATGATCTTGAGAGGTGCGGAAAAGCTTTCGCTATTGATCTGTTAGCCTCAGATATTAGATTTGGAAGGAAGGACAGAAAGGCGGCTCGCTAACAAGTTGAAAATTTTTCTCTTCTTAGTCGCTGGCTCTGACATGCTGGCTACGTAGCTACAGCAGATCGTCGATTTACGATCTGATGAATTATGAGATCGCATATGCCACAGGGGGGCGTACAAAGTCGAGAGCACCCGATCGAAAGATACCCGATGTTATAGAGTGGTATCTCTGTTGAGTTGTACAAACTTGCTGAGTGGGATGGCTGTGTGAAGATTAGGTTTGGAAAGGTGAGAAGTTGCACGGTTTGTATGATCGTGAACTAGTCGGGGTGGAGGACTGTCACGGGACACCAGAATACCACGCCAGAAAACTGTTTTCCAGCACTCTCCTTTTGACGGGCATATTTAGCCTTCATAATAGAGACAATGTGCTCATTTACTCAATCACATCAAACAAATATAGCTTTTCTCGTCATGGTTGAAATCACGCCTTTTATGCTCGAATGCCTCGTTCTTGTTGTTGGTCTATGCTGGACATAGACCAGTCTGGGCTTGTAATACACTGCCGTATGGGAAGAGAATTTGGGTAAACCATGGTAGTTTTATGATGATCAAATTCTGTGTTTGTATATTTTGAGTCGTATCTTGTTACTATAACCATTTTATTCTTGATTTTGTTGCAAAACATTATATTTATCTACTGCACAGCATCCATTTTTCCCGTCCGGAAGCCTCAACAAGAACCCCAGAACAAGAAAAATGTATATCATTTAGTCTTTGTGAATAGCCTTTGGGGAAGAAAGGAGGCTAGTTACGCTAGTTTAGGCGTGAAGTATTAGAACAGGTATCTGTGATGTGTCGCTTACTCGTCTAGTCTATTCTTATGTGTGTTTGATTTTACAACCCCATCAATCAATTTAAAAACTTCCTTTTGTGAGAACTCAGTCACAAGCAACTGTTCTCCGCAACCCAAGCATACATAACCATCCAACAATACCATCTAGAATCTCTGTTTGTGGAAAGCTAGTGAGTATCATGGTACTTGATAGGGGATCATATAGTGGTTGTTGATTTATGAATCCCTCCACTCATATTTCATCTTCTTCTTCCTCATCAGAACTCTCCCCATTCTGCTCCGCGATGCAATCGTAATCATCTGGCTTGCCCTCGTGCAGGTAAAGTCACAATACTGGGATGAAGAAGGACGTGATGCTCCGACAGGTCTGGTGTAGAATCGGGCGGACTCAGTAATAACATCGCTGATATAATCGTGACAACCAAGCTCAATGAGCTCCTGAACGTAAGCCGGGGTCATGAGAACTTGTTCGCAGAGGTGATATCGGTGCAAGAACATTCTCAGAGGACTGTCTGCCCAAGTTTTCACGTATATTTCGTGAATCTCCTTTGTACTGCTAGCCAAGGCTGAAATCTCTCCTTTAGGTACACTTCCAGTTTGAGAAGTCCTCTCCGTAACCAGATCAACAATGCTATCCATCACAAAGTTCTGGAACTCTTCGGATTGGATGTCAGAGCCCAAATAATAGCAATCGACAAGTTGGAAGAATCGCAGATCCATTTCTTTGACCAGCTTCTTGAGTGCCTCGCATCTGAGGCCCCCAAGGGGTGAACTTCTGATTTGAACTAGGTCCTCGGCAGCGTCGATATTGCCATTCGTAAGCCAGACGAGGAATAGGGCAAAAATATTTGGATCTTCATCAGGAGGAGCGAATGTACGACTTCTCTCGGTGCCCTTCTCGCCCGCCTTCTTTTTGGGAGTATCCTTCTTCTTACATAACTCCTCGAAAAGCTTTGACATAGAGCAGATCAACTGTTCATTGATATAGAACTCCTGCCCGTTGTCCCCCACTAAAACTTTCAGTGGTGCCGTGAAGTGATCGCTGTAGACGCGTCAGATCCATTCAAGCGTTTGGGGTTGCTACAGTAGACTTACAAGTCTTTCTTCAATTTCTTTAGTGGTGGCTCAGCCATGTTGACAGTCGTTGTTGCTCCGAATCACAAGGGATTATGGCAGATCGTGTTGTGTGTTGTCGGAAAGCCTCCGGATTGAGACCTCGAGATGTTCTGAAACGCTGAAGATCGAAGTCGCGTCCAAACGGAGTAGAAAATCTTTGTAGGAAGTCAACGCGTCTGATGAATAGAACTTGGTATTTACGCGGGGTGAATTTGCGCGGCGGTGAATCTGTGTGGATTGTAGTGAGTAAGGAAGAGGGTCCAAACATTCACTGTGTGGGATCCATGCCAAAACCAGATTAACTCACGATATAAAATGAGAATGGCGGCAAAAGTACTACATTTATGATCAATAGCTTGATAGAATATCGCGTATTTTGATATCATGAAATATGGTGTGAGGAAACATCGTCTAAATTTGATTTCCTATATGTGATGAGCTTTGCGCCCCCATATCAGCGGAACTTAATGCGAATTGAGTGGTACGTTGATGCAAGAATGGTACCCCAGTACTGACTTTACTCTGCTCGCTCAACATCGATCATGACTCTAATCCATAATGCCGCAGTTGAAAATCTCCCAGAGAGCCAAAATGAAAATATGCTCAGTCCTCCTGCATAGTTGTTGCAACCAAGATAGCTAGCTGAATGCTCTGACGCTAGTGGAAATAAACTTAAAATTGTGCGTTTGATCAAATAGCATCCGCCAAAGGTGGTATGCAACAACCAGGGTGCATTTGATGTCTCAAGCCACCGTGACTGTGATAGTAGCACGGATATCGGTCCCATGGAGCCGTAGAAAACGATGTGCCATAGAACTTCTTAGCTATGGCGAACATCTCGAAGACATAATCCTGCAAACCGCCCTTGATGAATTTGGCCATATACTCGGATGTCAACTCAACTTTCATGTGTAGATGATATTCAAGTAGAAGTCGCCTCAAAGGCGATTTCGCTGTAGTTTTGGCGTAGAAAGTCTGAATTGCTCGAAATCCAGTACAAAGACATATGGCATTGAGTTTGGGATAATGGTATCTGATATGGTCTCGATACCTGATGATCACGAGTATTTCATCGATTATGTGATTCTGGAAAGCTTCAGATTGGAGACAGTCCCCTAAGAAGTAGCATTCTAAGAGTTGATAAAACCGACTCGAGTTGTCGTTCATAATTATGTCGTGTATGCGGTTTTCATTGTCGGCAGTACGAACGTGGTCGTCCACCGAAATACCGTCCAATTTCGGAGTAGGGAAAATATTGTTTGAAGCCTTGATACTGCCAGTTGTCAACCAGGCGAGGAATAAGGCAAATATCTTCGGGTCGTCTTCTTCGAGGCACACCACGTTGTCTCTGCCAGATTTCCATTCCTTCTTGCATGCGGTCTTGAAGAAGTCTGAATGGCAGCAAATGAGTTCCTTACTGACGTAGAACTCCTGTTTTTTCTTGCCGACTTTGATTTTGAGGGGGAAGCCAAAGCTGGCACTATAGGAGTGTGAGATTCGAAGAGGTTAATGGTGTTCGATGCACTTACAAGCTCAATTTTCCTAATTTCAAGGCAGGTGGTACTGACATACTGAGAGCTGCGTGGAAACTTTCCGACATCTGGGTCGATAATGATGGTCGACGATGACTTTTGGACGAACGAGTGGGTAGATGTGTTCTTCGAGCGTTCGGCGAAAATCAGAGTGGAGGGAGTGGAGGAGCGGTGCAGCTCTAGAAGTTTTCTATGGGAGCTGGAGATCTAAAAAAGATTCACCCGGGGCTAGTATGTGATGCTGTAACACTCCACTCACCTATTCCCGAAAATTCATTTTGCGACGTCAGTGAATGAGAAGCAGGTATATCATACCAAAATCAAGATCACAAATAAAAGGAAATATGCTTCATCTCTCTCATATTATCAGACATAATACAGTTATGTGCTTGTAACTTCCCCCTTTGCGGGTCATAAAACATGGGAATGCCATCTCTTATAACTGTTACATCGTCCTCCAAAGCCAAATACCAACTAGACATTCTCAGACAGTCCAATTTAGTATAAACCAAGGTAAAGTTCCTGAGTAGGCAGAAACCACATGTCACATAGGAGAAATTTTCCATATGACTAGGCAGTTGGATAGAACTCGAGGAATGCTCACACCTTCGACAGTGGGCAAACATAATCCCCAGACTCCTGCGAATGGATATGATAATAGCACCGAGCTGGATAGCATGGCGATGCTAGCTCTTGATCATAGCCTTGCACAAATCCACCGAGCGTGTCACCAATATAGTCTTGCAAGTCGAATTCTATGTACTCCTTGAGTTCGTAGGCCTCCAGGAGAAGTTCCTGCAAGCTGAAGTCTATGCGTTGCTTGGGTTTGGAGGCATCCACAATCGTTCCTTCGAGAAGTAAGTACTCGAAGAGGAATTTTCTCAGCGGAGAATTTTGTGGAATTCTGTCGTAAAGGTCTTTTTTCATGGCTGGGGTACCAGCGAAAAGTTTGAAGTCGTGAATTCCTTCAACAGGCATATCGTGCTTAGATTTGGCCAAATCGACTATGCTATCCATGATGTAATTTTGGAATTGTTCAGCTAGAAGTGAGTAGCCAAGAATGTAGCACTCGAGAAGCTGCTTGAATCGTCTGTCCATCTGATTCATCATGTCCTGAGGCGAAATGAGTGGGACTGTAGACGTGATTTCATTGTCACTTTCATCGTCACTTTCATCGTCAGTTCTATCGTCAGTTTTTGAATCATAAAGTCGTGGCATATCAACTAGAGGGCCAGCGGTGGTGATTGAACCAGTCGTGAGCCATACAAGGAAAGCAGCAAAGATTTCGGGACTATCTTCTTCAAGCGTGACAATCTTGTTCCTGCCCGAAGACCACTCTTTTTTGCAGGAAGCCTTGAAGAAACGAGATTTTGAACATATTAGCTGCTGGCTAATATAAAATTCTTGCTTCTCTTTGCCAACAAATTTTTTTAGAGGGGTACCGAATGCTTCACTGCGGAGGAAGTTAGAGGGCTAGATCATAACAAGCTGAGAAGAGAGGTGCACTTACAAAGTCAGCTTTTCTTTCACTGGTGGATGGATTCTCAGCATCATCTTGAATTTCTTGCTTGGGTGTAATATCGCGAGAGACTTGATGTCGACAGGTCAAGAATGAAAACAGATGTTATGTGTTTATTAGTGGTAAGGAACAAGTTATTAGTGACAGATGAGAATTTGATAGATCGGTCGGTTGGTGTGTCCAAGGTGAATCAGGTTTGAAGATTTAGAGGCATATTCAAGGTTGTGAAAATAATAACCCCCTTGGGCCTGATTCTTGGTGAATTTTGGTTATCAGATCAAGTCGAAGGCGATCAGATCAAGTCGAAGGTGGCTCAGTTATAAACTTACTGGAATATGAGCGAGTTTCTCCAGGCCATGAGCAAGAAAAGCGCATAAGGAATGCGGGTCTGCAAAAACATGGTGTTCTATACCACTACGAATAACTAAAAGTCGGATCGACGAGATCATTGACTGCTGCGATTGATGAACAAAGCGAGGAAGTGTGTTATTGAAATAAGTTGCTGCTTTAAATCGCAGCAGCGCTGCTTTTGTCAACCTCTCAGGAATCACAAGGCTGAAGAATTCCACAAGTGGTTGCCAACCACACACAAGAACACCCCCCCATCATTCCATTTGAGTTCATCAAGAGGCATACAACCCCATCTAACAAACCGTCGCAAGAGCCTTTCGATTACGATGGCTGATACAGAGATGGACGTCGACGTACCTGCGTCTCCCAATAACACCAACACCAAGAATGCCTCTATGGCGACACACGCTGGCGCGACAGCCGTCCGCTCAATTGAAGGCTGGATTGTAATCGTTACAAACCTCCACGAAGAAGCCAGCGAGGAGGATCTTACAGATTTGTTTCGGGAGTTTGGTGAAATCAAGAACTTGCACTTGAATCTCGATCGCAGAACTGGTTATGTTAAGGTGTGTGCAGCAACTTTCCTGGCCTACGAGGCGGAAGCAGCTCATGAGCTTTGGGGATGTTTGAAGAATTTGAGAAGAAGCGAAGAGTGTATATACATACGGCATCGGTTTATATTGCTAACAGAGGAATCACTGTAGGGCTACGCATTAATCGAATACGCGACACTCGATGAGGCACGCGCCGCCATTGACGGAGCTCATCAGGAGAAACTCCTCGAACAGACCATCGAGGTGGACTTCGCGTTCGTTCGACCTCCTCCAGGAAAAGCTAAAGGAAGACCACCACCAAAAGGCAGGGCTAGAAGTCGGAGTCGCAGTCCTGCAAGGAAAGATGAGATGGCAGATTGAATCGAATTGAGATTGGTATGGAATTACGCGAAAACCGAGGACAAGTCATCCGAAAAAATGATGGTCATCGACGTACAGACCATTTGGATGAGATGTGGGGGAGATATTGAGCCGATGTGTCTGTGGGGGCATATCGGCGTGTATGATCCTAAAATTTTTGTGAGTCTGCATTGGTTCTATCTGTGAAACATTCTCTGATTGCGCTTTAGAACGAATCCTACCACACCGGCTCATTGCCGAATGCAGCACAAGCCTATCATACAAACTTTCTGACGGATTCCATTTAGTGATTGTAGTAAGATGAGGATAATAGGACTGTGAGCCTCAACTAATGGCTGCCTCGTCGGTAGTAGAAGCCCCCTTGTGTAGTAGGATATTGTGAGATATTCTGCCAATTTCGAGAGTTTCTTACTATCGATGAATGCGTCTAGGGCTCAGCACATAATCCACTCGTCATTTTCGCATTGATACCGCTATTACCAGCCAGGAATTGCCCAGACTGGTCTCTTAATTTCTCGAGAAATCTTTCACGTAGTATAGCTTGTGAACCCTTCATCCAGCATTTTGGAGAATCTGGATATATATTTTTCTTCTGACGTAGGTTGTGATTATGTACCAATTCTTGCGCCAGAATTATCAAGAAAGGTTCTTCACAACCTCATCAAAGACCTCTTCAGCATGCCTCTCTGCATCGAATTTCAGAATCCAATCCTCGCGGGGAAGTTCAATACTTTTAGGATCTTTCTTTACCTTATCCCAATCAGCTTTATGCCACATATCTCTCGTCGTCTCTCCTATCTTCTGTACAGCTTTTACTCGATCATACCTGATCTCCTGATATGCTCTCACAGCTGCGGCAACATTTTGCTTGCCAGCTCTTTTCAAACACACGGCAAGTGTTACGCCGTCTTCTAAGGCTTGTGTCGCACCTTGCGCGCTCGTTGGCAAGAACGGGTGAGCAGCGTCTCCTAGCAGACATATTCTGCCTTCCTTGCTCACCCACGTGGGTAAAGGATCCCGGTACACCAACTTCCAATCTACGATACTGGGCGTCTTTTCCACTATCCGTTTACACATAGGATCCCATCCTTCTAGCACTTTAAGCACATCTTCAAGTTTTCCCGGAAACGACCAAGATTCATCTATATCGTGTTCGTCTTTGTGCGTTAACACCCAACAGCAATCAGACCCGTTCTTGATGGTGGAAAAGAGAAAATGAACGTCTGGGCCTATCCAGCCGTTAAAGGTATCGCCGTTGGTGCAGAATGGCGCCGTGAGAGGGTCCAAAAGCATGTCTTTGTTCGAATACCTGCAACATCAGTACGTATTATGTCAAGAAGGGCATCAAACCTACCATGCTCGCCAAACAGCATACCCCGAACTCTTCGGTTTATCTTCATACCCCAAAACCAGTGTTCTAGCCTTACTCCTCACCCCATCCGCACCAACAACCACATCACCTCTCACCACCTCCCTCTTTCCCTCATTCTCCACCCCCACACCTCTTACCTCAAACTCCACACCCGCCCCCTCGCCATCCTCGAAATACCTCACCACTCTCCTTCCCAGATGTATCTTGATCCCTAAACTCTCGGCATACCGAAATACGATCTCATGCAGCTCTCCTCTGTGCCCATTAAACGCAGGCGCCTCTTCATTCCGTGGCGCGGCCGCTTGATGACGGACAACTTCGCCGGTATCGTATTTGTGGATTTTGAAACCGTAGGTTTGTAGGTTTATGGATATGGCGCGCATTGAGGCGGATACGCTTCCGTTGTCCCACTGCAATAACCCCATATTAGCTTACTTACTCATATCGAGAGAGGAGTGGTAAGGTAAGGGGTATTGGGGGAAGGAGACAAACACGATGAAATATCCGCCCTCCATTATTCCCGAATGAGATTATGTCACCAAGTGGTTTCAATTCTGGGAATGATTCGTAGATTTCTACGCTGTGGCCTTGTCGGTGCGATTCTATTGCTGCTGTGAGACCGCCAAAACCTAGGCTGTGTTAGCTGTAATGTTCACAAGGTAAGGAATCGGGTTTGAGGGGGTGTTAGGATGAGTTGAGGAGGGAATAAGGGTAGCTTACCAGCTCCTACTACTATAACTTTTATCCCTGATTTTGGCGGGATTGCACCGTCTGCTACTATGGAGATTGGAGCCATTGTGAATTACTTTGACTTCACAGTCCCTCGAAATATAATTTGAGCAAGAAGATTGTCTTTTGTAGAAGTACATCGGAACTCCGAGGTAGTCGGATCATTCTATACAGTGTGTCAGATGTGTACTTGGTATTCTTCCAGGCCAATCATGGGATATGTTTGGCTTCCGGGTGTTTATATCTTGGTGGGGCTGAGGTGATGTGGGGGAGGGACCCCGCAATCTGGGTAGAGGAGGGGGTTTAGAGGGAAAAAATTCAGAGGACGGACTTGGATTGGTAAGTGGCTTGGTTGTGAGGTTTGTGGTGAAATGAGGTGAGGTGATGATTGAGAGTTTGTTTGATTACCAATCGGTGTTTTGGATACTGGGACAATTTTGAAGATGCTGTGGTCTAGTACATGTTATGTAAAACCAACCAGGGGTAAGATTCACAGAAGTTTGTGCCTGTTGGAAATGATCGTTGATTGACTGAGTATCTGTTCTGTTGTTGGCCTATTGGGCTCTACTCATGGCCGTTGCGAAATTTGACGTGACAAAAATTTGGGATTCGGAGGAATCCTGAGTACTTGACGACTTTAAACTTCCCATCATGTGCTGCAGTTTCACATCAATCCAACCGACAAAGGTATGTTTTCGATACTGTGAAGGTATTCGAAGTTTCTTGCACAGGTGTTAGCAACTTATCGTTCCACAGAAGTGTAGAATTCGTTGGTGTAAACGTGACAAGGCATCAACTGAGCTGGATTATTCCAGAGTTCACAGTGGGTGACTTCTGATACAGATTTGTGTCACCTGGTTCCTCTGCGTTCATATATATTGCAACCGCCGAAGAGCTATCAGGTAGCACAGGTTGTAGCGCTTCACGAGGTCTCTAAGCAAGAAGCTGGATCCTGGGGAATAGGGCGGTTGACGCTACCACAAGACAGGATAGCTGTGTATGTATTAACTTGGATGCTAGTACTAGCGTTGTGCAATGGTGTTTCATACTCGATTGCTTGTAATTTCTGTGTGACTTGTGGGATCGTCGAGTCTCTGGTCGAAGGTTGGACAATAGTGTACAGCCATTAGAGCTTAAACATCTGTACCTTTGTACACTCTCATTTTGGAAGTATAGGGAGATATTGTCAAGCATCTATACACTTACTAACTCCTAGCACAATAGTTGGTGTATTATTAGTATGTGTTTCGCAGTCCCAATCAGGCAACTCAACATCGCATACGGTGGCCGAATGACCCCACCATTGAGCCTCTGCCCACCCTTGTCCCCAGCACGAGGCCAACCTTTGTACAACCACAACTATTATCCACCACCAACATCTCTTTGACAACACCTCGTGCGCTCCTTTCATTGTCTCAAATAGGTTCACCACCATGATATATTAGATGTCTTCCATTTTTCCTCCCTGAGTGTTTCTCCTAGCTCGATGCCTAGGACATTTCTCTTATCTCGTTCCTCGCGATGCACTTGCCATTTGCACATCGACTCCTGCTCTTCCTTTTGAGCTTCACGTTTGGCGCATATTCTTCGATCGAAAATGCGGAAATTCATCTTTCACGTCCCTTGCCGGGAGTACAGGAAAATCAGCAATTTATCCCTCAATTGAAACCACCAAAGAACGACGATTTCTCCGACTTCCTGGATGCGCTCGGCGTTCTACAGGACGATTACTTCGCAACATGGCAAGGCATATGGCCTACATCGATAGATTGGACATCTGCAGTCCTGGGCACATATCTTTCAGCGGCATTGACGACGATTTCACGTTCTGCTGGCGATAATGCGAATCTTATCAACAAGTACTTCTCCGAGTTGGTAGCCTCGTATTTTGGACAGGATGCATTCGCACTTCGACAAGAAGCATATGATGATATGCTATGGGTAGTTTTGGGGTGGTTAGAGAGCATCAAATTCATCAATGTGCATTCAGAACTGCATTATTCGAATTCGACATCACCTTGGTACGGCACAATCTGGACTTCAGTATTCGCGCATCGCGCGCGGTTGTTTTGGGATCTGGCATCACAAGGTTGGGATACGTCGTTATGTAATGGTGGAATGGTCTGGTCACCTTATCTCGAGCCTTATAAAAACGCTATCACGAACGAATTGTATATCACGGCCTCGATTTCTATGTATCTTTACTTTCCGGGGGACGACAATCCTTCTCCGTTTTCTTCGCAATCGCTGCCGCGGATGAATACTGCGATGATTCCTCCGGCTCCTCCAAGAGATCCGAAATATCTTGCTGCGGCGGTTGAGGGATATAAGTGGTTAAAGGGAAGCAATATGACTGATTCTGGAGGGTTGTATGTTGATGGGTTTCATATTTCGGGGTGGAGGAAGAATAATACCCAGGATAACAAGCGTTGTGACTCGAGGAATGAAATGGTCTATACGTACAATCAAGGAGTGCTTTTGTCGGGTCAACGAGGACTCTACGAGGCAACAGGTGCCAAGTCTTATCTCGAGGATGGACATGAGTTGGTCGCAGATGTCATTGCCGCTACGGGATGGAACCTTAAAACCGACTCTCTTCTAATGGATCACGAAGACAATTCCATTCTTGGAAAATGGCATGGTCTTGGCCGAAGTGGGATAGTAGAAGAAGCATGTGATGCGCCAGGATACTGCTCTCAAGACGGCCAGACCTTCAAAGGCATTCTCTTCCACCATCTTACCCTATTCTGCGATCCCCTCCCCGACCATCTCGTCCTTCCTGACGATGATGTCGCCGCACAGTCTCTCGAAGAAGTAAGAAAATATCATTCGAAACAATGCGCCAAATACAGCAACTGGATCAAACACAACGCCAGAGCAGCACTTACCACCCGTAACAAGGCTGGGAAGTTTGGTATGTGGTGGGGTGCTCCTGTCGACACAGCTGCTGGTCGGAATATCCCGGCACAGATCCCGGATCAGGCTGTTGATTATAGGAATTTGGGGACGCCGGAGAGTTGGAATGGGAAGCCGTTTGGCGGTGGCAATGAAACGATGGAAGCGAATTCTAGTGGTGGAGTGGAGAAGAGGGGAAACGGAAACATGAAGGGGAGGTCGGAGATGGGGATCATGGATTTGAATGATCGGGGGAGGGGGAGGACGGTGGAGACACAAGGAGGTGGTCTGGCGCTGTTGAGAGCACAGTGGGAGTTGGTTGATGAGGTTGGGGCTTGAGAATGCATAGGGTTAATGGCTAAGGGTGTTTGCATTTTAGAGGGCATAGATGGGGATTCGAATGGGCATTATGTAAGCGAGACTGGTGGGTTTACATTTATCATTAGATGGGAGGATACCTTAATCTTGGGAGTATAGAGATGGCCTCACGGCTTGCGATTGCGAATAGATGGGCATTGGGCTTTTGAATACATATCATTCAGCGGTCCTCGCGCTATTCCCTATGATTGTGATTGGAAGCAGTGATCGCTTAACGAAGAAGTGGTATATACATTTTGTAGCCAGCAGATCCAATCACCTGAACTCAACCAAATCGAGCACACTGATCACAGGATCCTTACACGTCCCCCTTTCCAAATCACCACACGTCTTAAAATTCACCCACCACCGTATCCCATCGCCCTCACCAGAACCCTAACGCCAAACTCCACATTTCCCAAATTCATAAATTCATCACAACAACCATTTGGCATGAGGAGTCTTAGCTCCTATCCACCCAAAACCCATACCCACTAGGTGACGTGTAGTCTAATACATCAGGTACTGCTTCCCAGTTTGATGGTTTTCGGGAGTATAACACTTTTGACTCTGTCCTTGACGTGGTTTTTGATGTTGGGAGAAGGTTTGGCGACGAGGTGGTTTTTGGGGTGGAGGATGAACCCATTTTTCTTGATTCGAAGAGTTGTATTGATTGCGCTATGCTGAGGGGGAGGAAATCCATTTTTGTGATGTGAGGGGGATGGGGTGAGGGTGGTGAGGTGATGAGGTGTTGAGATGCCTTTCAAGAATCAAGTGTTTTGGTGGGTCAACTAATTTCCACCGTGGTATTTTGTGGTGATACGTCTAGATATCAGAGAGTAGACAGGCCACTCGAAAAGCGTTCGGTAGAATTTTTGACTTGAATAGAAGAGCCAAGTGATTGTGTTGATGTGATGCAGTTGTCAAAGTAATCAAGACGCTTAATAATTGTGTATGATATTGATTTAATTAATCTATTTCCCAGAAAAGGCACCTCCTAATATATCCAACCTCCTCATCAACTGTCAGAAAACATCGGAACATATGGCCGATCGGATCCGAGGTAAAGTACGGCCTTAGAAAATGTCCGCGTAATGGCGGAGACTTTTATAAGCAAAGCCATCGAGCCACTATCGATGGTGATTGGAAATCGTCGTATATCGGCGTAAAAACGTCGCGAAAGGGGCGAAGAAATGCTGATATGAAGATGATGATGAATTTAAAGTAACAATCTCGCGCGTAAGAAAGTGATTTAATTGCGTTCAAGTGAAAAGAAGATGTGTTTTCTTCAGCCGTCGTTGGAATTGAATTTAGCGACTCTCGCTTAAATTTAGGGCGATCCGGGCTTCTGGAACACTGGGCAGCTAAATGGTGGGGAATAAGCACTTGGGGTAGACGGACCTTTCAGAAAACAATCGGCAATTAGGCAAATACATGAAGATCGACTGAACATTAAAGTTGCTCCATGTCCCACTTACTTACTCCTTAGTTGTACATCTCCCATTCCCCTCACGTTTCCACTAAGTCTATTGCTGTCGTACAACACCGGACATAATCTCTCGCTTAGAAAGGGGTCGGTCCAACCTCTAGGCCGATCGAACCGTTTAAGGCCGTATCCCACAGCGACGAAGCAATATGTTTCAGCCCACTATCCAACCCCCAATTCGCAGAATATCTAGCCATAGAATCTGTGCACTGAGGCAGGATCCGTAGTCTCTTTACGCCCGTACTAAACTTACAAGCGCAGCACATCTCAGTCACCATGGGACACAGGATCACGAGAACGTCGCCATGTTCGTCCGAGGGAGAACGCGGCGTTGACACAGCTCATCGCATGTGGTGGACGGAGATGAAAACCTGATCTGTTTGTTCGCCGCGTCGTAATTTTATCTCAGCTTTCCCCACAACCCTTAGTCCGGACGTGCCGAGTTCAGCAATAATCGTCGTCGTTTGAACTCTAAAAATCGCTTCAAACTGGCTATGCCAGCCCCCATCTTCCGCACGCCTCCTCAGCTGCCCATCGCGTTTTGCCATACACCTGAAAGTTTATTCCGGATTACCCAGGAAGTGGTTGCTGCATCTAGGAAGAATTTCGATCGAATAGCGCAATTGGGTGAGGATGCGGTGGATTTTGAACGCGGGGTGCTGCCGATTGCGCATCAGGAGAATGAACTCACGAATCATGGATCGCTGACGGGGTTTTATAAGTATGTGGCGCCTGAAAGGGAGCTGAAAGATGCGTCGGTTGCGGCGGATAGGATATGGACTGCTTATGCGAGGGAGGTGACGATGAGGGAGGATTTGTTTAAGATTATTGATGGTGTGTATGTTACTCAGCATGATTTGGATGATGAGTCGAGACATTATTTGGAGAGGAAGAGGACGGGATTGCTGAGGAATGGATTGGGGATTCGACATCGACAGTCGAGGAATTATTTCGAGGTGCTTCAGAATCGGATTGATTCTCTGTCGTTGCAATGTAGTCGTCATATCAGAGAAGATGATAGTGGATTGTGGTTTACCCCAGAGGAACTCGAAGGATTACCGCAAACATCACTTTGGCGACTACGACAAGGCCGAACTGGTACAGAGAACGAGGGCAAATTCTGGTTGTCTTTCAACACTGTGGATTTGAACTTCGCACTAACATATGTGGAAAATCCTGAGATTCGAAAACGCATTTTCATAGGCAGCGAGAACCGGTGTCATAAAAACACACCAATAGTCGAAGAAATCATCTATCTACGAGCAGAAACTGCAGCATTGCTAGGATTTGATCATCACGTGGATTTTATGACAGCAGACAGGATGATGGATTCCAAAAGCATTGAATCTTTCCTCGGAAATCTAAGCTCGCAAGTATCGGCAACGGCGGAGTCAGAAAGATATCTCATGTCCATTCTAAAACGTGCGGATCTCGAGGCTAGAGGGATATGTCACCTCAAAATAGACGAGCGAATCTACCTCTGGGACGAAAAATACTATGCTCGGCTTTTGAAAGAAAATAATCACTATTTCAACGAAGCGCGTCTAGCTGAATACTTCCCCTTGGAAAACACACTTAAAGAACTCTTGAAACTAGTAGAAGAATTCTTTGGTATCGTGTTTGAAGAAATATCGGCCGAATGGGGTGCGATTCTCATGTCCGAAATCAACGAACTGCCATCCTCATTCCTTTGGCACCCAGATGTAAAGGTTTACGCGGTATACAATGAACCAGCAATGAACAACGAGTTCCTAGGATACTTTTACATGGATCTGCTTCGTCGTCCAGGAAAATGCGATCATCCATGCAACGTAACCTTCCAAGCCGTAAGTCCCAAAAATCCACCAAAACCATACTTTCCACCCCCAAATCCAAACACTAAACCAAGACATCTAGGGCTTCACAACTTCCACCGGTCAACCCCACTACCCAAGCACCTGTCTCCTAACCTCCTTCCCCCCACCCACACCCACCCAACCCACGCTATTACGGCACCACAATCTCATCTCCCTAATCCACGAGCTCGGCCACGGAATCCACTACCTCCTCGGCCGCACCGCCTACGCCTCCACCTACGGCACATCCACCTCCAAAGACTTCGTCGAGATCCCCAGCAAGCTCCTCGAGAACTGGGCATGGGAACCAACCATCCTATCTCGACTCTCTCGGCACTACACTTACCTCCCAAGCCCCTCCCCTCCAACGCCGCCTAACTCTCCCCCCACTCCACGACCAGACGAAAAGGCTCCGCCAGAATTATTAAACAAGTTAATCGCATCGCGCAATTTCAACGCCGCGACCGCGACGCAGAAACAACTCCATCTCGCTGTCTTCGACAACATAATCCATTCCCGCCGTATCGCTCCGGGAGATTTGGGGAAGTTGTATAATTCGCTGAGACGCGATATCACGGGACTCATTGGGGTAGAAGAGGGATGTGGGTTTGCACGGTTTGAACATCTTTTTATTGGGTATGATGCTGGGTATTATTGTTATAGTTTGTAAGTTGCGCTTTCTTTTCCTTTGATGTTGTGCGGTTTTTGGGGGTTGCTGATAATGGGTTTAGGGCGAAAAGCTTGGCGACGGAGATTTATGCGCAGAAGTTCGTGCAGGATCCGTTGAATGGGGTGGAGGGGAGACGGTATCGGCGGATGGTGTTGGAGAAGGGGGGAGGTAGGCCTGAGAGGGAGGTTTTGGAGGAGTATTTGGGGAGGAGGTTGAGGTTTGAGGGTGTGTGAATGGGATGAGTTTGGTGGGTTTAGGCGAGTGAAGAGGTCGGTGTGGAGGAGGATATGGAAGATTACTGAAGTAGGGGGTAGGCCAAGAGAAGGTTGACTTTGGGAGAAATAGGGGGATATAACGGATTATTTGACGTATGATCGCAATTTCCATTGTTCATTATGTGATTTCTGACTTAAAATAACCCCTTTACTCGTTAATTCAGTAGTCTCGCCCTACCGACAGATGCGAGATCCACATGGCACCAAAACCAACAACCAAACTACCAACGCTTTATCAGTACCTTGAATCTACTTCAAATAACGCCAACCCACGTAGAACGAAGTGTACGTGACCCGTTAAGGATCTCACAGTCGATATCTTATATTAGCATACCATAAACTATAAATTTTGAATTATAGACGTCTGTCACGTCTCAGAGGCAGATATGCCGATTTATTCCAGCGTTTCAAAACATAACCTCACCCTATGAGTTCCACGAGTGACTAGAAACCATCGCAGGATGTTTCTCTCCTCGGCCATCTCATAAAGTGCCAGACGCATATTTCTCGAGCAATCTATTCATGATAGATAGGATATACTTGAATTGACCTATCAAGATGACGCATTTGTGTTTCGACAGATTTGGATGGCGTATGGGGTGATGTAGAGAATTTGAAATAGGCGGAAACAAAATACGAGCAAAAAGATTACTTAGCCTCATGAGGCGTTGATTAGCGAAAGATCGGGTGTTTTTTTTTCAGTAATATTACGTCTCAAACCTTCACCAATCTCTAATAAGAAAAAAAAGGTTGATATCTACACTATCCAAAAAGATTCTACCTCTCAGCGCTCGCGTGCAAAAAGAAAATCCAAAAATAAGAATAACCCTCAGCGCCTTCTCGACGCTAGCAGATTATGGTCCCATGAGTCCTGTCAGGTAATTAGCTCATGAAGTTTTAACCATAACCAGGCTCGGGGCCACTGGTTGTTATGGGCTGTTCTTATTGGAGGAAAATGGGTCCGTTTTGATATATAAATGGATGATTTGGTTTGGAGTGGGGCTGGGAGAGCCGATGGTAAGCCGGGAAAAGTGAGGGAGTTGGTGAATGGAATTTGGGGGGTTGGTATGAGGATAAGGTTGGTCGAGTGAGGCTGGGAGCTGGCGAAGGTGAGGTCCAGTGAGGAAGCGTGAGTCGGTAGTAAGGCGAGCTTGGAGATGCTGTTTACTTTCTTGTTTTTTGTAATGGGAGTAAACATCAAATCTGGATCTTGATAATCTCACTCGAGAACGCGAGAACTCTGTTTCGTTCGCATTTCCTTGCTTCCAATAAATATCTCGCACGCTTTTTTGTTACTTTTCTACCACTATATATTGCACGAATCGATTTTGTTGTTTCCCAGGCCGTCAAAAGCTTCAAGACCTTCATTTTCAACGATAGATTTTCCACTAGGGCAAAAGTCCGATCAGTGGCTACTGACAGACAGAGATTTTCTTTGCCCGTAAGTTCATCATAGCTTGTGCTGGACTAAATGATTTGCTCATATTTAGCAGGGTCGATATCGATCTTATCTTCTCGCACACGACCCCAGTATTGCTCCAACCATGGCCGTCCAAAGAATCGTTCCCGCTTTTCAAGGTATTGATGATGCCACAGCTGCTCTAATCCTACAACTTCTACTCCAAGACTCGGAAGAGCTCGCTGCAAGTGGTGCTAAGGGTAAAGATCGGGCAGGTACTTCTGCATCGGATTCTGAACTAGCCGTGTTGTTGTATCAGCAAGAATTGAAGAAGAGTGAACAGTTCGTCAATGATCGTCAAGTTGCTGCTCATCTTGATCCGTTGGGTACTATTACATATAATGGGTTGGAGCAGGCTCGACGTATCAAGGCGGCACGTATCCCAGTAACGGCAAATGCTATAGTCAGAGCTCTTATTACAACAGTTGCAAAGGAAGAGAATGATAAGGGTCCAAGTCTTACATTCAGCAGCACGATCGCCAAAGCAGCTGCAAGTTGTCCATCACCAGAAAAGTTGTCTTCGAATGCTTCAAGCTCAGGAAGTTCCACCCAGTCGGACGATACGTTCAAGACTAGCAAAACATCCATCGTATCTCAATCAAACTCCAACTCGGTCAAGAATGCAGAAATCAACCAACAAGTTGCCGAGTCCTCCGCTTGGGCAGCTTCAAGAAACACGAGCAACAAGGGTAAAGAGAAGGTTACAAGATGTTGCGTTTGCTACGAAGACATTCCAACCTACGATGTAGTCGATCTCTCCTGCGAAGACCATTACTGTCGCGATTGCCTTCAACAACTATTCTCCCACTCATTCAAAGACCTAACACTATTCCCCCCACGATGCTGCAAGAACGAACTCACTCCCGAAATCGTCGGACTGCTCCTAACTTCAGATCTCATCCGCGAATTCGAAGAACGAAAACTCGAGTACGATACGACTGATAAGATATACTGCGCCAACTCGACCTGCTCGGCTTTCTTGAAAAAAGAGCATATTGACACCACAAGCAACGCAGCTTTCTGCCCCGCTTGCTGGACAGAAACTTGTACCCTCTGCAAATCTCCCGCTCACGAAGGTCTCTGCCCCGAAGACGAAACAACAAAGATGATCCTCGCCTTAGCAGAGAAAAATCACTGGAAACAATGTTCCTCCTGCAAAGCCATGGTCGAGATCTCTTTCGGATGCAACCACATGAGGTATCCCCCCCTCCCCCTCCTCCTGCCCCTCCAACTCCCCACGTTCCCACTAACAAGCCCAGATGTCGCTGCGGCACCGAATGGTGCTACCCGTGCGGCACTCCCTGGAAACACTGCAAATGCGCGCTCTGGACCGAAAACAACCTTCTCATCCGCGCGACCGCCATTGCGGATCGCGAAGCCCCTATGCCAGGAGTCAGTCGGGACGAGCAGATTAATGCGATCAAGGCGAATTTGAGGGGTCAACATTGCGAGCATGATGTGAATTGGACGTATGAGAAGGGGACGGGTCAGCAGTGTGAGAACTGCGAGGTGCAGATGGAGAGGTTTGTTATGCAGTGTGGGGGGTGTTCGGTGAGGTGGTGTAAGAGGTGTATGAAGAATAGGACGAGGTGAGGGGAGGTGGCTGATGGTGGAGGTTGTGGGAGGAGATTGAGAGGGTACGGTTGAAGGGGAGGTGGTGACGTGGATTTGAATTCTGATTCCTGATCGAGGGCCTGTTATAACAAGTTTGTGAAGAACATGCGAATGAAGACCGGTCAGATGGATAGGGAAAGGAATTGAGCTGTGTATCCACTGAGAAACATGGTTTCAGGTGTTTAAACCCTTTTTAGAAAATGTACAATTCTAGCCAGCTTGTAGCGTTGCCGAATTGAAGAATGTACCCTTCTCATCTAGAAGTAACTGTTAAGAGATCTTATGTAGCACAAAACAATTGCGAAATATTCCGCACCCAATTTCAAAACAGATCTATGCTCTATTCCAACAAGACCTCCAAAATTTTCTTAGTAACATTCCTCAACGGATTAACTCAACCTCCAAACACCCCACACACATGTCACCTCATTCCCATCATTCCCCCAATCATCACGACATATCTCCGACTCTTCCCTAATCAGCAAAAATCCATTGCCTGCCATCAACTCCCAAAACTCCTGCACCATCCTGCTCGTATTCGCATCGCGCTTCGGGACAGCAGCCAAGACCCTTGAACCTTCGTCGACTTTGATGAAATGACGGATTGCGTTGGCGACGAGAGCGGGGTGGTGGGAGTCGTAGAGGGGGTCGGAGACCATGATCAGCTTGAGAACCCGTTAGTGAATAGGCTCAGAAGGGGGGGCATGGGGCTTACTTCGAATTTATCATCATTGTCTGCAACAGTAACTTCAGAATTCTCCAAGTCCGTCCAATCTAGAACACCAGGCGCACAATACCCACCCCTACTCTCTATGATGTTCATATTTTGAAAACAATTATAACCGAGATTTTCTTGTATGATTTCGAGATCTGTGACGATGACATCGGCGCTCCATATGGCTGCTGCCGCGAGACCGAGTAATCCAGTACCAGACCCCAATTCGAGAATTTGAGGCCGCTCTAGCGAATCTCTACGCTTGATTTGTGTGAAGGTCTCGCCGTTTTCGTTTGTAAAATTTACGTAGGTAGGTTCCCGGAGGAGGTGTTGGAAGAGCTCCGTTTTGAGATAGGTGAGCTTTTGAGCGATTGCCCATGCTGTGCCCCAGGTTTTGAAACCAAGAGTATCTCCGGTCTGCACAATGTGTTAGCGCTGCGCGCGGATTCTGATGATGGAGAGATGTGCGTACCAATGGAGGTTCGCGGATTACGAGGTCCATGTCTGGGTGATCCCCATTTGCAGCAATTCTCCACGTTCGAGTAATTTCGCCTTGTGCTTGAACACGATTAGTACTGGATTCATCATTCACACGGTTGACTTACCACTCCTTCCACATCTTTCGGTCATTCTTTGACTAGCTAGATTCCACAAGACCTCTTTCTGTTCCTCAGCCAACAAACCGTGACTTTTCTCGCTCGTTTGATCTTGCAGCCAATCGAAAGCGTTGCTCAGGATCGAGGTGAGGTAACGGGGTATACCTGCTGCATCTTCCTCTGCGAGAGCCGAGATTTCGGACTCCGACCATGTTGACGGAGCAATTGTGAGAGCTTCGAGTGAGTTTACAAGTGTCTCGTAGGATGGCTTTTGGCGGAGGAGAGGGAGATCGAGGGCTGTGAAGTGTAAGCGATGATCTGAGAAACGACAGGAGGTGCATACCGTTTGTGGGAGGCATCTTATCTGCCACTGACGGAAGTATCGTTGATTGTAAGAAATCTAGATATTTTGATAACAGAAAGGAAATGAATTCGGTGCTCTTTCCAAAAGAAATCTGTTTGAAGCTCTATTCGAAGGACAAAACGCTCTTAAATACTAGAAAAGTAACGTCTTCTATTTCTCTAACGCAATAACAGAAATCTTCCCAATCTATCCGTCGTATCTAGCTTCTAATTTAGAAAAGTAATAGTAGAAAACCGGACCAAAAATTGCACGTGATCTAAAATATCGTCGTACAAGTATAGAAATATGAGGTCAAGCCATATTCGCGCTCTTAAAATCTCAATTTTGAGAACAAGAGAGTGAGATTCAGGAATGCTCAATGATGCACTTGCATTGTTGAACATTTCTCACTCGGTCGACATGTCGTTGAAAAAAGTTTACAGAAGGTACTTCGGCTAATGACCCAAATGGGGCTAGTCTTCGCACCCTGACGTATCCACTTTCGGAGCCGGACCTCATGAACGTCCTCCGAACTGCATCGTCGTCGCTTCATCTGTATGTTTTCACGAAGCCACTTGGACGGCTGGACAAACGCTGATGTCCTATGTAAGATTTGAAGAATGCGATATTTGGTGATATTGAATCTAGAGGAGCCTTGATGACCATGAATTGAGTCCACCATGATCAGTGGAATCTTCTTCTCGCGTTTCCTCCCACAGGAGGGTGAGTACTCAACCACCTCCGCTTGACTTTACCTAATAATATCAGGAACGAAAGTAGTCCATCAATCGCCACCTGGCTTCCTAGTCCCTGAACCAGACGTTGAGACTACCCCTCTATTCTCCTTCGAAACGATGCGAGAATACATCATTCCACGCCAAGCGTTTTGCAACCGCTACGTGACCATGATATGTCCGGACAACAAGTACCGTATTCTCGGCCACCCAGTCTGTATCTACGATGAGAAGTATGAGAGGAATGAATTTATGTTCAATTTTGGGATTGTGATTGGTGTGGAGGTGGATAAGACGCCTTATGAAGCCGTTGTGAGGAGGCTGGCGAGTACGTTTACGGAGATGGAGATTCAGAATCAATATCTGAGTCAGGAGAAGACGGAGGGTGGGAGACGAAGTATAGCTGCGTTGCTTGAGATTATTAAGGAGGACTTAAATAATTATAATGAGTGTATGATACCTGTCGGTAAGTACTCTCGGCCGTTCTTAAAGTATTTTACTGATAAGAACAGACGACGCGAACACGATCAACATGAAGTTGTTCCCAATATACACAACCCCCCCACCAATAAAGTCATGGCACGTTCCGATATCGAAAATGAAGTTCGCCTCAATCATTGATGATACATGGGATCTTACCATGGTGCGCATTCTTCCTCACATCGACGGCATCAAAGATGTTCGAAGGATAGCAGCAACATCATCGACATCCCTCCCACTCACCAAACTAGCACTCCAACATCTTCTCTACTACGACAGCATAATTCTTCTGCCATTATTCCTCTTCTCAGCCATCTACGCGCCAACACCTAGCCTACATACCTTCATAACATCCACCCCGATGCAAGATGAATGTGCCAATTATGTCTACATCAATGGCCCGCGCCTCTCAAACTACTATTTATGCCGTCTCTTCACCACTCTCTGCACGTCTCGCACGCTCAAAGAATGGCTCAAACTCCATCTCGATCAAGGGTTTGCAGTTCTCAACTTTGTCGATGTTCGCAGATTCATACAGTTCGGCCTCATCAAGGGTCTGATTTATCGTGTGCATAAATACGCGGTGTCAGCGCAGAAGCTGGCGGATAAAGTGAGCGGGAAAGAGCGGCTAGGAGATAGTTTGAGGGATTATGCGGATGGAACACACTGTTTTGATCAGATTACTGTAGAGAGGAATATGGGTGATGCGAAGATTATGGATGCGTTGAGGAAGTTTCCGAAGGGTGATGTTGAGATTATCTACCGATGAGACTCGTAGAGAGTAGGATATTGCAGCAACCCTGGTTGTTGAGATATGTTGATTGAATAAGGCTCTGATCCCCTTTAATTCCAAGTCTGAATGCTAGTAGTTCCTGAATGTGGACAAATAGTATTGCGACTATTCAGCAAATACTCACATGCACACAGCCAAGCAATGACTGATTTGTTTCATATAATCTACAGCAATCACGAGATTTTGAGTTTTCGAACCTACCTCATTACTCTTTGCCAAATATCAAGGAGGCTGGTGCCTGTGGGGCACAGTCCAGAGGCGGAACAGCGCAAAAGGTGGATCCTAGTCTCTGGTAGCAGACTCTCTGATTCAACTACACCTCGTTCATCTGAACTACAACTCACTGACGTCCTATCCACTTCACCCCATTATTCACCACAACCTTCACCTTTGTCATCCTTCGCGAGCCTGAATCATATGGTTGGTTGCTGTGAATGGGCTCGGCTCACTATTTAAGCGTTTTCTCCCTCGGCCGCGACTCTCCTCGAAACAACATGAGAATGTGATATACAGATTTCATTTGCTGTCTTGTGATGTTTAGTGTTCAGTATGTGAGGTTTTAAATGTCCTTTATTGCATAATTATCGTACCTGTACGCTCGAGATGTCAACCCGACGAAGTTGTCCGGCGCTGGTGAGGTCGTCACCATGTCGCCGGATCGACAAAGGGGTAATGTTCACCTCGAACGATACGGAAAGGCCCGTTCAGGATATCCTCATATTTAGCAGCCGCAAATGAGTTTCTGAATGGTCTCTTTTAGTTGTTGTGGCTTTTGGAATGTGTTCTCACTCGAGTATTATTTAACAGCTCTCGTCCTCACCATCCCTCGAACTACCAGCCTCGAAGCAAACAACAAAGCCGGAGTACATCTTCTTCAAAACAAATCTATCCGGCAACTCTTAATGGTCGATATTCGAGGAGTTATTGATCTCAGTCCGGGATGAAGCATGTGCTAAAACTGATATCGAATAGTTGCTTGGCACTACACCAACCTACAAACGATGTAGCAGTCCGGCTCGGCCCCGCAGCTCACAGGATATGACAGCATCGAAAGAAGTACTAAAACAATCATTGGGGCTAACACTGTCGTGGTGTTGATTCAATTGCACCAGAAAGCTCTAAGCGTTCTTGCCCTGGATTTTGAAAAGGCACAGGATAGGTCATAGAGGGCGTAGCTCTTCACACCATAGAGGCTTTGAAAGATTTGGCAACCAGAATTGGCTTCTCATGTCGGTTGGAGACTCTCAATTTCATGGTGATTAATCTCGTTGATTTGAGGTGACATTAAAGGGTACCGGCGGTGTCCGTTGGCTGGTGTTTACTTGTCAACGAGACTAGTGCCATCCAACTTCGGTCGCTCTTGCACATTCACAGCATCAATCAGATCTCGATGATAGAACCTTGATTGTAGGGCCAAATGTATAGTTGCATCGGAGTTGCTTGGCCCTCTTTGCTTTGACACACCTTCGAAATATTCAACACACCCCGATCTAAAGCAGTTTAAACACTGAATTCTTAACACTCAATCACTACCAAATCAAAACTTCAGAATGGAGCTCTCCATGGCATTCTGCTAAGCAGAGCGGCACTCGGAATCGCGCTGATTCAGCAAGCTCGGCAGGCCTCGAGTCCAAATTTTGGTTATTCCGACGACTTCAGCTTCAATTAATCGCACCACATTTTAATTATTCACCCAGCAAAATTTCGACATTCGGCAGCATTCACACCCGAAATCCCCAGCCCTCTCAATTGAAAAAAGATCGGACGGTCTACAATTTGACGGTTTCGAATTTTTACTCCAGAACTTTTACAACTTTCGATCTACAGTTTCAATCAGCAGCTTCTGCTCAACCTTGACGAAGATCTATCACATAAAGCTTTCAACAACCGTTACTAACTACAAATACGCACCTGAAAAGTCTCGCACTTCCATCCATTCAAACCTCTACACGATCTCGAATCAGAAATTCCCGCAAATCGATATCGCTCCAAATATCTACAACTTACTGGATCGTCCACCAGCTCCAACTTTCGCTCGAAATGACGGGCACCAAACTGTACACGCCCGAGCAGGCAAACTATGTCTTTGCGAGAAACAGGGAGGGCCATAATAATGAGCAGATTGCCGAACTATTCAAAGAGCAATGGCCTAGATGGAGACACCGGGGCCGTCAAACCGAATTTACCAAGTTTCAAGCCAAATACATCTTGGGCTCTGCGGAATACCAAAGAAACTGGAAGGAGTTTAGTGAGAGGCAACAAATTTCTCCAAAGGAAAGTTCAAGAGCAAATCTCGCACTTAACAACTTTTCAACAGGGCATCTAAACCAGCACGCGCCAATTGCCTCGATGAATCACAGTAATGGTCCTCAACAGTACGGAAACAACACTTTTGCCAACGAAAACGAGCTGAAAGCCGCGTTGGAAAGATACAACAATGATTCACATATGCCACAGAATAGCACAGTCGGTTTTACTGGTCACGACGTTTCGAACATCCCTCAAAGTAACTTCGATGTCATGAAAGACCGCGAGGAAACTGAAAGAGAATGGCAAGCATTGAACCAGCAGATGCAGAGCTCGCAAAATCAAGTCCAATACCAGGGCGATCTACAGGCACAATCGCCAGCTCCATCTGGAAGAATCGCAGGGCCACAAAGAACAAGACGTCCATCGAATGTACCTGGAGCAGGACTTCCCTACCCGCGACGAATTCCAATGCCGCAATCTCCACGAGATTACTCCCACATGCTTTCTCCACCAATGTCGCAATCTTCTAGCAGAAGCGGACATCATCTCGTCGGCAGAGAACTCACCATGGAGATGCAACAGCAATTAATTTCTCCTCCAATGGCTCAGAATTCCTTCAATCCGCAGATGCTCGTCGGAAAAGAGTTGACTATTGAGATGCAGCGACAGCTTTACGAAGCAGCCCAGAGGGCACAAGGCTTCCCACGCCAGATCATGCAGGTCACTTCTCCAGGCGGGAATCGACAACAGCAACAGGTCGCACGTCAGACATCGCAGGTCACTTCCTTTGACGGGAATCGACAACAACAACAGGTTTTCCAAGCTCGAAACATGCAGCAGCAAGCCATGCAAATTAGAACTCCGGGCGAGATTCAACCACAACAATATTGCCACCAGGCTCAAAGTATTGCAAGCCCACCGACCCAAGTCACATCCCCAAGTAAGGAACACCAACAGCAGCAACTCTACAATGAGACTGGCGCTCTTCTATCTCCAGAGACTCAATCCGCGGCTACAGCCAAAGACAACCAGGAGAAACAATACTCTGCAGCGACTCCAAACAACCAGATTCAATCAACTCAAGTCATCACTCCACCAGCAGATGACCATCAACATTTCCAACAACCAGCCCCCACAACCCAAGACCAAACCCAAAGATCCCATCTCGCATCTCCACCCTCAGACCACCAATCTACACCACTCCCCGAATCCACAACCACACACACCGATCTCTTCTCTGACACCCACATCAACGCAGAGTTTCACCAACACACAGGCTATGATGGAGAGACGTTCCGTTTTGAGGATTTCGTTGACTTCAACGCGTTCGTGGATCCAAAACTTGAGCTTGCTACCGTAGAGACACAGGTTGGCGAGCACACGGGGGGTGGAGAGGAGACGGGTAATGGGAATGAGACTGCGAGTATGGGGTTTGATGGGTTTTTTGATGAGGATGAATTCGAGGCGTTTGTTTGTGGACAGAGGGGACAGGGAGGTGATGTCTAACTTCAACATATTACAACACTGCCGACGTCTCAACGCATCGATAGTTCAACAGAGCAGCAGGGTTTCATCACCTAAACCTCATCGCACACCTCACATCATACCGGCACTGTCGCCTTCTCATCCTCTTTTGTCGACACTATCGCTTCCGAACAGTTCCAAACAGGAGGGCAAAATGTCTCGATGGACTTTTTTCTGATTTCTTCTTTCCTTTCTTCTCTTTATTGCCTTTTACGAATTTCCTTTTGCTTTTATGAGAGATATTAGTTAGACGCTATAGATTGGCGTTGGATATTGCTTACTGATGATACCCGGATTTCTTTTGCGTTGGATTGGTGGTGGCTTTGGCTTTGGCTTTGGCTTTGGGGCTTGATGGGCGGTTAGAGCTAGAGCGTTGTTTGGGTTTAATGGTTTGATGGTTTGGTAAAGGGGTTGATGTGGTGGCAGGGGGATGATGGGTTGATGGGGGTGGAGGGGGAAGGAGTGAGATGGTTTGGTTTAAGAGTTAGAGAGAGGGTGTTTAGAGATGGGGTAAAGAATTCGAGATTTTAAATATTTTATAGCGAGTGGTGATGTTATTTCGAGGTGTGGCTATGATATTTGAGGCGTGGTTTGATGTGCTTGACTAAAGGTTTATGTGAAATTTGGTATGCGAGGACTTGTATATAAACATGCGACATGTATACAACCCCACCTTTCAACTTATTTGTGACCACTAATCAATCGTAACCATCTAAAACTAATAATGACTATCCGACTTAGTTTACATATCTCAATATATCGCCACATAATATTATCCTGTGCTAAGACTAGCTACTATACGTGGCCAAAACATCAACAATTCCACCCCCTCGTTCTATTTCTCGTTCTTGTTCTCGTTCTCGTTCTCTTCCTCGTTCTCTTTCTCGTCTCGGGTCTTTTTTTTAGTAGATAAGTCCCTAAGGATAGAAGGGCTGGATATAGTGAGTGAGTGAGTGAGTTTCTCATTTGTAGTGGATAGAGACATGGATGGATGGGGGATGAATAGGGGCTTGAGGGATGGGTTAGTAGGAAAGGAGGTGGTGAGGAGGTGTGGATATTAAATTGTGGGGTATACATACTAATATAGGCATTTAAGCGAGAGTAAAGGGGCTCTCCTCTCTATATCGACAAAAACCAACCAGTTTAATAATAAAAGCCACATTACTCACTTCTCTCATAATACGATTACCTATAACTTTAAAGCCTATTCTATTACTTACCTTTAAATAGTATAAAAATACGCTTTAGAATCAAACAAGAGTAAAAGTTCTAGAGTAAAGTCGTAAAGATATAACTATCTTTATCGAGAGAGAAGCTGGATTAATGTTTGATTTAGGAGGGGGGATGGGGGGAGATTGGGTATATGGGAAGGGAAGGGAAGGGGGGATTATGTTATTATGTATACTTTGGAATTAGAAAGTTTAGGTGATTAAGGGGGGGATGTTAGAGTGGGTAAAAAAGATAGTTAGGTAATTGATCTAAGAACTAGTTACTTTTCTTGCGATAGGCATGTGGGAATAGGACGTTTGAAATTCTCTAAGTAGGAAAGTGAGTAGAGGAGCGTTTGTGATTGGTTGTTGGAGGGATGATACGATTCGGGGGTCGGAAATTTATAGTTCGCTAAATAGTTAGCAAAGTCTTAATCTTCGATGGCAGAGGTATATTTCTTCAAACTTTCACAGCCATATCTAAAACTTAATGCGCTTCCACCGCCTTCCCCAACCCCTTAACAACCCCATTCCCCTCTCCTCCTACCTTCCCACCCTGGTCTTTTTCCACCTCTCCACCCCTCTCCTCCTCCTGCTTCCTCCTAATTTCCCTCAAAATCTCCGGATACCACCTCTCCCCCACATCCGGATGACTCTTCACGCGATTCTTCAGCGTCGCCTCCCCCAACGTCCTACTCCCACCCCCTCCCCAAACGTAAACTCCACATCATCCAGTCTCCCCCCATTCCTTCTCACCACCTCCCTCCTCAACTCCCTGATTTCCTCCGGCACCCTACCTATCCCCTCCCGATTCAGCTCCTCAAACTCCGCATCCAAACTCACGCCCTGAAAAAACGGGACCGAGAACCTTGCGCCCTGGCCACGAGGCGGGGAAAGCACGCGGTGCGTGGTCGACATACAAACGCCCTGCGTGAGCGCTTCCATACCCTGTCCGATGGCGACGACGAGCGTGCCTGGTATAGGCGGACAGTCTATCCATTGCCCGCTGAGGTTTTGTACTTGTAATCCCTTATGGTTGGTTACTTGGAGGAGGTAGGATGTGAACATGCTATCCTTATGCGGACCTACGCCCTGGCCTTCGCCGTCAAGTCCAAGCTCCGCGAGGTCGGGGTATTTTACAATCTTCAATTTATGGCTTTGTTCGCCGCCGCAGTATTTTTCGAAGGCGGTGGGTGGGAGACCGATTGCTTCGGCGATGAGAGTTGTGAAGTAGGCTGCTATGACGCCCATTTGGTTTATATATTCTGAATATGTGGCTTTGAAATGCGGCATGTAAGCCGGCGACGGCCATTGCGTTGGCGCAAAGAGGTTTTTATACGGGGGGTCGGAGGGAGAGGGGATGGGGTGGTCGGTCGAGAGGTCGATTTGTTCGCGGTGGTCGGTTGTGTGGGCTGTGATTTCGGCGTCGAGACGGGAGTAGCCTAGGAATGAGGGGGCGTTTTTCATTTCGATTGCGAGTCTGGTAGATATTAGCAACTAGATTGATAGAATTGGAAGGGGAAGGGGGAGTACTTCTCTTCCATAGGCAAATCGAAAAACGCAACGCCTTCCCGTATCACAGCCTGCGTGAGTTCCTCTGCTATCCCAACATTCTTGAGATACAGGAATCCGACTTCGATTAAAGCGTGTCGGAGTTGATTTAGGAATTCGGGTTTTGTGGAGGGGTCTTTGGAGAGGGAGAGGTCGAGGATGGGGATCGTGTCGAAGGACATTTTAGGAAAGCATTCGGAGTTTCAACGTTGATTCAAATCATGTACATCTGAAATTGGATTTGAGTTGGGAAGTATGTTTATATTTGGGTATGTACATTGTCGTTGTCGTACGACGTTAATCGGTGGAGCTATGGCGCAATAGTAGTGCTTCCCCAGATCATTGAGCTACCCCACTTCCCCACCTATGCGGCATCGCGCCGCCTTCTTTAGGCACTTAGTTTTCACGTGACATTCCCGCGCGGGATTTCCCACTATCTACTCGTGGACTACAGGTATCATTCAGATAAACTTACTTTTCTCTAACAAAAGTAAAGTTAATATATCGGCCATATAGTCTAATAAACTAAGCTTCTCGGCCTAACCAAAGAGCGCTGGAATTACATCTAGATTACTATTTAGCTCGAGTTATGTATCCCCCTTACTTTTACTTAGTCATCTACTACCGTGATTACAAACTTGTAATTAACTCAAATGTTTATCTTTCTACTGTGTGAAAGTATTAGTAATTAAGATATTAGGTCCTCGATCATAGTCTCCTTATTCCGACTCCCCTTCTACATTTACACCAACTTGTACAGACTCCTTCCGCGATGCAAAAGGATTATGTACCCTGAACACTACCACATAATACCGTACAATCGAACCTAGACGCCCACTAAAACAACATTTTCTCTCTATTTCGCCAAACTCCCATCTTCCCAACCAACCTAAAACCCAAGATTAATCATAATCCTCTGCAACTCCTCCTTCGCCTTCTCAGCCCCCTTATCCAACGGCATAACCTTCGGAAACACCGTATACGGCGTCGGACACTTCGGCTGTTCCGCCGGCACCATCTTCGTAAACGCCAGTCTCATAGTTTCCATGTCGCGCGGATCCCGACGGACATCAATACCAAGTGCCTTCGCCACATCTGCGCAATATATGATAAGTGCGCCCAAACCCGCAGCAATGGCAGTAGCGACAGAACTACCAGTGACTTCCTTTCCGCTAGCGTGATTTTCGACTTTCTCGCCAGGTAGCGCGAATTCGATGGAGCCGTCGCTGTTCATGTCTGAGGGTTTGCCGTAGCTGGTTGAGGAGCCGATGCGGATGACGCCTTGGATGCCCATAGGGAGGAAGGTTTTGTAGTCGAGGGTGGAGCCTTGATCGTGGAGCGAGGCGAAGAGGATCTTCTTTTGGGCAATGGCTTTGCCGATTGCCTCGCGGAAAAGCTGGACGTCGTCGGGGTTGATCTTGGCTTGTGCGTCGGATTGGAAGGACCAGCTCATGGAGATGATGTCGGCCTTGCAGGTTTCTACTGCCCAGGTTATGGCCTGATTGTATGTTAGTGGTGTGTATTAGATGGTGTTTAGGATGTTCAATACCTCAGCACATGATTTTACAGTAAATCTCGCGCCAGTGGTGTTTCTACCTGCATCGTTGACTCGTATCGCGAAGAGTCGAACGTTAGGACACACCCTGTTGATGAAATCGGCCATAGTATTGCCATGTCCACCAGGACCAACAAAATATTGCCGAAACTCAGAATCCTCCAGTGTAGATTCGTAGAATGAGGTTCCGCCTGCGACTTTGTATTTGGACCTGTAGCTTCTTCCTCCGTTATTTGACCCGTTTTGCCTTGATGTATTCAAATCTTCAACTCCGTGGTCTATTGAAACCCCATCATCGATCAGGGCAACTCTGACCTCTGGCACAATCCTTTTGTTGTTTGCATCCTTGAAAGTGTAGTTGTCAAGACTCAGATTGAACCCATCCATTTCGCTTAGCCATAGGTGCCTGTCATGAAGAATTAGTACTGATAAGCTCCTGGAAGCTCCCTTACAAAGGCAGCCTATGCTGGAACTTACTGAGGCCGACCTGATGATCCACCTAAACCCTTTCCATGGTCCTTGTTGTTGCCTTCTGTGTCCAACGAGACCCGTCGGGGAAAGATCTGAAGTCCCGGTTTTCGATTAGTGAGCCTTTGAATGAAACTTTCCACATATTGGTTGAGAGCCTCCTCGCGGTCGTTCCCCTAAAACAATTTAGCATATTTAATTGCCGGCAACATACAAAATGGGATGACCCATACCATGTATATAATTAGATTAATCTTTTCGAGCTAGAAGTTCCACGTGTCAGATCACCTTACGAAAAGCCTACTCTAGTTGGAATGCACTCACATTTTCAAGTCTGCATAGCCCGTCTTCACACGCCCATCCCTGGAGAACCGATCTACTCCCGCTCCAGTACAAATTCAAAATTTTCACATCGGGAGCACCGTTAATAATAGTATCGCTGCCAATATCAAGTTTCCTCCAGTCAAACTCATCAAGCTGGAATCCAGAGAGAGCTGCCTCGATGAAGCTGTCACCGTGTGGTCTCGGGCATATATCGTCTACCCTGACGCGAAAGATTTTCCAGATGCCTTTTCCTTTGAGCCACTCAAATACGCTTGCGTACACATCTGAGTATCCTTGTCTGTCGAAAATATTGGATTGTGTGACAGAGGCGCTTGATGAATGCTTCTGTGCTGAAGGGACTGGTGGGAGGCGGAGATACTCTAGAACCGTTTCGTATTGTATGTTGCAGAAATCCAAGTGATCGAGCCACTCTGCGGTGATGGGTTCCCGCACGGCGCTCAGGTCAAATTCAATGTTTCGTTCTATTTACTTGTGAGCTTCAAGAACAAATAGGTAAATCACACCCGGTGTGTAAGGTATATCACACCACATTTGACTGCACATACCTTTTCTTTTGTCGGGATACAGATAGTCTAAACGTTGACGTCTGGTCTTTCTAGTCTTGCCTTTTTGACCAATGTTACCAATACAGCATTCTTTGAACATTTCTTCGACCGAGCGTCGCTCGGGTGAAGGAGTTCCAACCATGCAGCCCATGATGAGAACCTGATACGGAGTCACGTTCTTGATCAAAGAATAAATTCCTTGTGGGTGTTTTTCAAGAAGCAACTCGATCATGCGTACCAAATTCTGGAGAGGATCCATCGCCGATTCAGCTTGGTTAAATCGGCTCACGGCAGAATGAAGAAGAGTCTCTCCTTTTTCGTCTCGTTTTTCAAGCAGATATAAATGCGGCTGAGTCTTTACGGGTAACGGTTGATTTAACTCTGTCGGCTTGTGTGGGTTTAGCTCTTGAGTGCTATGGACGCCCTCCTGAGGCTCCTCTTTCTCCTGACAGCACCAATCTACAAGACTCTCGAACGTGGCGAGGTTAGAATCTACCTGGGAGTCTTTAAGCAGCAGATGCAGCAATTTTGATTTTTCCATCAGATCTACCAGCGTCTTGGCGATTGTCTCGTTTCGACTCTTGATCTTGTCTAATTCTCCTGGGGCCGTAGCCAGCATTTTATGAGCGCAAACTTCATTCTTCCCACTGGGAGCACTGCTATGATCAGATGGGTGATTGGCAAGCTGAATCTGCTCCGTGAATACTGGATCCAGTCTGAAGCTGCAATCTTTCGATTGTAGCGATGCACAGGAGACCGGCTCTAAACCCTTCAGCGTCTTATCAGGAAGTAACAGTTTCTGGAACCAGTCCACCACTTGCAGACGTCCCGAACTAATCGCATATTGCATCGGAGTAAGGGAACTATCATTTGGCTCGGTCAGTCGCTCGACGCACTTCATCACTACCCATTCGAAAAGCCTTCTGTGGGGCATAGATTGGTCGTAATCAGATTCCTCAAACCCTTCGAGGGCATCTTCTAATGACTCGTTCAGCTGCCCAGATTGACCGCAATCTTCAAACGACTCTTCTGACATCTCATCGTCCGCCTGAAATTTCGGCACGTCCCCGATGATGTAGTGAAGTATGTTCTGGTCGGAGTCCCCCTTCTGATTAAGAAACTTAAGGTAAGGTTGCATTTGATTTGTCAAGTCATGTTGCACATCCAGCTTTAGGATTTCGGCAAAGCCCTCGGTCGTCTTCTTTCTCATTTCTATCAGGTTGGACTTCTTTCTGGAGCCATGGACGGCATTCTTGGGGGTTTTCCCGCCGGCCTTGAGTCCATGTTGCGACATGATGAGGATGAGGTATACAATATGCGGAGCTATGGCATTGAGTGGCCGTTGCGAGGTGGTTTGAGTGTGTGATTGACAGCAAGTCGCAGGCGTGACCAGAAGACTCGGAACCTTCGAACCCTTCGACACGCCGCTTATTGAGGCGCATGTACGAGCGTCGATTATAAAATCTGGGACGGTATGTATCATTCTGGATGCCCACAGGTGCATGATGCATTGGAGAGAGATAGCCTTGTCATAGCCTTGTCACCTCGCCGTCCTGGCTGGATCTACGGAGGTACCTACTTGTTCCAGATGGGAACAGAAACCAGGAACAATACTCCGTATGGGTTTTGCGGTTTGGTTCTACAGCCTCGCTTTGCATTACCTGCCATTTAACGTATAACGACGCATATTCCCAGCACCAGCACCCGCTTCTTGCTCCTAAAATCTCAAAAACCACAGTCTGAAAGACATCGCCCGGCAACGCCAGATACCCTCATTTCCAAATTACTATGGAAGCCCACAATCAACCCTTGCAAACGGCGGAGGAGCCCGACAACGTGGCTCTGGTGCAGTTCGTTTCAGTGCGCGACGACACGCGATTTCACGAATCCGACGAGGCTGAAGACCGGTTTATCGTCGACGATTTCTGCGCGGGCCTGCTTCTCCGGGTCGAAGTCACTGATGTGGTGCCGGGGACTCTGACGCCGGGAGGGGACCCCGCCACGCTGGTGTTGTTGAAGAGCTCGTTCCTGGGCTTCACCAGCCAGCGGCGCTTTCGCGAAGTCGAGCTGATCATCAACTTCTTCGACGCTCAAAGCAGCCCCTATCACGACCCGGAAGTGGTCGACCTCTGGCCCGATGGCGAATACACATACCGATCGTCCGAAAGACAAGTGGAAAACACCATAAACGCGTCGGCCATGGCAGGAGGGAGCTTTGCTGGCGCCAGCACCAGCGTCGGCATGCTGTGGGAGCGCACGACGAGCACGACGCAGGAAGATGCGGCGCTCATGACGGGGGCGACGTGGAGAGGGCCAAGATCTGGAAGACGAAACGGGGTGAGGCTCTTCCTGAGCGAGAATGCCAGTCAGCCGACGGGGATTGTCACTGAAGTCCACTCGTCGGTCCTTTTGCGGCAGAAAAAGCAAGACCGGCAATTGACCGCCGAGGTCAAAGTCACCGCCCAGGGCGGTCAGCGATTTAGGGCTGAGTGGCTCTACCGCCGACTGAGCGGGACGAGGACCATCAGCGCTCCCGCCTTCACTCCTCGCAAAACATCCAAATCGGCCAAAGTCAACAACAACTTTCTGGACAACGAAGATCTGACGGCACTCAGCGGGATTCCGCCAAAGCAAACAATTGCAGATGTCTAGACAGCCTCCTCGACGACCTACTCGACAACAAAAGACTTGACGGCGCTCAGGCGTCCCACAATGGCGAACGATTGCGGACGTGAGGAGGCTCAGCTTGCTCAAATGCTCAGCGTGGCATCGAGAGGACATGACACGACGATCTCGGCCATTTCCCCCCTCTTTTCCTATTTCCTCTTCTCCATTTCAATATCTATCTCAGGTCAACCACACCTATCTCTCAAACGAATCACATCAACGTTATAGACAACCATTCCTACCTAGTGCCTATGACCGGGAAACACTTCATACATTTCAGCCAAGCACGCGTGAGAAGACAATCTTTCTCTTGCTAAATTTCCGTGCCACGAGGGCTAGTGGGGGCTATACTTCCAGAAACGGTCTTCTCCCGTCCGCAGCCTCGTGCGGCATGGTTCCTCTCGTGGTCTCATTCGTCGCCGTGCAGTGCAGGGTAATTCAGGGCCCGCTCCAAAGAAATCAATAATCAAATGCGCATACCCGAGGGAGTCTGGCCTGGGTTTGTGCAGTCTTGTGAAGGTCGCGCTGCATGGTGGCGAGGTCACTGTCATGGTCTGCTCCAATCCTCTTCGTCGAATGATGCCTAGGCCTTCCTGAGCTCGTTTCAGCATTTGCCAATTTCGATGCGGCTGAGATACTCTAGACACACCCACTGATTCTTTAGCTGTCTCCTTATACTTTGGGCGTCACGAGAAGCAAGAAATTGTGAGCAGCATACTCCTCCAGCCTGCTGAACGGGACACTTTGTACGCAATGTCGTCTATGAGACGGACGAAGTCGACATATGAACGGACAGAAACTCTCGCTAGACCGTCAAGCATTAGCAGCAATGACCGTCCATCGAACAACACGCACATCAGCGATGACATCCAAACGTACTTGGAGCGGTCTTCAAAGTCCATGATTCGTAAACAATATAGGTCAGTCGATACTCGAAGACTGAAGCTCCATTTCCACTGAAGGAACCGTAGTATTTGGCTCGTTGGCGTTCCAGATTGTCCGCCCAACACCAGTGATCATCCGTTCAGTACAACAAACATCATTCCTCAGTTTGTTCCAACATCCAATGTTTATAATTTTGCTATCCTCCCCGATCCGGTACATGACACAGACCAGTCGCTCACTTCCTACATCAATTCGAAGGCATTTCAACTATTGCGTCAGTGGTCTGATTCTCCGACAGACTCAAAAGAGGTAATCACTGAAACTCCAGCTTGGAATATTCTTCCTGTCGAGGTCATCTGACGGCCGCTCCAGTGGAATGAATTGCTGCTTATCGGCTATGGCCTTGGGGGTGTGATACTAAAGCAGGTACGTGCACACTTACTTCTTCTTTGCTCCAATATCAAAGCTCCATACCTCGTCCTGTATGTGATGATTCAAGACCCATCGATACTAGATGGAATCGGTGGAAACATTGACGCGTGACTTCTAAGCTCCGCGGTGCCAAGTTGACGTACTTTATCACACGACGAGACTAAGCTATCTACATAGGCGATTATTCTTGGTTTACGCGACGGGACATATGTGAAAGTAATCCTCCGAATATCAAATTTGGTAGGCAATTGGATCACTTCCATGCGTCGTTCCCCTTACTGACATGGGCTTCCAAGATTTTCTGGAACGCAAGTGATAGCGCGAGCATACTCTCAGATCAATATGCGACATTATTTCGAAAATATTCTGCTAATGGTAAAGAGATACCATACACTCTCTATTCTCCAGTTATAAGTGATCAGATATCTGTTATTTTGGAAGACTACAAGTGTGTTTCGAGAAGATTTCGAACTCGGGACTTCACCAGTCCTACACCTCCAACATCACTAAAATTCGAGGTGAGGTCTTGACTCTGCGTAACCATTCTTGGTCTAACTGGTACAGAATGTTGTTATCGCTACAGAACCTACAAAGTCCATCTCAAGGGCCACTCCTGTTAAAGACTTTTTGACGCGTGAACTTGCTAGTGCCTCCCAAGACGTAATGATTACCCCCAGTGCCCAGCTATAATTTTGAGAGTATGAATCTGACAGATAATCCAGAATGCTCAATGCCACGAGTTCCTACTTCAGATCGATCCATTCGACAAAGCAAACCCACAAGGACCCACTGGCCTACCGTTTATCAAACGTGATGTGGCATACCTGCATCATCTTGCAAAGTTCGTTGACGATGCAGACCAAAGGACGATAATCAAGGTCGTTGATATACAAGGACTTGGCGAGTCAAATGTTCTCCACTCTCTTGCAAGAGAATTCTCCAAAGATGACACCAAAACCGTGATCGAATTGTCCAGAAGTTCTTGTATCTCGTTTTCGAAACCCGAAGCTGCTCTACAGTGCTCGTTTATTAGCGAGATCTTGTTGCAACGACCATACTTGTATTCGCGAATTGAGTATTTCATCAAGCGCGGCTCAGAATATGGGTTCGGCGAGACTCGGCTTTTGAGCGTTCTTCTCTCTGCGATATTGAATCTCAAGTTTCTGCAAATTGTTGTCATCATTGATGACTTCAAGGCGTTAACAACACGATTCAACGACGCATTCAAGGCGTTGATGCATATGGCTAGCTCTGTAGAATCTAACTTGAAAGTTGTAGTCAGCGGTGACCGCGAAGGTGCGCAATTGATCGAACAAGCAGAAGTCATCTTTGATATGGAAGAAGATCGACCTGGGAACGAAGCTTTGCAAGCTCAATTTGGTAGTTTCTTCGCTACTCAGCCAGCCTTGTTACCCGGCTGCGAATTGGTCTGTGACAAGTTATGGAAGATGAATCGCACCAAGTTAGAGTCATTCATGATTCTAAAGCTCCTCTCGCGGTCCGGTATTATATCGGCACCTTCTGCACTTCTTAGACACATAGATATGGTTCCAAGGAAGACGGTCAAGATATACGATTACTTTTGGTCAAGCCTTCAGTCTAGACCCGCCGAGACGACAGGTTGGGCAGTGGACTGCCTTTCATGGGTTTTTCTATCGGCTCGCCCGTTGCGAGAACAAGAAGTAGCGTGTGGTGCTGCTATTTCATCCGCTTCAGAACTCGGAAGAATTCCTCAGCTGAACGAATATTTGTCCGCAGACTTGTTTTCAGATTTGGATAGGTATGCTGGCGTGTTTGTGAAGCAGGAAGATGGTTGCATTCTGCCTTTTCACAATAGCGCTTCCGACTTTTTAGGCTTTAATAGTGTTCAAGCTCGAGGTGCTAAGTCATGGCAGGATAAATTTCACACACACGCAAGTCTCACAAAGCATTGCCTCGAATACATATCAATTTTTGTGGAGGACGTAGAGATCATTCGCCAGGAATTGACCGGAGAAACCCAGCACTTGAAGATTCCCGACACTCCCGAGCATTCTTTTCTCTCCTACGCATGTATATTCTGGCCAAATCATTATTTCGAAGCCAGAACGCAATTCGGGCAAAATTCTGAAGCCGTCCAACGCCTAAACGTTCAGATCATGAAGTTTTTAGCTTCTTCTGCGATGGTGAAGTGGTATGAGCTATATAGAGCAAATATCCCGCCCTTAGTTAATTCGGATCGCTACGAGCTCACGCCACTCGCGGTTTCTACCGACCTTGG
Organism: Glarea lozoyensis ATCC 20868; assembly: GCF_000409485.1. Taxonomy (NCBI): domain Eukaryota; kingdom Fungi; phylum Ascomycota; class Leotiomycetes; order Helotiales; family Helotiaceae; genus Glarea; species Glarea lozoyensis. Next base: position 1,733,139 of record NW_007361004.1, on the reverse strand, counting down.
ATTGGTGGAGATCTCCCTACAGCTGCTTGATGAGTTTCGCCCACCGTTGAACGTTGCAGAACTAGATGCGTGTCTAGATGTGGCGTTGAAGCGCCGAGTTTTTCCAGTCGCGAAACGCCTCCTGGAACTGAAAGCGAGGGGAAACAACGCTCTACATCTGGCTGCGGAAATTGGGAATGCTTCTTTAATTGACGACATCTTAGCCAATGGGATTGAGATCGATTCTGTAGATGACTACGGGTCCACGGCCTTGCACGTTGCTGTTCAATACAGACATCTCGAGGTAGCGAAAACTCTCCTGCGACTTCAATCTGTGCGGCCCCAGGCTGAAACTATTGATGACACGGGAGTCGCATCTGTTATGCTGCAACTAGGGCGGAATGGGAACTCCATTTTACACTCTGCCTGCTTGGGCGGAGACCTAGAGATCGTGCGATGGGTCATGGCCACAGAACCACACCTTGAAGTGACCAAGCGCAATCGGTTCGAGGAGACACCACTTCACCTTGCGGCTGCCTTTGGTCACACAGAAGTCGTGGAGTTCCTGCAAAGTATTGACGCCGACGTCCAGGCGATGAACACAGACGGTAATTCTCCGTTGGAATTAGCTAGTAGAGGCGGTCACATGAGTGTCTTGACCTTGCTTCTTGAAACGACCCAACCCAAAACTGCAAATGCTGCTTTCCGCTTTGCTGCTAAGCATGGAGATTTGTTGATGATTAAGAGCTTATTGGCGGCAGAACGCGTGACTCAAGACAACACGCTGCCACTGGCAGATAATCGTGGCCACGCGCTGTACCTCGCAGCTAGTCATGGCCATGCAAATGTGGTTGAGTACTTGTTGAAATCTGGATCAGACCCTAATGAGCGTAAGAATTCAAACTCGCGTAGATCTCCATTGGCTGAAGCCGCGTACGAGGGTCATACGCATGTTATCCAAAGGCTTCTTGTTGGGGGTGCAAACATAAATTTAGCCTCGGGCTCGAGTGGCGATACTCCTCTTCACTATGCTGCTTCTCGAGGCAAAGAACAAGCAGTCTCAGAGCTGTTAAAATTCAAATCCTGCAACCTAAATGCACGTAATGGAGACAAGGCCACGCCGCTGCACCTCTCAGTGATGCATCCCCAAGTCGTCGAGCGCCTGCTCATTACTGGTGCCGATCAGCGCATACTGGACGATGGAGATTCAACGCCGTTGCATAAGGCAGTTAAAATTGGATGTCTGGAGTCAGTCAAGCTTCTTTTGAGATTTGGTGCTGACGATACGTCTCTTGATGGCAGCGGTCTAAATCCTGTGAATCTCGCAATTTTGCATCCGCATCCCTTCGTTGCGAGCTTCTTGCTGCAACGGAATAGGGACCTCATCAACATCAAAGGTGGCGATGGGCAAACACCTCTGCATTATGCTGCTCGAACTGAGCATGAAGACTTGATTGCCGAGCTCATTGGTATGGGGGCCGATGTGGAAGCGGCTGACGACGAAGGCTGTAGTCCACTTCACCTCGCTGCGAAAAATGGAAAAGAAGTTGCGGTTAGGCAGCTCTTAGGGTATAAGGCAGCTCCAGACACTGTAGACAGCAGTGGGCGTACCGCTCTACATCATGCGGCAGCCAGTGGAAACCTTAATATTTCAGCTCAATTGCTCGAATTTGACATACTTATCAATCGAGTAGACAGTGAAGGAAAGTCTCCTTTGTGGCTTGCTTGTTATGCAGGTCAGCTTGACATCGTCCAGCAGCTTTTAAACAAAGGAGGAGTATCATCTTCAAATGACGAAAAGAATTGGACCCCATTGCACGCAGCGTATGATTCTCCAGAGGTTGTTAAGCTTCTTCTTAATCGAGAGTTCAACGATGAAAAAGGCAATCTTGACGGGCTTGGCATCGATGATAGGACAGACGATGGGTTTACAGCTTTGATGTTCGCTGTAGCTTACTCTGCCCCAGATGTTGTGAAGATCTTGATAGACGCCAAAGCAAATCTCGAAGTACGGAGTACTAGTGACTCCACGGCCTTACATTACGCCACTAGTGATGTTGATATGGTGAAAATTCTGGTGGAAGGCGGGGCAGATGTGCACGCGAGAGGCGGGATACCACAACCGGAGACGTGTCTCGAAACGGCTGCAAGAGCAGGAGAACATGAATCAGTGTTGTTTCTTCTAGAAAAATTCACAGGGCCGACGGTATCACCAGCTTCAGCGTGGGCTGCAGAGGAGTTACTCGAAGCTCTTGTTGCCACATCCGACGAGACTTGCATTACACATCTCATCAGTAAGTCCGACGCCATGGTGAATATCAAACTTGATGGCGGCTATACCGCTCTGCAGAAAATGCTTGACAAGGAAAATGTGTCAGCAGCTCTGTGCATGATCGAAAAGGGAGCTGATCCCTGGGAATTTGGTGGGCCTTTTCTATCTGCTATACATCAAGCAACGCATATGAGAGTCATTTCGGTCGAAGATAGCACTATTCAATCGGTTCTTGAAAAGGCAATATCGAAGCCTCATTACTCCACATCTGAAGCGCTGCTGAAATTCATTCAATTGGCGTTTGAGCTCGAGAACTCGGAGTTATGGAACGTCTTCCCAAATCGTGCAGAGATTTTGCACAACGTTAGGGATCGCGATGGCTGGGGACTGGAAGATTTTTCTGCTCGAGCGAAGCATCCCTATGGTCTTATAGAAAGAGGCCTGGAACCAAATTCGGACGGATTCTCGACACCAAGTACTTGGGTGCAACCCGAAGCATGGTCCATCAGTGGAAAAGATAAGAATTTGGAGTTTGAAATCGCGCCGGACGGGCTCGAGGTCGAGGCAACAAGTAAGTCAAGTTAATTTAATTACCTAGCAACGAGGAACTGGGCTCTACTAATAATCACGACCAGGCACATCTTACAGAATGTCATTCCGAGCCAACCACCCCTTCCCGCCCCGCAAATCCGGCGTCGATTATTTCGAAATCACGATCTTGGAAGGCGAACCGGGCCAGAAATCTACAACGGTGACGATTGGACTGTGCAGCGAGTTTGCAAACATGTCTGTCAATTTCGCCGGGCACAGACAGTTTTCCATCGGATACCATAGCGATGACGGGAGGATCTACGATAGCACTGATGATCGTGGAGATGAGAAAATGCATACTCCTGCGGGCCAATGCAAGGTTTTTGGGAGGGGGGATGTGGTGGGGTGTGGTGTTGATTGGGATAGGGAGGAGTGCTTTTTTACGCTGAATGGGGTGGTGTTGTGTAAGTCCTTTTCCCCGTCCCCGAGATTTTGTGAACTTGTCTGGTATGTGAGGTTCTGGGTGCTGATGTGTGCTAGATTCGGCGAAGAGTAAAGTCATCAGGAGGAAACTTTATCCGATGATCTCGTTGAAGAGGGGGGACGAGGGGGTGAGGGTTAAGGTTAGAGGGGGGTTTGGGGGGGAGGTGGTGTTTAATCTTGCGTCTAGGGGAAAAGAGGTGAAAGTTGAGGGGGGTGGGTTGGAGTGATGGGGTGTGCTTTGTAATATTCAAGAGTGGGGAGGTTTGATTGGAATTATCCTGCGAAGTTCTTTCGGGATAGGGAGGTGGTGAGGATTTTGTGTTTTGTAATATCTCGAGGGAGTTAACGGTAACTTCTACTCAAAACCTGTGTTGAAATATGAAAGCAGGAGGAGTTACCTATCTCGAGCGCTGTTTGAGCGTAAAGATAACCGGAGTTTTAAAGGGTATTGTCGAAATCAAATCAGAAAACTTTCCGAAAGCCAGAGTTAGTCTCCCTGATACCTTGAGAAGTAATACGTCTATAACATAAACGTCCTAAATAAATCTAGTTTTAACATCACGTACGTCACTTTTATACCCTGTTAGTGTTTTGCGATACTAACGGGACTCAACTCTCCCAGGTTTAGTCACGTCAGGCAACGAGCAGATCATCATTACTCTGTAATAAGAGGTGTTTTTCTTTTTCAAGATTGCAGCATAACGCCGCGGCACCTATAGCTAGTCTATGGCTCGACGATAGGAGAGGAAGAAGAGAGAGGTTGTTTGGGGGGCGCGGGGTGAAGATGTGATTGCTATTACGGCGCACTGAGGTGCTACTGTGTGGTATTACCGTCGTGTAAGCTGCAAATGTGAGTGAGCAGGGGAAACATTGGCCGAGTGCGGAAAGGAAAGAGGATTGTTGTGGCGCGGGAGCTTGTGTGTAGTGAGGGATGGGTTGTGTAAATGAAGTGGAGTGTAAGGTACCGTGTTTATGGAGTAGTTGGTCGGATTACATTATTGATGTTAAATGAGGTTTGTTTTCTTCTTATATGGTTCTTGTTAGACAAATCTGTACTGGTTTGGACTTTGATGGTATTAAGGGTTCGGGGGGTTGAGGGTGTGTTGTATAAGTGCTGAGAGAACAGAGTCTGTGAAGGATGAATGATTATGCGGAATGTTACATTATCTTTTTTCTTGGTGTGTTCCATCCTAGATTATTATACCATCATGTCGCACATTTATTAACGTGTCTAATAACACTACACTCCTCTTTCTCGAAACACCACTTCCCACGAAATACCCCTTTACCTCACATCCACCCTCCAATTACCACGTTCTTTTTTGATCAGCCAAAACATTTCCCTCTCAAATATCTTCCCAAAACTCAACTATTCTCCCTCTCCTTCTCCATCGCCCGTTCCAAATCTCCTAATTCCTTTTCCAAGCCACTTAGTTCTTCTTTAACTCTTTTCTCCCTCTCATCCCCTCCAAAATCTAAACCATGACCTCCAACATCCATATCGCCGGACTGAATACGATTTACACCCCTCTTCCCCTCTCCAACACCCTTTTCCAACCCCTCCATGCCACACCCCTCCAAACCCACAATCTCCCCTCTATAATCCACAACCAAACCTCCCTGCACGCCACTATCAGCAACCCAGCTCCCCGCCCTCTCCTTCCCCTCTCTCATCGCTATCTCTCTTCTCTCCTCCTGCCGTTCCTCCCTCCGTCTACACCGTCCACAAACCCCCTCCCCCCTCAAAGTCTGATCCACGATCTTAAAATCCGGACACGTGGTATCGAATTTCCCTTCCGCGGTACCTTCTCGAAGGAGAACAGCTTCGTGACGGTTGCTGAGACAGGTTTTGAGCGTGAAGCTGTTTAGTTTTGGAGCAGGGGACTGGGAGAGGTTGAGGGATGCGAGGGCGAGTGTTGTGAGAGGGGAGTGGATCGGCAACGTAGAATTCGTAGGGAACAATGGTTTAGAACTTATGCTTGTCTCTTTTTTGTTAGGTGAAAGAGGGGCAGGTAGTAGAGATTTTGAAGGGGAGAGCGGAGGTGGTTTTAGTGGTGAGAGTGAGGGTGAAAGAGAGGATGGGGATTGTAGTTCTTCCGAGGATTGCGGACGGTGTGTTAACGGAAAGCGCGCGTGGTAACAGGTGTATTTTCCTATTTTGGCGAGGCAGTCGCATGTTGGGTAGGTGTAGGTTTTGGGGCTGATGGTGATGGTGAGTTTGTGTTTGGAACTTGGTGTACAGTATTCGAGATGAGGTATGGGTTGGCGGGTTGCGATTTGAGTTTGATATACAACGTCGAAGTCGACTCAGTGGATGAAGTGAGGATTGGTCGTGGTGTCGAGGAGGTGTAGCTGGGAATTTGATGTTGAGGATTCGTGATACTGCTCGTGAATAGAAAACGCGTGGTGAGCTACTCAAGGCGCGACGCTGACCGTGATGAGTCCCGCAGTGATCCGAGTATAGACAGAGAAATGTCGTGAGTCGATTGGAAGTGAGAACGAATTTGAGGTCCCAACCTTCAAAGCTGATGTTGATCAACCTACAAAGACGATACGAAATAGGAAAAGTCGATCTTGTCCTAGGCAACCAGTAACCATTATCGACTCAATTTGGCGAAACGGTGACCGCGTTAAAACAATTCTATTCACTAGCTATTCCTATTTTCCCATCAAACCTAATTGCTACACGCACAGCCAATCCTTATTTCCATTTCTCGTCCGATATCATACAGCATCCAGGTACATTCATCGCCATCCAACAATACGCAAACAGCAACAAACATATAAT
>NW_007361004.1:1501091-1725479 GCF_000409485.1 Glarea lozoyensis ATCC 20868 | reverse complement strand
GCCCGAAACCCAAAGAAAGTAATCAAGTCTTCACCTTCTTCGGTCTTCCCCTACCTGGCTTCTCATCATCCGCCTTCCTCTTCGCCGAAGCCGGCGTGGCAACCTCATCCACAACCTTCTTCGGGCGTCCCCTTCCCTTTCCAGTAGAGCCTGGGGTAGCCTTTGATGCAGAAGCAGGTGGTGCAACCCCAGCCTTATTAACAGAAGGACGTCCACGTTTAGGCGTCGCGACAACACTCTCCGCATCCGATTTGCGCGGTCTTCCTCTCGGCAATCCAGTAGGTTCTGCTTTCTCCTTCTTAGGTTTTGGCTCTGGCTTTGCTTTCTTCTGACTCTCAGGAAGCTTTGGGCGGCCTCTGGGAAGTCCACTAGATTCTTTCTTTGGCTTCTTCTCGTGCTCAGCCATCTTTGGTCGTCCTCTTGGGAGTCCACTGGGTTCTTTCTTGGGTTTTGGTGTGTGGACAGGTTCGTTCTCTCTGATGATAGCGTAGGCGACTTTTTCAATGTCGATTGGTGATACATCAAGTCTCTTGGCCAAGGCGGTTGAAGCAGTAAAGATCTGTTCAAACTCTTTGGCAGTGTAGCTAATTCCACTAGATTTACCCTTGCCGACAAGCCATGCGTAGACCTCGTCGCTGAAGAAGATTACATTTGCGGGGTCGTGGACGGCTAGTAAAAGCGAAGCTGTTGCTGGTCCAATACCTTTCAATGGGGCTGTCAACTTCTTAATGACAGCTTGGATATCATCAGGATGCGCAGCGTAATGATCAAATCCATCTTTACAAGCTTCGTGGACTTTTTCATCCGAGTTTGAGGCGACTTGTTTTGGGAGACTTGGTCTGAATTTACCATGTCGACTAGGTTACATTAGCAAAGGTAGATCAATCGCAAGGTCTTGGTTTGTGGCTGTGATGAAAGATTGAACGAGACGTTGAACTTACAGCTTCCACTCCAACAGCTTCTGAATATCCTTCAAATCCATTAACCTCCCCGTTTTCTTCGAAAACTGAGCCGGCGCCTCAACATATCTAAACTGATCTAGCTCCTCCAACGAAGTCTCTCCCTTGACTAAAAGAATCAGCATCCCATCAATCCACGCATTGGATCAAATACATACCACTCCTCGCCTTCACCTCCAAAACATCCTCATACCTGTCCAACGCGGCCTCAAACTCCTCAATACTAATTGAATCCGCCATTTTTGAATCGCTATCTTCCTGACTTAGTTTTCCTAGTATGCTGCGGAACATTCAGATGGGAATGTTATTTTTGTTGGATTTTTTAAAGGAAGAGGAAGTTTGTTTGGAGGTCGACGCGAGGTGAGAGATGCGACTGGGGTTACTGGGGTCTAACCGAACGGGATGAGGGAATTGGGTTAGTAGATCACTTATCGTACTTTATGTAGAGAGGATTTGAATCGTGCATCAAATTGAAAAATGTTGAAATATAAAACTGTCGATTAGACTTTCTTTTCCTGTTTTATTCGTCTTCCTCTCCAAAATCCAAGCCTTCCACTTTCTGATCCCCATCAAAATCCATATCACGTGTGCTCAGACCACCCTACCAGCCACACCTGTCTTCCACCAGCCACAAATCTAGCCCCTCGCCCCACGACCCCGATCTATACTAGCGTTGCGTCCCGCTTTTATTTTTATCGCAAAACATTTATTTCCCTCAGGCTTCATCGGCGCCAACATCTGACAACGTCCTTTTTCCACTCACGCCGACACATACGTTCTGCTTATACAGCGCACTAGCACAAGACTTTGGACTCTATAGAACGACGGGACTTGAAATCAGACATCATGGGAGGCGGAAATGTGAGTACATTCTCTTTGTTGTGGGATGCGACAACCCCACTATGAGGGCCTTCGTCGTTTGTCGTATTGTTTCTGCTGCCTCGTTTTCGGGTTTTGTTGTTTGGAAGAGGGAATACACATATTGCAGATTCTGCTAATTCCCGCCTTCTCGTTCAATCTCACCCCTCCCTTACTCTTTTACCCCAAAATCTTATGATCAGCCCAACTAATCTCGTACTCCATAGGGCGCAAAATCCAAGCGTGATCGTGAGAAGAAAGCCGCAAAAGAAGGTAGCGGAGTAGCCAAATCACAACTAAAAGTCAACGAGCAAGCGAAGGATATCCAGTGTGTTACTTGCAAGAGTACTTTTTTGAAGACGACGAGGGGGCCTGCGTGTGTATATCTCTTTTTTGGGAATGGATCAGGATGAAGTGGGGGGATGGGGAAAGGAGGAGAGGGTAGGAGAGGAGGAGAGGAGGAGAGGAGGGATGAATGGAGAGGCGAGAGAGGCAAGACGAAAGACAAAGAACGCATGAAGAAATGTGGAGGTGGAAGAGGAGCACAAGATTTCATTTAGAGGGCCATTTCATAAGGAATGCACTGCTGACATGATACCTCAACAGACTTCTCGAACACGCACAAAACAAGCACAGCAAAACAATGGAAGACTGTTTTCCAAATTTCGGAAAATAGACTCGGAACCGAGGGCTTGACGAATGAATGGAGACACGACACGGATGCCGGATGGTGGCAAATCGTTGCACTGAAGGGAGTAAATGGGACAAAGCGATGAAACATGAGACATACAAGAGATGCAAACTGCGGATGTCGGGGCGGGAGAATTGCAGATAGAATTGGGAGGATTGCTGGTACAGCGAATGGCGTTATTTAGGACACTTTTGCAAATGAAAAGGATATAGACATACAAACGTCCCCTTATGAAAACGATCGGACTATAATCAGTAGGTACATTCCTAAACGTCACGAGTTTTTGGTTTGCCAAAGGATAGTGAGCTTGGCGTGAGATATAAGTGGTCAAATAAAGAAGACCAAGTGTAGCAAGGCGAACAGTAAAGTCCGTAACCCCGAAACACCAACCTCAACACCACCATTCCTTCCAAATCCACGTAAGATTCCTAATAACCTAGACGCTCAAACAAAACGAACGCTTCCAAGCAAATTCAGTCAGAGAAAGCCGTTCTCCTGACCTAGCAATATATGCAGTTAGAGATTATGTAGATAATGGCAAACGGATAATTAGACACCACGAAAACCATTTCAATAAACCTGTTTCGTAACTTTAATGCCCCGATGAAGACGTATTGAGATGAGAAGTAAGAAGATCTAGACGGGAAGTAGTACGCTAAGATATGAGGATCCGGGATACCACGCTTTCGCGTCTAATCTGTTCCTTTTCCCCTCCGTAGGTACGCTGACTGAAATAAAGCAGCCTTATCCTCCATGGGAAATCGGTCTCTTTTTATCTTTCCTATCGTTGTATATCTCCACACGCGCCGAACAGAGGGGAAAGGGAGGGATTGGTACAGGTCGTCTGCTTTCTCCTGTGTGCCGCCTGGTGCTCTGAAAAGAAGGGATGTATAGGCGGTCAGTGTGGGTGTTGGAAGGTCGAAGGGGAAACCGGATGAGTTTGATTCGAATATGAGATGGAAAGGAGAAGAGGAAGGAGATTGAGAGGATGTGGTTTGGTGATGTGATAGTTCCCATTTCATAAAAACGCCACTAAATTCCTTCCTTTCGGACATATATACAACTCCCAGCACTCCTATCCCCGATTGCCCAACTAGTAACAAAAGAGATTTCCAAGAAAAGAGGGGGTATCTGTAACATAACATCAAAAGAGTAATCCTGCCAAATCCAAGCCAAGCCAATCCATTCTCGAGACCAAGCCAAGTTCCCCGTTCAAACCGGAATCGGCCATCTATCCATAAGTCCACATCCAAATTCAATCTCAAAGAACCGTCCCCGATATTCAATCTCAGAGCCCAATCTTGAAATCTCCAAACCTCTCTCAAATAAATCCCCAATAAGTCCAAGTCCAAACGCCCATATTCGAGACGCCGTTACAGAACAAGAAAGATATTCTAACTCCCGACTTCCCGCTTCGCTTGAAATGTTGAATGTAGATTGGAAATGTTGCGACTGCGTACATGTGTGTGTTGTGTGTAGGTTTGTAATCTCGTAATGTGCGTTGTAGAAGTGTTGTAAATGTGTTGTAAATGTCGTTATAAGATGGCGACTCATCTTACGAGCCTTCTTCCGCGCCACCTTGCAAGTCGTTTTGCTGATGTAGTCTCGCACCACCGGGTATATTGCCCAGATAACCTCTTCAAATCGAGTGTGACTCAGGCGCTGAGAATGGAGGTCTTGTCACCAAACCCCCTCAAACAGTAATACTAACATTCTTCCTCGCCCCCGCCTCCTCAATATGAAAGCCAAAAACCAACCTGTACAAATCCTTAAGAAACTCATACCGTCCACTATTAATCATCCACCCAACACTCTTCGCCACATCCACCGCATTCGCCTTACGGCCCATCGCCGGCAACGTATTCGCATTCCTGAACGTCGGGTCGCCGAGCACGAGGTTACGATACGCGGTGAGGAGTTGCGTGTGGGCGGGCAGCGAACCAAAGGAGCCGGGTTGCAGCGCTTTTACGAAATTTTGGAGGGCTGGTGGGTCGTTTTTCGATGGATTAGAGGTCGGTGTGGGCCGTGCGAATCCGACGTTCATGGCGGCTTTGAGGATGAGGATTTTGAGACGCGTGAGGTTGACGTCTTCGGTGTTGGTCGAGGTGATGGTGCTAGATGATTTTTGACTTCCTTGGGAGTAGCCTGAGAGGGAGGATTGAGCACTCGACCATCGGGCGTTGGATCCTCGACTACCTTCGGTGCCTAGTACTAGAATGTTTGGAACGTTGGGAGAATCATCCTCTTCTGGTGAAAGCGGATCCTCTTCAACTTCAAACTGTGTAGTCGGTGTTTCCGGTTCCTGATATTTCGGGAAACTGTGTTTTGACGATTCTGGGCTTCGTCCATTCAAACTCGCCATACTGTGACTTTTCGTATGTGATGACCGACTGTTAGATGATCGACTCATCTGGTCGGAAATCTGGGCAAATGTGGTTTGTGAAGGCCGCGGTGTACCTCTTTCTGGTCGGACTTGGGTCCATCCTTCTCGGAATAAATCACACAATTCCCAACATGCCTGGACTGCAGATCCAAGCAGCTCCTCATCCGCTGCTTTTCCATCTCGTTTATTCTGACGAAGACTGAATAGCATCTCAGCTAGTGACCAGCACGCTCGTAACAGAGCATCCGTCTCTTCAGCCAACTCATTCCGCTGCTTCATCAATCGATGACACAACGTAATATAAAAGTCCAGTGTCCTCTCTCGGAATGCTTCCGGAAGAGATCTGTCGTGGGTATTGTAGAGATGATTACATAATTCAAAACTCACTCGTAGGACTGAATCCGCAATTTCGTCTTTTCGCTGTCGAACGTCAAACAATGCTTGACAAAAGTCTCGACAAAGATCCAGCGTGGGCCGAACATGCGTCTCATGATCTTCATCTCGGCTGTCGTATAATTTCTGACACAATTTCCAACATGCCTTCCACGCTTTCTCATGCGCATCACCCGTTCCAGAATAGCTAAAAATTCGTTCTCGATGTATTGAGCTTAGACTTGCAAGTGTGTTACATAGCGTCCAACACTCATGTAGTGCAGTTTTGAGGGCGTTGATTTCCTCGTCCGAAGTATGTACGGTATTGGCATCAAATTCGTCTTCAGTCTCCTGCTGATCCTCTGGAATACCTGCAAACCATGAGAAACGCGATGGACCCCTGGAAGTAGTAGACGAACCTTCGAGACTATTTGCGCTGCTGGACCGACCGCCTCGTTTTCCAGTCAAAGCTTCTATTTCAGAGCGAGTCTGTGCACGAGGGGTTGCAGTATCGAGGCCAAATTTGATGGGCGCAACATCTGTAGATATCGGGGGAGGAGATACGGGACTCGTTTGCGTTGCGGTCTGGATAAGTATTAGCAATGATCACTATCATCATGACCGACTTACCTTTTCACCCGGTGCAAGTAAATCCATCCGCATCTGATTTGGAACTGATTCGTCGTATCGATATGGTACTGGAGTCGCTCTATCTGACACTGGAGGCATCATTGGTATGCTTGCTTTAGGTGTAGCCTTATCCTGTCAGCATTGCCCCTGACCGTAGCCAGAATTGACTCACAAAATTGCCATAGCCTTCAGGCGCATGTATCACTGACACCGATTCTTCCTCGGCCGTCGTTCGAAACCGATCTGGTAATGCCGTACTAAGTCTCTCAAGTCTCTGCAATGCACTCAATTAGTGGCGGACGCTTTATCGTTCGGCGCAACTTACTGCAGCTTGCTGTATCTCTGGCGAGCTCTCTAAGCTCGAGGCAGAATATTCCTCATCCTCTGCCTCTTCTGCCACTTCATCTTCAATCTCTGTAGTCTCTGTTCCATTTGAGGTGACCGGTGAAGGTCCCACCATGTCACTTGGACTCGCCATGTTTGCACTGCTGGGGGAAAGCCCGTAATCGTTTGAATGTGGACGCAGCCTATTAATCTCGCCCGAACTACGCGCCGACCTAAACAAACATCATCAGCTTCAAACACACACGCCCTCATCTGGCAACCACACTCACAGCGACTGGAAACGTGGCGAGGGTTGGCCCTGTGAATTTGGTGACAAGGAGAAGTCTGTGTAGGGAGAAAAGGCAGACATCATATTTGCCGGCGACGCTACAAGGGGACTCTCCAATGCCATTGTCGACCAGGCTGGCAGCTCGAAGGAGTGATGGCAGTGGCACGACGGGAGGTGTGAGTGGCAGACGGAACGGTTTTATGAGATTTGGCAGATTATGACGGTTCCTTTGGCTCTCCCTGGACACGCCCTGCTTACAGCGTTACGGCGCGGAGCAGGGTGGGTGTTTTTGAGGTTGGTTGTTGGGGTGGGTCGGCGTCGGTTTGAAGGCTGAATGAGGGTGGAAAGACAACAGGAAGACGCACCGCGGTCTCGACTCGCGATGAACTACCTAGGTAGCTTGTATGGAGCTGGATTTGTTTGTATGGCCAGCGACTGCAATGCACGCAGGATTGACGCGATGAAGCTACTGTATCACCAACGGGAAGGGAAGGTAGCGGTACGGAGTACAACCACAATATCCTTCAGTAAACATGTACCGATCCAGAGATTGGAGGAGAGTAAGAGAGTGGCCTGCACCAGGACCCAGGCGCATGCGGGAGCGATGTTTGCAGTTTGCTCTGATTCTCACTGTGCTCACTGGTGGGAGTTGGTGCGAGTCTCAGTACCTTCTAGGCAGAGCAGAGAAAAGACTCTCAACTGCGCCGTGCCCACGCACCCAAGACTCGCGGGGAAACCAGACTAAACCCACTGCCATCTCCCTCCCTCCCTCTTCCATCTCCAGATCTCGGTGAGTGACTAAAAGCCCTTTCTCTCGTACCAAAAAAGTAAGCACTTAAACCGCATCCAATCGCACGCCCACCCCTCTCGCGCCCGGGACGCGATGGCCACCGCAAGCGATGCATACGCTCGCCAGGATGTGGTGTGCATGCTGGCCTCGCCCTCGACCAACCAGCACCGCAGATGCGCGTCTCTTGATCGCGGGCTGCAGGAGAGCTGGCGCTTAGAAAATCAATGTCATGGCCATTTGACTACGCCGCCGCCATTGGGATAGAGTTGTGGTTGTGTTTTCCACGCGGGACTGAGCCGTCGGGATTTTTAGTATTGAAGCTTGGAGGTTTGTGAGTTATGGGGGGAGCCAATTGTGAGGGGGAGGGTACGGATGGGATGGTTGGGAAGACGATATGTGGATGGGATGTTTGGGACAAAGCAAAGAGAGTGTGGTTACTTTGGCGGGATGAGCCGTTTTTGGTAATGGTGTATTGTAAACTGAACCAGGTGTACACTTGTACGGCTCTTCGGGACGAGATACATCAGAATCTGATCCTCCTTGAATTATCGAATAACAGGTGCGTCCAAGCCAAGATCACACTCGTCGATCCCTCCCCGCCAGTCCCAAGGCAACGGATAAAGGATCACCGCTTGTGACACGAAAGATATCATCTTGAGTGCTTGACTTCATGCTATCCATCCACATACCAACACTAGACCTATTTCAATCCACGAATCCCCTCATCCTCACGCTCGGGGTCCATTAAGCCACGACGCCGGAGCCAACTGGATATCCTTCAGAGCGGTGGAGTACGTAGTTTTGTACTCGGTGAGAGGGACTAAAAAGTCACAAAACATCTACTTGCAGCCCCCATCTTTACATTCAGCCCTATTCGTGTGAACATGGGAAACGAGACGGAAACATGTCCTAGTATAGATTTAAACTTCGAAACAAAAACAACAACACACGAGATGAGGTCCAACCAAGGTTTGCGAGACCCATATTCTCCACCAACATTCTACTGTACATGCATTGCATCCACCGACGCCGCTCCTAACTTCCAGAAGCTCTCAAGCTCAAGCCTAATTCCGCGCTTGCCTAAGCGCCTCGGTGGAACCATCATGCTTCCCCGTCTATCGAGGAAACTAAGGTAAGGAAGAGCTTAGTTCACAGAAAACCAACAATTCAAGGATCATTTTACCCGCGTGGCGGTCGGGAATAGGTTGACACAAGAACAAGAAACCCAGCCTGTTGGAATAACATGACCGAAATTCGAATGCGTTGGCATGCGTTCCGACGGCGAGACCATCAAACGATAACAAACATTCCAATATGCATAGTCAGACGGTGGCTTGTGAGGGTCGCTTCGCGCGATAATGGCGGTCTGGAATCCCGCCATGTTGGGTCAGAAGGAAGATGAGAAGTTTGAATTTGAAATTAAATTCCGTGAGATATAGGCTTTTTCGTGTAACGCCTTTTATTACGCCTCCCAGTTAACCGCCGTGTCCCTGACACTGTCCAACGAACGCCTTGTGCCACATGCTATGGCCGTTTTTCTAGTTGAGAGCTTGCTTCTTCATGTCTCGTTCCGCGGGATTGTATCTATTGACATGGTTAGTCTGGATGAGGAAGACGAGGGAGAAGTCTGAGCAGAGGCGTAGGGTTCTTCGAATATTGATTCGAGAATTACTGACTTGAGGAGTTTCTCAATGAGGTCGACGTGGGTCATGATCATGCGGCGACAACAGTATCGTTTGCATCCAAGTTGGTCCATAGCATCTCTGTAAAGGAATCAGCACAAGCCCAAGCCAAGAAGCTGTAGTGATTCTCCTAGCATACCCATCTGGAATACCCTCATCAATCAACTTCAAGTACCGTTCCCATAAATCCCCAACAACCTAGTCGCAACCGTCAGTCCAGCCATGGAGGGGCGCATCCGCCACAGAGCCTTACCTTCCCGCAGGAAAAGCAGCGAACTGGAATAATCATCGTGAGATCTCAGACGTGTATATCCCTATCCAGCACAATCCCAAGAATGTCAGTTGATCGTGGTTGTTGAAACTCGAGCTTTGTGTAGTTGTCGCGTGTAGAAGCGTCAAAGAAACCTTCGGAGCTCTGCAAGATGTTCGCGGCGGATCGCGCTAAAATTTATCTCGAACTTTTTTTTCGCGAGGGTCTCGCCCGATAACGAAAAAAAGTGCCCCCAACCACCAGACACCCAACAACAACACCAACCCTCCGACAACACCATGGCTTCGATCTTGAAGCGCAAGAGAGGGGGAGTGGAGGTCTTGGATACCCCGAAACGTGCGAAATCGGTGAAGAAAGAGAATGGGAATTCGACGTTGAAGGTGGATGGGAAGGTTGATTGGGAGAAGGCTGCGGAGGAGACGTCGAAGATGAAGGAATTGGTCAAGGTTAATGGGGAGAACTTGACGAATGGAGACGCTGTTACTGCTGTTTCCGAACAGCCTCAGAATAAAAATGTGCAAAAGAAGAAAAATACGAAAGGATTAGATGCGCCAGAAACCGATGCGGGGAAGTCTATAGAGAAACCTTCATTATGGAAGCTATCAGAGTCTATAGCAGGTCGCATGTCAAGTCTGGAACCAGTTTTTACTGCCGATGAGAAGTAAGTGCAGCAATCTCTATAATTATAGTTTTCAAACTAACGCTTTCAGACATCTTCTTGTCACCACCCGAACCGCTGTCCTTGTCTACACCGCTGCCAATTCCCTCTTAACTCGATCGATCAAATTACATCTTGCCGAAAGCGAGCCAAATACTCGAATTGTCTCATTTTCTCTCTCTCCAACGGCACCTGAAATTGTGTGGGTGGCATGTTCAGATGGAAATGTGTACCGTGTGAATTGGATGACGGGTGAGGGTGCAAGCTATTCTTGGAAAACATCTTCAACTGGCTGCAATTTCATGACTGTAGCAGCCATGGAATCTCTCGGGCGAAGAAGAGACGTTGTCTTCACTACAGAAGCAAAAGGCGATGGTTGGAGAGTTACTGCCAACGAATTGACTGCGCCCGACGACCCTATCAAAACGGCTGCCAGGACAATTTATACCTCCAAGGACCGTATTCGATACTTGAAGACAGGAGCAGCGGGCTCTGTGGTTGTAGCTGCAGCGGGAAATAAGATAATTGTTGGAGGTCTGCGGACAACAGAGTATGGTGTGGTTAGCAATATGAAGTATGAGTTTCGGATATTCGAAACGAGCGACACCATATCATCGTTAGATGTCAAAGCTACGCCTAGACCTGATGGTAAGGATGTCAAGAAATCGCTCAAGAGAACACCAATTGTGGATTTAGTTGTCGGAGATGTTCGTGGATCAATATTTTTGCACAACGACTTGTTAGCGAATCTTATGCTGGCCCAAGATGGCAAACCAGGAATCAGCCTCACGCCACGGAAAATGCATTGGCATCGACAGGCAGTGAACGCGGTAAAATGGTCTCGAGATGGTATGATGATCCTTCATCACTATGTCTTCGCTTTCTAACTCTGTGTAGGTAATTACATAATATCTGGTGGAAATGAAACTGTTCTAGTCATATGGCAACTTGATACCGGAAGTCATCAATATCTACCTCATCTATCATCCACAATTCAGCAGATTGTAGTTTCACCGACCGGATCATCCTATGCTGTTCAGCTAGCGGACAATTCTGCAATGATTTTGTCGACCGCGGAATTGACTCCAACGACCAACATTGCTGGTATTCAAGCAAGCACTATAGCCGGGACACAAAGCCTGGAGTCAGAAGTTGAACGAATAGGAGAAGAGCAATGGCCGAGTCGCCTCATTCAGCGGACCCCTGCGCTCATCAATCCAAACTTTCCTTCTAAACTCTTGCTTGCAGTGGGACAGACGCAAGAAATTGATCCTGTCAATCCGCTCGTGACCGGTTCACCATATCTCCAAACTTTTGATCTTGGGACTGGACATAATGCTTCCCGTCAAGCACTAAGTCGATCGAATGTTACCATCATCAACTCGGCCCCAAGCGCTCATAAGATATCCGAACCTAGAGTCACACATATGAAAATTTCACATGACGGCAAATGGTTGGCCACGGTCGACGAGTGGACACCACCAGCCCGCGATCTGACACATTTGGCGTTGGATAAGAATAATGCTGAAGAGGAACGACTGAGTAGACGTGAGATATACTTGAAGTTTTGGGAATGGAGTGACGAGGATAATTCATGGCAGCTTGTCTCACGAATTGACGCGCCGCACACATTAAGCCAGAACTCGACACATCCAGGCCGAGTCTTGGATCTTGCAGTTGATCCCAACTCATCGAAATTTGTTACTGTAGGGGAGGATGAAATTGTGTGTACTTGGTCGACAAGAACGCGTAAGCGAGATGGTGTTCCTGTACGTGGATCAAAGGGTCAAGTCCTTCGAAATTGGTATTGCCAGCATGCCATATCTCTTGGAAAACAAGAGATGGCCGAGGACATTGGTCATATAGATGCATCAGTTGCCGGTGCTGCTCTAGCATTTTCCGAAGACGGCTCGGTTCTGGCTGCTGCAACTAGCAGTCAAGATGGCATTGTCCACTTCATCGAACCGAACTCGGGCTCAATTCGTCAATCTCAGACTGGTATTTTCCAAGGACATCTCGTCAAGATGGATTTCCTAGGCCAAGACTTGATCGTGCTCGCAGACCAACTCACACTCTACGACCTCGTATCCAACGAAATACGCATGAACTTCAAACTCAACATTCACCTTCGCGAGCTCTCCATCGCTCAAAAGCAAGAAATGATCCACCTAGCAGCCGATCTCAAATCCCGCACCTTCGCCGTCTCGTTCCCAATACGCTGCAAAGATCTTACAGTGAAAAAGGAGAAGTCTTTGACGTACCAGCAATCAGAACTCTTCATCTTCCACCAAGACGAACTACAACCACAACTCCACGACATCCTCCCCATTTTCATAACCGCCCTCCTCCCCGCCGCCGACTCAGATGGTTTTCTCCTCCTCGACACCGCCGCCGAGATCCGCACTGCTCATAAGAAGGGGAGTCAGATCCTCACAGCAATGGCGCAATCTACATCTGCTCTCCTTCTTGACGACTCCGCCGAAGTCAACGGCGTTGTCGTGCCCACGGACGAAGATGAGGAAATGGAAGACGAAGATGTCCAGCTACTCACGCCCGCGGCGACGGAAGATGGAAATGACGATGAGGATGAGAATGACACGCCAGTTGTTACGGCGCAGCAGCTTGCACAGGTGTTTGATATCGGTCCGGCGTTTGCGCTGCCGCCGTTGGAAGTGATGTTTTATCAGGTTGCGGGGTTGTTTGCGGGGAAGCCGATGGTGAGAGATGTTTGATGGAGTGGAGATGAATGGGTGAGAATGAGATGTGTTGTTGCATAGCGTACCATTGATGTTTAGCGTTGTATATAGTAAACTGGCGGGGGTGGGAAAAGTAGTATGGAATTTGATGAATACCCTTTTTAAACACTTCTCTAACTGATGAGAATGGTGATGGAATGTGCTTAACTATGTATTCCATCTATCACGAAAGCACTTGTGAAAGAAATATCAGTGCGCCTGTGGTAGCGGGTTCGTATTAAGAGAGGCATGTAGTAGGGAGTTTTGAAAGAATTTGTTTTTTGAGTGGGCTTGTTATTTGGCATATACTATTCCCCAAAATATTAACATTGTTATATTGGTGTTCTTTGGATGTAAAGAGGGGTCAATGCGGGGTACTTTGATGGGGAAATAGGTCCTCGTGATTAGATCGTGGAGAGATGTGAGGGCTGGGTGGAGGCTGGGTGGAGGTTCTTACTAGATTTTGTGTGGAAAGATGCAATTATAAGAGACTTCTAAAGAGGAATTCATTTAATCTCCTGACTGGACTTTGCTATCAAATCATACACAGCACCTCGAGCCTCCTACAACCAGCCCACCCCCACTACTATCCCACTAAAGTAATACCCGTGTGTCACTACTCAATCAAGAATTAATACATTTCAAGACTGTGACTTCATCAGACAACGACAAATCCCAGACTCCCCAAGAATATTTTCCAACCTTTGCAAATCTCAAGACCGTAGCCCAGAAAGACAGAGATATGCCCTTGGGGTCGACACGCTTGACGTGTAGGATTCTGGTAGTGAGTTTATACTTCGAAGTACAGTCTATTAAATGAGTGGCTTGGTTATGCCTTCGATACACTGAGACTGTCTATAAAGTGGATTGGTATAAATGGAAGTAAATAATCACATAGCACACGAGGTATAATTGCAAATTATGAAAATCGTATATTCAACTTAACACAAACCGAAAACCGACCTAAAAATAAACGCTACTATACAAATCAACCACAAATTTTTACCGCTTCCTCAATCCCTAGTCCCCAGTTACAAAACGCCCGCTCCTCAAAATGAAAACCCTATTCAATTTAATGTAGAAAATCCTCCCTACCCCCTCATGAATTTTGGTTGTAGAATTCCTCCTTATGAAACCCCTTAGTCCGAACTCTGACCATTGTTAACACCGCTACCACTAGTAGTGTTCTTAGCCTTCCCCCGAATATCCTGCCATGTAGCACCGAATCTACGACCCGTACTAGCAAGGAGACCCTCTTCCTCGTCAGCTTCGGCGTCCTCGTCGAATTGGTTGATATCGAGTTTTGGTGTTCTGAACAGCGAAGTGACGAAGACGATCATAAAGACGGCGAGGAAAGCGAATTGCGCCCAAAACGCAATTGCACCAAAGACTGGGAAGTTGACTGTTACGCGGTTGAGGAAGGTTGAGACGACACTTGGCGTGCAAACGTTCTTGGAGCCATAGGCTTCTGAGAGCTCGGTACAAGGCTTGATCTTCTCGGGGTGGTTGGAGCAGTCGGGTTGATCGTCTGGGTGCTTGGTTGGGAAGCTGCAGAATGTTTGGGCGCCATAGATGCCGTATTGGGGAGCGACGATCATGACGAGTGAGTAGTTGATGGCGAGCATGATCAGGGTCAACATTACTGTGGCCATGAGTAATGCCTGTGGAGAGGTGTGTCCCTTGCGGATAT
This sequence comes from Glarea lozoyensis ATCC 20868, assembly GCF_000409485.1. NCBI lineage: Eukaryota > Fungi > Ascomycota > Leotiomycetes > Helotiales > Helotiaceae > Glarea > Glarea lozoyensis. The sequence goes on along the minus strand of NW_007361004.1, from coordinate 1,711,147 downwards.
CGAAGATGCGGAGCCAGAGGAATCTGATACCGATGGTAGCAATTCCGGCGACGGAGCTACTGAAGAAGAGTAGGACCAATAATGCCATAAGAACATAATCGATTGGGAATACTCGGGATGCTTGTACGAAGATATAGTTGACTGGTTGGAAGATGTTGATGCTAGAGAATTTAGTAAAGAAAACTTAAAATGGGGTAATCACCTACCTTCCAAGAATATAGCCACATCCCTCTTTGCAGATTGAGTTCTTAGCTTTGTCGATACCAGTGATCAACATCGAAGCCCAGATCACGATGCCGAGTAACAACAAAAGAATGCCTCCGATCAACTTAAGAGGTCGAAAAATGGCGCACGTCTTAGTCCAAACTCTGACAATAAATGACTTTCCGTCACCACGTGCCTCTGCAGCTAATCTTTCCCGTCGGACCAGAGTACGTTCCTCTCGCTTCAAAGCCTCAAGTTCTCGCTGGTCCTTTGCCGGTAAGCCACCATCACGTCCAGTGTTTCGTGCCTCCAACTGGTGTTGCCTTTCTCTATTCTGTTCCAGAGCCGAAGCAGTGGTCTCTGATAGTTGTGGGGCGCTAATAGATGGCGCGGACTTGATGAAAGAGATTGGCAAGAGAGCAAGACCAGCAGCAGTGTACAGGACATAAAGCAGAGTACCGATGCAAATAAGGAATCCAAGAGAGAAAGTCAAAGCTCTGGTTCCATGGTCTTCCTGCAAAAGCTTTTTGAAGTAATCAAGGTCCATGTGCTTTCCTTCCCGGTTGCGTGCTACTGGTACGAAGAAACCTACCAGGAACAGAATCAGGACCAGCACGACGAAAATTAGGGTATATTTGAGTGCGCCCAAAGCTTTCGAACCAAATGACTGGCGGTCATTGTCTGCTTCTTCATCGTCAAGCTCTTCGTAGAAGAAGTAGGTGAACGGGACAACCAGAAGACACAAAACGGCGTCTAAGCTGTAGAGCGCATAGTAAACAATCTTTAATTGAAAGAGGATGTTGTGTACAGCCTCTGGTGTTGCCCAATCTTTCTTCCGGCCGAGTTTTGAGGATGTGGTCGAGCTTACTAGAGCAATATCGACTGGTAGGAGGAGAACAGTTGCGAGGAGAGAGGTCAAAGTGATGACTGTTATGGTTGAGACCAGGGCGGATCGATCGCGAGGAGTCTGGTAGGTGTAGGTGAATATAGCTGCTACCAATGCTACGAGTCCCACAGCAACAGCATATGCGACCCAGATAAAGGCAGTCTGGATTAACGCCATGGTCGCGACCTGTAGTATGGATCTCGGTATACAATCAGTGTTAACTAAACATAGCTGTTAGTACATTTCCTAGCCATATATGCAGTCTTATGGGTGTATAGCACTTACTCACTGTTTAACCCTCTCATACACAAGTTAAACACGTAGAAAAGATGTCCTGAAGAGATAATCGCACAATCGTGCTGCCTGGTGGTGGTGTTGATAAAGGATCTCCTCTTCGAACTGACGTAGGAAGCTCATGCATGCTTGAGCTAAGAAACAGGGTCCGATGCCCAAAGCTCTCTTGAACCCAGCACGCCCAGCTCTTGGCGGCGGCACGGGAAAACAAATATCCAGATCGCGGTCGCGACATTCCTTGAAGCTTCGACTTACAGACTTGTACACACTTATTCCTCCGCAGAGCAGAAATACACCTTCATTTCTAAAGTCCGTCTGAGATGAGGCGCACGAGGTCGCGGTTGCAATTACCATAATGCAATGCTATACGGAGCTGACACCTCCTACAGCTGTTTCACACTCACTAAGCTTGCCATTTGTATCTGCCCAGTCGAACAACCTCGTAGTCGCAAAAACCTCCTTACTCCAAATATTCTCTACCACTACAGTATCGATTCAGATCGAAGATGCGAGCGAAGAAGCAAGGCTTGGGAAGCAAAATGGCAAAAACGACCGCAGAGGGAACGATGACGATGGTCTGGAGGCATCGTTTCTGGGAGTGGATTCAACTCTGCGAATGCCCTCGAGATCGAGTAAAACCAAGCTAGTTCTTGTCGCCGAATATACTATTTCCGGCACAATCACATCCCTGGCTAGAGTTAGCCTTCCGTCGACAAAGTCAGGAGGAGATGCATTACTTGTTGGCCTCAAAGATGCGAAAATCAGTTTGGTGGAATGGGACCCTAGCCGGCCCGGCATAACGACGACTTCAATCCATTATTATGAGCAAAATGACTACAACGGTAGCCCATGGACGATGAGCACCAGCGAGAGTGTCAATTACCTGACGGCAGATCCTGGGAATCGATGCGCAGCTCTGAAATTCGGCGCGCGCAATCTGGCCATTCTTCCCTTCAACCAAGGCGATGAAGATGTGAATATGGATGACTGGGATGAAGAGCTAGACGGGCCTCGTCCGGAGTTGCAAGCGACTACCAAGTTGACGAATGGAGACAGCAAAAAGGTCGAAACACCATATGGACCATCATATATCTTGCGACTTCCCAAATTAGATCCCAACATGTGCTATCCTATACATCTTGCATTTCTCCACGAGTATCGAGAACCAACATTTGGAATCTTGTCATCTAATCGTTTACCGGCGGCATCACTGCTACATGAGAGGAAAGACCCGTTGTTTTATATGGTTTTCACATTGGATGTTCATCAGCGAGCGGTCACTACGATCTTATCTATTGACAAGCTTCCATTTGATCTTGATCGAGTAGTACCTGTCCCAGCTCCAGTTGGAGGAGCTATTCTCGTTGGTGGCAATCAGTTGATACATATTGATCAAGCTGGAAAGGCTAATGGGGTTGCTGTCAATCCTTTTGCGAAATTGTCCACAAATTTCACTCTCAAAACCCAAGCGGATCTTGATTTGCGATTAGAAGCTTGCCAAATCGAACAACTTTCTAAGCATAATGGGGACATGCTCATAATTCTTCATACTGGTGAACTTGCAATTTTGAGTTTCGAAATGGACGGAAGGTCCGTGTCCGCTATAAGCATCCGTCGTGTGGCAAAAGAGTCGGGAGGGAATCTCCTTCAAAGCGGTGCTTCTTGCGTTACAAGAGTGAGTTCCAATGCTGTATTTGTGGGTAGCGATGGAGCAGATGCGGTTGTACTAGGATGGAATCGAAAATCAGGACAGAATTCTCGGCGCAAGCGTATAGAGGATATAGATGGGGTGGACGAATCACTGCTTGATGATGAAGATGAAGATGATGAAGACCTCGACGATGAGCTTTATGGAGGAGCCCCTGCGCTCAGCAAAAGTATCTCGAATCCCGCGGAATCGAGCAATAGCAAATCTGGTGATTACGTATTCCAGATACACGACTCTTTGATCAACATTGCTCCGATAATAGACTCAGTTCTAGGTAGCTCCTCGTCTTACATGGAGGATGAACAGAAGGGGAGATGCGAAGATGTGAGAAGCGATCTTCAACTCGTATTGGCAACAGGTAAAGATTCAGGTGGTTCAATTGCCATCATACATAAAAATATCCAGCCAAAGGTAATGGGGAAGTTTGAATTTGCAGAGGCTCGTGGGCTTTGGACAACCAGTGTGAAACGACCCCAGGTAAAGGGGCTTCCAGTCTCAAAGGAGAAGACTGCAACCAGTGGTGATTATGCTCTTGAAGCTCAGTATGATCGATTAATGATAGTTTCGAAGACTCTCGATGATAGTGAGGAGTCAAGCGTTTACATTCTGACTGATACTGGCTTCGAGGAACTCACAACCCCTGAGTATGAAAAGGAGGGTGCCACGATTGAAGTTGGAAACCTTGGGAATGGAATGCGCCTCATCCAAGTGGTAAAAACGCAAGTTCGCGCATATGATGGCGGTAAGTCTCAAATTTCATTTGGCCTTCTTCTTGTCATTACAGTGAGTCGAGGCCTTAACAAAGAGCAAGATGGAAGAGCATGTGTGGCATTTGTTGAGATATTTCAATGGCTTTATTTCTGTTATAGGGGCGCTATTTGGAGCATGTACTATCCTATAGCATCAATGAAACCTTTTACCAACATTTTGCATCCGTGTCTTCTGCTATTGCGACGTGCTGTCTCCCAGGTTGTAATAAAGAATCACATGCTAACGGTGAGAACCATCTAGATCTCGGATTGGCACAAATACTTGAAATGGAGGACGAGAACACTGGTGCTGAGCCCAATATCATCAGCGCCAGTTTTGCCGATCCGTACATATTATTGGTCAGAGACGACTCAAGCATATTTGTGGTCGTCTGTGATAACAGCTATGATTTAGAGGAACTGGAGCGAGTTGATGATGTTCTCCTCTCGACAAAATGGCTCACTGGATGCCTCTATACCGACACTACTGGCGCATTTGCCAATATTCAGTCGGATAAAGGGCAAAAAGATGGCGAGAATATTATGATGTTCTTGCTAAGCGCAGGTGGAGCTCTCTACGTATGTCAATCGTAAGGCTCATGAATCATTTGCTAACATCAATAGATTTACGCCTTGCCTGATTTATCCAAAGCTCTTTATGTAGCTGAAGGACTTTGCTTTGTACCTCCGGTGCTCTCTGCTGACTATGCGGCAAGGAGGTCTGCTGCGCGAGAAACCCTGATAGAAATAATAGTAGCAGATCTCGGCGATTCAGTATCTAAATCACCATATCTTATTGTAAGTTACCATTCCAATTTCGTGTAAATATTACTGATACATCAGCAGCTTCGTCCCTCTAGCGATGACCTAACAATCTATGAGCCATTTAGAGTGACCTCCGACTCGACACCCAATACACTTTCGTCAAGTCTTCATTTCCTCAAAATTCACAACCCACACCTGGCGAAGAACACAGAAGAGGCAGCTGCGGATGAAACAGCTGGCGGTGAAGATGAGATGAGAAACAAGCCAATGCGCGCTATTGGAAACATCGGTGGCTATAGTACAGTCTTTTTACCCGGCGGCTCCCCAGCATTCATTCTTAAAAGCGCCAAAAGCATACCAAAAGTCATTAGCCTGCAGGGGGTTGGTGTGAGAGGTCTAAGCAGCTTTCACACAAGCGGCTGTGATAGAGGGTTTATCTATGCAGATAATAAGGGCATCACTCGTGTTGCCCAACTGCCAGACAATACCAATCTTACTGAGTTGGGCGTGGCGGTGCAAAAGGTCTCCTTGAACGAAGAGATACATGCACTCGCCTATCACCCCTTGATGTCATGCTATGTGGTTGGCACTAGCACTCGCACGGAATTTGAGCTTCCAAAAGATGACGATCATCGTCGAGAAATGAAGAATGAGGATGTTCCATTCAAGCCAACTATGGAACAAGGCTTCCTCAAATTAATCAATCCAATCAATTGGTCAGTCATTGATACGATTGAGATGGACCCTTGCGAGATCATCATGTGCGTCAAGAGCCTTAATCTCGAGATATCTGAAAACACCAATGAACGTAAGCAGTTGATCACTGTAGGCACTGCCATCTCAAAGGGAGAGGATCTTGCTATCAAGGGACGGCTATACGTCTACGATGTTGTCAGTGTAGTCCCGCAACCCGGTCGACCAGAGACCAACAAGAGGTTGAAGCTCATAGCAAGGGAGGATATTCCAAGAGGAGCCATCACGGGCGTCTCAGAAATCGGGACCCAAGGATTTATGCTTGTTGCGCAGGGTCAAAAGTGTATGGTCAGAGGTCTTAAGGAAGATGGAACTCTTCTGCCAGTTGCGTTCATGGACATGAATTGCTTCGTTACTGCTGTTAAAGAACTCCCTGGCACTGGTTTGTGCGTTCTTTCTGATGCCATCAAGGGAGTATGGTTTGTGGGGTACACAGAAGAGCCTTACAAAATGCTGCTCTTTGGTAAATCATCAACTAAAATGGAAGTCATGACCGCAGATTTACTCCCAGACGGCAACGAGTTGTACATCATAGCGGCGGACGCAGATTGTAATCTGCATGTAATGCAATTCGACCCCGAGCGTAAGTCCATCCTCCTAATCCCGTATAAACCTACTAATACATCTAGATCCTAAATCCCTACAAGGCCACCTCCTCCTCCACCGAACCACATTCTCACTAGGCGGCCACCTTGCCACGGGAATGACACTTCTTCCACGAACAACATCGACCTCTATCCTCCTCGACACCGAAGAAAATGCAGACACCGCAGCAGAAGCCACCATACCCGCTCACCAACTCCTAATCACCACTACCACAGGTTCCATATCTCTCCTCTCTCCTCTTAGCGAGAGTCAATACCGCCGTCTCAGCACCCTAACCACACATTTGACGAACGTCCTTTGGCACGCCTGCGGTCTCAATCCCAGAGCTCACAGAATAGATCGCAACGCGCCAGAGAGTATGGTCGGTGGCCGAGCCGTAGTCGACGGTACGATCCTGGGACGATGGATGGAATTGGGGAGTCAACGACGAGCAGAGGTTGCTGGAAGGGTTGGTGTGGACGTTGAGGAGGTGAGGGACGATCTCGCTTCGTTGGTTGGTGGACTGGGATATCTGTAGGTTTTGGGCATTGGAAAGATGTGTGCGGCGCTGAATTTTTGACGTTGAATTTTCATCTATGCAAGGATATTTAGGGACTTATTTTTATCACCTTTTCTAATCTTCTGGTTTCTTAATTGTGTAATTGGACATTTGCACTCCAACTATCTCCTTTCCTGTCCTCCTAAGTCTCGTACAACGCTCCTTCCTCTTCACCAACAGCCCCACATCCTGCACATATTCTCCCACCCGGCCCTAATCCTCACTCTCCTGCATCTCCATATGGGATCCCAATATCTCCATCATTGCAATTCATCTATCCTCCCCATGATCAGCATGAAATCCCGCCTAAAACGGGATCGGCAGTTCGCAGACGCCACAACACTTTATTCTCGATTCATTGCTGCCGAGATTGCTGATGTTGTGGTACATGGCGGAGAGGTATTAGATATGATGGCACTCCGCTAGATTGTCTGTGTTTGAAGTGGTGATTGTTATTCCTGATTGAAAATACGAATTGTAGGAAAGCAGAGTCAAGATGTTGTGGAATTCGTTGATCGTGTTGAGTCTTGTTGCGCGGAATGTCAGAGCTACGCATACGTTAAGATTTGCGTGCTCGCAACTTGTTACTGAGAGGCTTGATCCGTATGTATTCCTGGTGCAAGAGGTTCAAGATGGTAGTTGATGGCAAGGTTAGGTTGGTAAATCCAGGTGTCAATCCTTCGCCGCATATGCACCAGGTATGTGGTCTCTTCTACTTTTGGGAAAAGCTACTAATTCTATGACAGATCGTGGGAGGCGTAAGTTACAGCGACATCTATATTTGTCTATACTAACATCGATAGGATGCGTTTAACGTGACGATGGATCCTCGAACCGATATAGCAGAAATGGCTTCATGTACTACATGTACTTTCTCAGAGTACATCTTCCTCAGACCTGGAATATACCGAATCTAACTTGTCTCGCAGGGATTTCTCCAACTACTGGACAGCAGTCCTCTACTTCCGCGCCCGAAACGGCACATTCAAACGCGTCCAGCAACTCAGCAATCAGAACCTCGCGGACGCAGACGGTGGAATGACAGTTTACTACGTCTCTCCAGACAGTCGAACCTCCCAGATTACAGCTTTTAGACCCGTAAGTCTTTCTCCTCAACCACAATTAGATGTTGAGGTTGATAATCAATCAGGGGTTCCGGATGTTGGCAGGAACAGCAGAGGCACGTATTCCACAATCCGGATTCGTAAATCTATATCGATGTTACGACGGTTACGATGACAAGATGTTCTTTTACCCAAATCCGATGGGTGTGGCTGCGAGTGATACGACGGATTTGCCGAAGGGATATTGTGCTGGTGGGATCAGAGTCAATACGTTCTTCCCAACGTTTGTGTACCCCCATCTTCCAGTTGATTATGAAAAACTAATCTGTGTTCGCAGATGCTGGGACGGCATCAACCTCGATAGTCCAGACCACAAAACCCACGTCGCTTATCCAGTTCGCGGTCAACCATGTCCAGCTACACATCCAGTGGAGATTCCACAAATCTTTATCGAAACGATTTGGAAGACAGGGGACTTTCCAAAAGAAGACTGGCCTGAGGATGGAAGCCAACCATTCGTGTTTAGCCAGGGAGATCCGTAAGTCCTCCCGTCTATTTTCTTTTAGTTCTCCGTTTTTCTCCCCTTCCACCTTTATCCAACTGTATTCTACCGCATTACTGATCTAAAATAGTACCGGCTTCGGCCATCACGCCGACTACGTATTCGGTTGGAAAGGCGACTCCCTCCAAAAAGCTATGGATGCAAGATGTGATGTTTATGATCCGACACCTGATGGGGCGATTCACCCGCCGAGTGAGTGTCCGCAGCTGAGGACGCAGGAACAGGTTACCGCGAATAAGTGTGTTCAGAGACAGATGGCTAGGGAGGAGTTGGATGAGTGTGAGTCTTTTGCCTTTTTCTGTTTTCTTTTTGGTGGGAATGAGAGGCTGATTTTACTAGGGATTTCGGAGTTACCTGGTGGGAGAGTCGTTACTTATGCTTAGGCTTGAAGCAGAAATAGTGGCTACCAGAGGCAGAAAGCGTTGTGAAGATTCGACACTAGTAAATGGATCAAGTTCCGCTAACGAATATCTCACTGATTTGTGAAGCACATGACAGATTTTCTGCGTCTCCTTCGTTTTTGATTCTTCGTCTGATGACTCAGTTCATATTCTCTCATAGAGGAGGGATCTTCTAGCCACTTGCCGCATATTGGTTTATTTCGATTACAATGATGAATTCATTTTGTTTCTCAGGCCGCATCGTGCTTCTTGTCGAGACTTTGGTAATGATATTAATCGTTGTATTGGAATTAGTAACCTGATGATGTGCTACCCGGTTCGTCAACAGACGTCATGTATGATTGATGTAACCACTTTATTATCCTGTTTATTAATGGGGTCTATCGATGAACAGGATACCATATACGTTAACAAACCCACTTAATCACCTTGTCCGTGAACAGAAATTTTGTTCCCTGACTTCTACTATAACTATTCAAGAATACGATAGCGAGACCGAGACCGAGAGTAATGTTAAGAGCAAATAATTCTGGGAAAAATACTTACTAACTATGTATTAGCTATTATGAAGTTAAAGTCAACTTTCTTAACACTAGCGTTACTATTTAGCGTTCTTCTAACTAGGTAGAAATTAGGTATTCTAGACTACCGAGATAGGCTGTTTTGGGATTCTGTTTACGGATAGGGTCACTCTATACGGGAATACGAAGTTGTTTACGAATAGGATGCTAAAATTAGGTTTGTTCACGTATCAGGAACCCATTTATATATAGGCCACACTTTAGGTAAACACCACCCTATTCATGAACACGATATATTGACAGACTAGGTGGAACATATGTTCCATCTCGTTCACATCGGAAAAAAAAGGAACATGTCCAGTGCTCTAGTTGTTTAGTACAGAGAACAATCGACTAAAATTTCGGAATTTAATGTCAAATACGCTCATAAGACCTTTTACCCTTTAAAAGCATGTGTTCTGTCTTCCTACACTCTGCACGATCCCTCTTTTCCATCAAACCTGAAATTTCTCCATTATTTCTTAATTATATCGCAGCAGCTACCAGTCCCAAAATATGTCCACTTCGACAGAAAACAATGACCGCAAAGATATTCAACAAACGATTGAATTCGAACGGTTTCCCCTAGAAATTCAAGACCAAATTTGGGAGTCGACATGTGTCCCACGGAACATATTCATTTACGAGATCGAGCAGATTATAACAATTGATGAGGGATTGGGCGAACGATATAACAAATGTAAAATTCACCAGGAGGTTGGCGATTGTTACAATCATCAACCCATAGCGCTCAGCGGAAACTATAGAAGCAGAGACAATCTTCCACGCAGATACGAACGAATCCTTGAGGGGGATCTTCCAAACTCATGGATTTACTTCAACTTCGACATTGATACGTTGGTGATACATCCTCAAATGATTACTCGCCACTTTGTGCCAATAGATGGCACAGACCAGCAGCCAAGTTGGGGTTTGAAAGAGCAGTTTAAAATCTTGGGCCCTAACTCGCAATGCGGACAGACCATGTTGAGAGGCAAGCAATTATTGAAAGGTCGAAACAATAATCTAGAACGAATCCAATTCATTGCGATTGGGGGCTTTCGCTGGTGGAACTCCGAGACAGTTCTTTGTGGAAAAACAAAGTCTTGCGGATTTGATCTCCAGAAGTTCAATTTTGAAGCAGGCATCAAGCATGGATTTCAAAATCTGAAAGAACTCATATTGGTTCTGGCGAAGGAGAAAGAACTGACTAGTGCTCAGCTGGATTCAATCCCCCCTGGAATTGGTCTGAGGACCGAAGAGGGAAAGGAAATATGCAGACGTGAGATTACGGAGATGTATAAAGCGGAGAAGGCACGTCGTCCTGGCTTTAAGATTCCTAAGATTATTTTCTTGGAGCATGAGGATCCGAAAGCACCCAACTTTGATTTTGGCAAGCAGAATGGAATGGGGACGAAGGTAGGCACTGTACCGTTTGGGCTGTCGCCCCCTCGTGTAGAGACGGAGAATGCAGAGTCGGAGGAATAATAGGAAACGCAGTAATAAGACTAGGAAATGTAGGAGACAGAATGCAAGTTCTCGTGCAAAGTATATTTACGTATAGAGAAGGGACTAGGCTGAACCTGGAGTCTATACTAAGTAATTGATTTGAGAAAAGGAACAGAAAATAATCTGTATTTGCTATGTTAGATGTTTCTATTTTCAGTATAGTCGTATAAAGAGCATCACCTGTCTTATAACAGTCAACACTATAAGTCACAATTATCGATGACTAATATGTAATTGGTGATTAATAGTAAAAACACATTATATAAAATTACACCACTGACTAAGCGATATTTGTATAAATGAACATCTTGTTCTACGTATAATTCACCGAAAACAATGATCATCTTTTTCATATGTTTTAAAACTTCGCAGATCTTGTCTTCCATCTTCATGACTGTTAATTTCCATAGTAGTGCAACCAAAAACTACATCGATACTATGGACTCAAAATCTGCACACCTAGACGATGGTCTTCCAAACGCGCAGGACAGCAACCAAAATAACAGGACACAACAAGTCATAAACCCAATAGCTACCATTGAAAAGCTGCCCCAGGAACTCCGGGATCTGATCTGGAATTACACTTTTATTCCTCGGTGGATTGAGTGTGTGACAGATTTGTTCGATGTTTGCGATATCGGAGAATGGGGACCTGTCCCTTGCTTCTTGCCCTGCTTCTCCACGCTACCAACAACACTACACGTATCGCAGAGCAGTAGAGCAGAGACCCTCCGCTGCTATACACACACCAATATGTACCATTTCAACTACGTCAACTTCGAAATCGACACGCTAGAGATCTCTCACGAACTAGAATTTGTAAATAAAAACAACACGTACCAAAAGGATACATTTCTCAACCGCGAAGGATGTCTGGAGGAAAGCGATCTGGACCGGGTCCAATCAGTTGCCGTTCGAGACTTATATTGGGATCTCTGCGAAACTAGAGCTAAGAGGTTTTTCAAAAACGGTATCGCGAAGAGCTTTCGGCATTTGAGAGAACTCGTTTTCCTTTCTGAGTTTACTTTGAACCCGGAAAGCCAAGAGTCTCTTCGACAGGAGATCACAAGCTTGTTCCAGGTCGAAAAGGCGTCGAACCCACAATGTAGGATCCCTGAGATTATTTTTCTTCAGTATGGATACGAGGAGTTTCCCGGTTATTACCCTAGATATGGAAGGATTTCAGGTAGATGTGGGTTTGAAGTAGAGGTATTGCGCTTACAGATAACTGCTATCCTGTTACTACTGGAAATACTTACGAGTGTCATATGTAATGCCTCATTAAATATTCTATATATTCTTCTATTGACAAATGATGTTCGAGAGGTAACAGATAATTCACTAAGACTCTTTTCGTAAAATCTCTTTCTCGTGTTATTGATAACACCCTCCCTCCACAGTAGTACTTTATATGCTCTCACACATTCCAGACATTAAGCATTACAGCAGCTCCCCCAGTATCTTTCCCGAGCCTTAGTATCAGATAATACTACAGAGCTTTTATGACAAACAATCTGATTCTTTAAATATTAATAGTTATAGAGTATTATGAAGAAGTCTCCTAATATATTACCAACCGTCCGAGACAGGTAATCTGTTTAGCTAAAGTTTTGGAAAGGGTTATTGCTCGGATGCTACGCACCTAAACTCGGGACAAAGAATATCGCTAATATCTAGATCACCTGTTTTCAAAGTTGCACAACAATATTCTCTAATTACTGTTTTGAAGAACATTATTTTCTGTTCTTTGGGGATTACTATTTAAGAGTAATTAATTACCCTTCAAATCTCCTCTAACTCGATCATCAATTCTTCAACCTAATCAGGACACCGGTTGACTGCCAGAGAATAGCCACTCAATATACACAATAACTGTAAGAATGACAATCCAATCAGAAGAAAACAAGATGGCCCGGAAAATAGTCTGCCGAACTATTTGTACAACCACTTTTGCTGAAGGCGGGAATACAGCTACTCACGTATTCAACCGTACCCAAATTCAAGATTGCTACAATTCACTAACAGCACTTGAGGCAACCCAATCCAGTCGAACGGAAGGCTCACATGGCTACGAGAAAATCCTCGGCCGGTTAAATCCAAATTCATTGATTTACCTCAATTTTGACATTGATATGTTAGCATTGAATCCATATCAGACAACAATTTGGTATGATCATCCCGGAGAAAAATGTACCAACTGGAGTCTCGGTTACGATCCGAAGCTAGCTGTAGCAGCTCTTGACGAATGTTTAGAAGAGGGCAGCAATTTGGGTCGTCTGCAATCGCTTGCAATAGGAGATTATCATCCGCACATGATCGAACATTGGCGGGAAAGTACTCCAAACTTCCAAGTTTGTATTGGCAAAGGCCTTCACAATTTGAGAGAATTAACTTTCGTTATTAGTTCGCCAATGCCTCTGGCGCGGATTTCCCAGGCATGCTTTGATACGGAGCTGCAGGAAAAGTTTGCACGCGATGTTGTCAGTATGTTCGAGAAAGAAAAGTTGTCGAATCCTTCCTGCAAAATCCCACTTGTATCCGTCGTTAGGCACGACGATCCTCGAGCGCCGTATTTCGACGATGTATTGAAGGAGGCGGAGGCGAGCAGGGAGGCGAACCAACGGCGATTTCTCGCAGCAGAAGCCAACAGTGACAACTCTGTTATTACTTAATAGGGAAATCAACGAGAAAAGTCATCTTGCACCAAAAACGCAATCTAACTAGTCCACCAGTCTATCCAAAAAATTATAAACTTGACCAGCTTTTGTCTCCACGTATACAACAGAATAGAATCCAGATTAATTATTCGTTCTTCTAAACTCTACATTTCAAGCTCTTTCAAGCTTGTTGATAATCCTACTTATTATCGTTATCGGCTTTAGACTCTTATTCTTTAACTCCTCATTCAGTTATTGTTAGTACCTTCCTCGTTAGCGCTTTCTTTCCCCCTTCTAATAAACCAGGCGACTTCATCTTTTAGGTAAATCCAGAACTACTAGTTATTTATTCAGCAATTCATGAGTCCAATATTGGACTTAGATAGATTTATAGCTTAGGACTTTGCGGTCTGCTTGGCAATTTAATGCTACTGTATGTCCAGCGCAGGTCTCAGACAAGTGATTGGGAGGTTAGCGCGGGGTTGTTATCCTCAATCTGATTCAACTTCTTCAAAAATCTCACAAGCCCCACGAGAAAATGCATCCACTTTCCAAAAAACAGTCGCTCAGGCGCAATGTTCCTCTTAATGCGTCGTCTCCGCCCGATTCTATACCACCAATGTTTCCGCCACCTTTTATTCGACAAAACACCCTCGAGGCTCGAGCCCACTATTTCCGACAGATCATCCCCAGAAAGAGAAGAATAGGACTTGCAATCGTACAGGAATCGTACGGCGCATTACAGGACAAAGTATAAGGACGAAATTGAGAAAAACATAATCGTTACTGTTTTGGATAATAATTGCTAGCCATTTATTGCGAGTCGTTAGAAAGCTCTTTGTATAATACTAAGCGTCCAAGACAAGTACTTTGTTAAGTCAAAATCCTGGAAGAGTTCATTGTTTAGAAAGTAAAAAACTATAAGAGCAGCGATTACCAGGCGCCAAAAGGGCAAGATTTTGCAATAAGCAAACTTCCCCAAGAAATCCAGGACCAGATCCAATACGAAGCCTGGAAAGCATCATGAAGTCCCCGCAATATAATTTGCCGAACTTTTCATAAGAGGAAGTTGGACAACCCGACTAGAAGTGCAGCTACACATATCCACTATACCACATATACCCATAGCAGCTATCTTGAGATTCAAGATAGCTATACTCAACCTCCAGCACTCGGGGCAACGCACCTTAGTCGAAAGGGAGCTTTGCACGGTTACGAACGAATCCTTGCTTACTCAAAACCAGATGCCTGGGTGTACTTTAATTTTGACCTTGATACATTAGTAATAAATCCCTATGGAAATCAGGTAAATTGCGATGGCTTCGGAAATATAACTGACTCCTACATCATACGCAGCGACGCATAATACGATATTCTAGGAAGACTAGACGAATGCTTGGAAGAGGGGAACAATCTGAGTCGACTACAATCACTTATGATAGGACGGTATTGGGTGCCGCTCCCAAAGATTTGGCGTTCTTGGGAAAAAGAAAACAGATCAACCCCTCAAAGGTATCTAACATTCCAGGACTGCATCGCCAAAGGCCTTCATAATCTGAGAGAACTGATTTTCGTGCTTCACGACTGGTCGAATGGCGGAACTTTCGCCCCGTCAGAAATCGATCCAGGGCCCCTAGAACAGAGTCGACTCGAAGTTGTCAGTATGTTCGAGGAAGCAAGGTTAGAGAACCCTAACATCAAGATTCCGGAGATAATCATTATTAGACACGACGACCCTCGAGCTCCGACGGAGTTCCACGTCACGCCAGAAGAGGCAGATGACTGCAGAAAAAAGTGGGCTGGTATCCAACCTTACTTAATTCTTCAATGAGGAATACGAGAGACAAAAGAAACAACAAAAGTGCCAGTCGATATTCTTTGACATAAAGAAACAGTGCTTTAAAACATATCAATTCGACAATGGGAGAGAAAAGGGGCGGAGGTGCAGGCTTACGAGCGAGGAATGCTTACAACTGAAGCCAGCAGTGACCACCCTGTTATTCCATAACAAGCGAATTAATGAATAAAGACGTGTTGCACCAAAAGTCCAGTCCAATCCCCCTAAAATATCATAACCTTGACAAGCTGTGAAATTATGACCACTTCTCCACGTGCATCAAATAGAATGACGCATCTCCCCCACGCACACTTATGAATAATAAAGAATAGATTTCAAATGAATTGAAGTACTTAGATGTCAAATAGACAATCTTGAGGAAGACAAATGAGTCCTAGTAATCCTCCCAAATTGATCATTTATTCCCGAGGACATTCTCAGGGATAACTCATAGAAGACTACTTCCATCCAGAATATTTACTTGTTCTTCTGGATTCTTCATTTTCAGCTCTGTCGGTCTTGTCGGTAAAATATCCACTCTCATTATCAGCTTCACTTCTTCGTCTTCAATACTCGTTTTCTTCATCAGCTTTGGGATGATTTGGTTCTTCATTTTCCGTTCTTGGTGTATCGTCAATAAGTACTACCCGATCCGACTAGGGATAAGATCTCGAAGGATACTGAGTTGCCCCCATTTCACTCACTTCCAATATTGCGATATGACCTTGAAATAACATCTCTAAGTGTCTTTTAAAAACTCGCTTACCTTGCCCCTAATATGACATACATTTAAATGATCGGAATTATCCCACTGGTTCATTCGCTTAAGCCTCCCTGGATTCCTCGGCGAGAAAGATTAGGATATTATAATAGATCAATAGAGTGCTTTTTTCACAGTGTGAGATATCGTCGTAAACCGAAACCACAAATCTTATGTAAATATATCATTAACTACGGGGGAAAATCTTTATTCTGAGAAGTATAATAAAATATACTTCGGATGTAGCGTATTTTCATGATCAACAGCCTGCCCACACTCCTGGATTATTAAATGCAAGATACAACTCTAGATGAGAGGAATTTAACAAAACTACATTAATATAATTTCAATGTGATTGAAGCCTGGCTTTGCTCTTCTCAAGAGGTGATTTGTGATGATCTTCACTCACAAACGCTCATAATAGCCATTAAACCGAACAGGTTTGTGTGAAATCTCCCGTACATCATTACTTGCGGTGAGGAACTCAGTATACTGCACTTACCCGATTTTCGACTCATGAGAAAACCTGAAGTTGGTCGGAACCCGTTTTTGAGAGGGAGGCTAATGCGGTAGAGAGACAAAATCCGTCTATGAGTCTACCCCATTATTACAACACGAATAGAAGTGATATATTCTGTTTGTAACTACGCATTGGCACAGAATTATGTGATCAAGACGCTTCTGGTGTCGGGCGTTGGTGAATATCGATAGATATGACTCCTGATGTGATGCTGCTATCCGAAACAGAAGGTGTATCTTAAGATTTGATAGGTGACAACGCTCAGCTATCCTGAACCACATTCCTGCATCGAGAGCGGTGAAACTCCGACAGAAAAGTCAAAGTGATTTCAGGGCGGTGACAAATGTACTTATATACAACTGCTTTCCTCATCTTCTCGGAATTCTGCTTTCCATCATCAACAACTTAACAACTTACCTCCTCCTTCCAAAGATACAAATATCTACACTATCTCTTGACAACCACCATTTACCCCCCAAGCAACCAAAAACAATTCAACATCACCATATCGCCGGAAACAAAACAAAATATGGCCGCTGAACAAACCTCCGTCCCCAAATGGGTCAAAGTCCTCACCGATTGGGCTACTCATGGAGGTCTTTTTGAGCCAACCTTCATCAGTATTCCCGATGCTCAATTAGGAGGTCAAACTGGTGGTCAAGAAGCCTTTGTCGAGCCACCATATCAACACAGCATTCCTCCAATATCTCTATCCAACTTCAACAACGAGACTGATACTTTGCTGCTACATCCCTTCATCAATTCCGTGGCCCAACGTCCCACCAAGGCCTCCAATACTTCTCGCAGAGAGTGCTTGGCCAATAACAATTTGACTGGCGTTCAGTCCCTTGCCATCGGAAATTTCAACTGGAACGATGACTCCGGACGCAAGCAAGCTCTGAAGGACAGCATCACCGACGGTTTTCATAACTTGCGAAAGCTGTATCTTGTTGTCGCAGAGGGTTACCCCTTGGACGTTGCTGCTCAAGAAGTTTGCCGTGGAGAGATTTTGGGCATGTTTGAGGAGGAAAAGTCGATCCGTCCAGACTGCAAGATCCCAGAGATCATCTTCGTTGAGCACAACGATCCCCGTGTTCCTGCATTCTAGGTGATTTCAGGCACGGCAGGCAACAATCCGCAAGTAGTGGCGGAGATTGATCGTGGTCGCGGCCGCAATCTGCGCGATGCAACTGGGAGGGTATTTTGAGTTCGGTTTCGGATGATTTCGAGGAGTGCGACGAACACAATCATTACAAGTTAGTCAATAGAATACCAAAATGGGTTTCATAAATTTGGCGCCGAGCCTTGAACATTCAGTGACACTTCTGTATGTCAATAGAAGTATTCAATGCACGTGGATATTGAGTTAACATTTTCAAGTCCATGTTGGTTCCAGATATGGAGGGTGATCTTTTTGTAGATAGTCGCCTGTTTGCACATTAACCCAATCGTAAACCTCCATAACTGGAAGTGTACCGAAAGTGACAGTTCCTCGGCCTCGATTTTGGTCAGTTCTTCCAAAGCCCCAGTGCTATTTCACTTGAAAGTGTTACAGGTTGATCAACAAAGCGACCTGTGAATTATCTCCGTTGCTATTTTAGTTGGCATCTGCTTATCTCGTCAGGAAAATCATAGGAAACGATTTGAACCAGCTGCAATTGTGGCATAATTGATCGATATGTAATTCCGCAGAACGGGACAAGGTCGAAAATGACGGGAGATTGTGGTTGCTCGATGTATGACAATTGCGGAAAAGCGCAAGAGTCTGGTAAAGAAAGCCAAGGAGCAAGCAAGGACTTTGATCATTTAGCGCGCCGACATCCGGGCCGGGTCCGATCCCCTTCATGACCCACCTTACAACAACATACAATTTACCAGATGACTTGTTAGAACCTCGAACATATCATGGACCTTCGTTCGAGGCGGTACTAGACATTTCGCTGCATAAGAAACGTGATTTTGGCACAAGATCCAGTCTCTTCTACAAGAGAAGCGCTTCTTAGTCGCCTATGTCTCACCACAAGGCTACGGAGCCACAAACTTGTGGTCCATGACAATGAGGGGAGACCTTACTTGCATGGCGTGCCATCCGTAGAGCTTGGAAATTGGGATGTCGAAACAAGTATGATATCCTCTGATTGACTTCTCCGTCTCTAATCATGGTTTTAGTCGCTCTCTCCTCCGTTTTCCGCTCCCGCGAGCCCTCTCGCCCTACGTGGATCCTTACCGACAGTATATCGCGATAGAGAAAACATTCTTCTCCGTGTCGGTTCCGACTATGCGTCGTTTGTGGAGATAGATATGGATGTCTCGAGACTTAACAAACTGCATCGCTTCATGTGGCTAGCAGGGAGGCCAGGGAATATTCGACCTCTACACCAACAAAAGCTGATGGGACGCGAGATCTTGACGACGGAGCAGGTAGACTTGCATATGGTGTGGCATGCTTCGCGCATATTTATCAAGCCTCTTCCGGATTACATGTTCGAATACCAAATGTGGGAGGCCGTAATGTGCAACAACACTACGTTGCACGATGACTCCTGTGGGTTCCTCCTGTCGTATATTTGGATGTTGCGCTCCCCAAGCGACTTCAGGATTGCCGTCGAGCTTGGACTGATCTCTTCTGATCTCCATTGGAATGGTTGGAGAGCTCTTGCAGACGAAGTCCTGTCGAACATGGAGTGTGGCGCGCTGGGCAAGGTGAACAGACGCTATCAATATGGAGAATTACGGTTGAGTAGGCTCAACATTATATACCGGATTCTCTATATCTCCAATTTGAAGCGCTTTGTACAAGGATACAAAAACACATACAATCGATATAGCCCTTTCTACGAACGCACCTTTGGCTGGATTCTTCTAGTCATTTTGTTCATCAATCTTATCCTGTCCGCGATGCAGGTTGGACTTGGAACGACGAAGCTAAGCCGAAATGAGATATTCCAGCAAGCCTCATATGGGTTTGTAGTCTTTTCGATGGTATTGCCCGTTACTGTAATCATCTTTGGACTTCTTCTGTTTCTTTGGTTGTTCACTTTTCATTTGTTAGGGGCACGAAATTCTCTAAATAGTCGAGGGCAAGTGACGCAAGTTTTAGTGTTACGCAGTCAGACGGAAGAAACTCCATAGGCTAGTACCTTGGTCGTTGAAGGCTGTCCTTGGCGGCTGTCAATGCTCATTAAACAGGGTATGTTGAATGTCAATTTTTGCGTGCTTCATGGTGGACACAAAAGAAATGTAATAAATTTCTGACGAAATTCCTCTACATATCATTATACCATTCGGGTTGTCACCTTAATAGCCATCAAATCTGATACAAAAAGTGGTCTCATATAACCAAAAAATAGTGGTCCAATGCAGGCAAGATATCAGATGAAAGCAGAATACTGTATCTATTCGGTTGGATAAACGTCGTGAGAAGATATGGAACGAGAGAATAAACCTTTGTTTAGATACCCTCGCACGAAGGTTCTGGTGGTTTTGCGACTAAAGCCGAGTGGCAGCGTCCAGCCTCATGCGGCCGATATATCTTCGTGCGTTGATTGGCAGAGCAAAGTGAGGCTGGCGGCTGCTGGTGTTGACGACGAACGCAGCAAGTTCGACATCTCTTCACAGCCCATCCGTCAAACTTTTGGCTTGACTTCAATCTAATGCGAAACCACTTCCTGGAATATAATGGCATGCACCAAAGACACCGTCAAGGATGTTGGGCTAAACATCTGGTCTAGCCAAACTGGTGACAGCCCAGCACAAACTGGTTACAGCCCAGCACCGACTGTGGAGTAAGTTTAAAACTTCTTCGCCGATTCATGTTGACCATGTTGTAGTATAATTGCAGTACAAGGCCTCGGGTCTCATCCGTATTATACCTGGGAAGCAAAGAGCCCGAGAATTATGCAAGTTGATGGGAAGAGCTCCCAATCGAAAGAAGTGCCATCAGAACGCAAATCTAGGTCTACAAAGTTCAAGACTTACTTCAAGATCCCAACTTGTTCACGGAGACCTACAGTCACGCCCGAGCATGTCCTGACAGATGCAAATGAAGGCGGACATTCTAGAAAGTGTATGTGGATCCGGGATTTGCTTGTTCCTTTGTTTCCAGAAGCTCGAATTGCGACATACAGTTACAAATCAGATTGGCGGGATCGTAATATTAAAACAACCCTGCGTGAGTGTGCGCTCTTGTTTCTGAATGTGTTAAAGCAAAACAGAGGAGGAGAAGAAGTGAGTAGTTGATGTTGTTCTATTACTCACAAAATCGAGTGACTGACATTCGCTATCCTAGGAGCGTCAAAGACCCATTATACTTATCGGACATAGTCTTGGATGCCTCGTCATTCAGCAGGTATTTCTACCCAGCCATGCTAGTAACCTACATAGACTGACGTATGAAGGCACTTGTGATTGCTGCTTCCAATAGGAACTTCTCCGAACTACGCCAGGCTTGTGCAGGTTTAATGTTTCTCGGGGGTCCTTTCCAAGGAAGCGACCTAGCAATCTACGGACAATGGCTGGCTGGTATCCCTGGCCTGGATGCTAACCTGCTATCTTTGTTGAAGAAACACAATGATGCTCTGTACCATTTACAGACAGATTTCTGTGGCGCCGAAGAGGATTGGGACCCAATCTGTTACTACGAAAAGCAAGGGAACGTGGTGACCATGCAATCTTCTAGTCTTCAAGGGAGAAGGATGATTCCCCTCAATACCGATCACTCTGGACTAAACAAGTTCAATGGAGAAAACGACGAGAACTTCCTTTTGGTTTTACCTGAGATTCGGAGGATGGTTAGAGATGGATCTGGGATTGTAAAGAAACGCTCCAAATTTCAAGGTGTGATAATTGCAAGGAAGACATTTTAACGGGCGTTGATGAGACTGACTTATGTTAGAACCTGCTCCCCTCAAACAACGAAACATTCACTGGATAGTACCTCGAATCGTCAATAAGTTGTTCACCGGGCGTGATGATTTGATCCTACGAATACAGGAGGCTTTAGACCCCCACACGACCATGCCCACCCAACAAAAAAGATTTGTTATCACAGGTATGGGTGGACAAGGGAAAAGCGAAATATGTTTGAAAGTTGCCAATCTAATGCAAGAAAAGTATGAGCTGAACATCAGATTTCTATCTAAAGTGACTTCGCTAAGCGTAACAGATTTTGGGGTGTATTTTGGGTCAATGTCGACACACCTTCAACTGCCAAAAGCGACTTCATTGCGATTGCAAAAAGACTTGGGCATGAAGTTGGTGAGATCCGTGAAGCTTCTCAGATTCTCGCCAATACCAAAGAAAACTGGCTCCTGATCCTCGATAACGCCGACGACACAGACTTTGACTATCAGGTCTACATTCCAACAGGATTCCATGGCGCTATTCTTATTACCTCCAGAAATGCGGAATCGAAACGATATAGTAACCTTAATGCATACGAAGACCTCGAGGGTCTTGAGAGCACTGACGCGAAAGCGCTTTTGCTTCAGGCTTCTGATATATCTCAAAAATTGTTGGCGACCAACGATGAGGCAGCTCAAGAAATTCTTGATCTTCTGGGATCCCATACGCTGGCATTGATCCAAGCGGGCGCGTATATTTCAAAAAAGCACTGTTCGCTGAGCGAATACCCCGCTGTGTATAAAAGACTGCGAAAACGACTTTCAGAATACCGGTTAAAGCCAGGATTGTCGAGATATCAAAGCGTATATGCAACATTTGAGGCATCTGCAGAAATGCTAGAGCATTCTACTGGCGATGCTGGAAACGACGCTTTGGCATTGCTCGCCATTTTATCGATGTTCAACTCCACTGGACTCCCTTTGTACCTGTTTGAAGGTGCGTGGCGAGGTGCTGCATTGGTTTTCGATCCTTCAAAAGATGGCATGCCTATGATTCACTATAAGCTGCAAGACCATCTTACCTTTCTACCCGATCTCCTCTCACTTGATTCGGAAGAATGGGACGGTTTTCGTTTGAATGAAGCAATCTCTACATTGGTTTCACTCTATTTGGTTACATGGCAGAATGCAAATGGAGAAAGGCGTTTATCAATGCACCCGGTAGCTCATGCATGGGCCAAAGATAGACAGAGTACAACTCAACAACGCAATTCCTGGCTCACAGCAGGGTGCGTAGTCGCATTTTCTTATCAAGACGATTTCGATTTCTGGAGATTAAATGCAAGATACTTGCGTCCACATATAAACTCTTTTCTAGACATGAATGCGGTGCACACTTTGTCGTTTGAAGAGAAAAAGGTTGTTATTCCCATTTTGATGCACTGCGGGTTCATCCTCTCTCTCATCGGCGACTGGGGAAGACTAGGCGATCTTGTTGACAACATCTTCTGTGAACTCAAATTAGATTCCGAACGGCCAACTGAAGAAGCTTTGGAGCTGTATATGATTCATGGTGACCGCTTGAGTAAACTTGGGGACTGTGAGAAGGCTATTCAGCTCTTCGAAAACATACTGAAGTCGAGAGAGACATTGCTGACAACCGAGCGTCGGCTGGTGGTACAGTATCGACTCGCAACTGCGTGTCTCGAAAATAACCAAGCGAAGGAGGCTATAGTGCTCCTCGAAGATATCGTTGTATCCCAAAATTCTACGCTAAGCGAGATTGACGCTGACAGTCTTACATCACGGCACGAACTAGCGCATGCATATTTTATGGATAACCAGGTACCTCGGGCTATTTCGATACTCGAGGAGATTGTTTGGATTAGCGCGGACATGCTACCAGAGACTCATCCGCATTTACTTTCGTCGTGTCAGCTACTCGGAATGGCATATCATGCTGACGGGCAAATAAATGAATCTATATCGACTCTCGAGCATGTTGTTAAAGTAGAAGCTACTATACTACTAGAAACAGATATAACCCGGCTATTATCACAATATGAACTTGCTCGTGTATACCACACAGCAGGGCAGACGGAAAGAGCTTTAGAGCTACTTGAGTATGTTGTTAAGATGCAAGCTACAACATTAGCAGAAACAGATAAATCTCGGCTGGAATCACAGTATGAACTTGCTCGTGTATACCACACAGCAGGGCAGACGGAAAGAGCTTTAGAGCTACTTGAGTATGTTGTTAAGGTGAAAGCCTCTATACTACCAGAAACAGATAAGAGTCGGCTGTCATTCCAGTACGAACTTGCTTATGTATATCACATATCAGGGCAGACGGAAAGAGCTTTAGAGCTACTCGAGCATGTTGTTACTATTGAAGCCACTATACTACTAGAAACAGATAAAAGTCGGCTAAAATCACAGTATGAACTTGCTCGTGTATACCACACAGCAGGGCAAATGGAAAGAGCTTTGGAACTACTTAAATACGTCATCCAAATCGAACGGACTATATACGAAAGCGATGATCGAAATTTGATACTTTTGGAGGATCTACTAGCTGAGTGGTTGGAGGAAAAGGGAGCTGAGTCCCAGGGTGAAGAAGAATGATTATTTCGCAGAATCTTTGCTTGTTTATTATTGAGCAGGTTGTTCGATATTGTCATGGCGTTAGATGGGTATGAATATAGGACTGGTTGAGACCAAACCTAGGTGGTTTATTGCGCTGTATGTGACACTGTAGAATTAGGGCTCTCAGCTGGTAATTTTATTCTTGAACTCAGGTTTATGAGCTAATTTGCGCCCTAGTCATTTGTAGCACCTTCGAGGTTTCATTCAGTCTCATAGAAGAAACAAACGTACTTGTTCTGATATTGATCGTCTCATAGTTACATTTAAGCTAGACAGACTCGAGGGGGGCAAAATGAATGACAGTCCAAACGTCACATATTTGCCCAATCAGGTCGACAAGCTATCGCAGAATTCGCCAATTCTTTCAGCAAACAGGAGGAGTATCAACTGTGGTTTAGATGAGTTGACGATTGAAAGTCCTCGATTACTCTTGATTAGTGGGTTAGGTTACTGTACACATCACGATGGTAGTTGTAAAACTCAGACGGGACAACAACTTTTCACATGCAGAAACACAAAGGATTATATCGAATTGCTTATGATAAAGACTGCACCGTTTATTTCCAGCATTAGAATCGGTCCAATCATTTCCAAGAACTCAAATCATCATCCGAATCAAGTTTCTTCGACTCAGTAGTTGATAAGTCCAGCGTAGGACATCGATTCAAGTCGGAATATTATCCTTGACCTTTTGCTCCTCAAGCCAAATAAGACCCCAACCTACTTCTTACCCGCCTCAGCAATCATTGCTGCAAGACCTTCCTTCACCGCGGGCCTCGCAGAAACTCTGGCAAGCCAATCTTGGGCATGTGGATACTTGTCCATATCGAATGCATCCTTTCCGAGAAGGAATGCAAGAATAGTTTGATAGGTGACGAACGCGATATCTGCATATGATGCCTTGTTGCCGACAAGCCATGGTCCATCAAATCCCTCGACGCCAGAATATTTCTCTTTCTGCTGAGCCAAGTAGCTATCCAACACACCCGTCACACGATTGACTTCTTGATTGTAACGTTCCTTGGCGCTTTCGAGCTGCTCGTGATGGTAGATTTTGAACCATACTGCTTGCCCGAAGTATGGACCTTGTCCGGTGACTTGGTAGAAAAGCCATTGCTTAGCATGATAGTATTCTAGAGTCCCTGCTAGAAAGCTGAGGGTATGCTTGGTGTCGTATCGTTCGATCAAGTACTCGATTATTGCGCCGGATTCCCAAAGAGTGATGTTGGTGTTCGGGTCGTGGATCGTTGGCAGTCTTCCGTTTGGATTAACCTTGACGTACTCCGGGCTTTTCACATCAGAGAAGGGAACGTCGATGAGTTCATGGGGTATGCCGAGTTCCAGTAGGATGATATGGACTTTAGATGGGTTCGGTCCTGCTTTTCCCCACATCTTGATTGGCTTGATTTCTGTCGACATGGCTGTAATTTCTTTGGTTTTGAGTTGGTGACTAGAGTAGAAGATGGAAGTGGATTTTGTTTTTGATGAGTTGGACATATACTGGCAATCTCTGCCTCTTATATACATTTGCCTAACCATTTCACAATCGTCCCAGCTTCAAGAAGCAACCTCGTCAACCCATGCGGAATCCGACTTATTGACAAAGCATCACAAATATTGTCGTACAACCATTATTTCGATATCTCCATTTCTCGAAGGGTTTCTCCTCAATCAGATTAGCTTGCTCTGTGTTTACGTTACCTCGATGATGAAGGGCTTTCAGTTCAGTACGTTGGACGTAAAATGCTTAGCACATCTAAACATCGCCTAATATGTATTTCTCGCTGGGTTTCGCCATAACGGGTTAGATGAAATTTTTCATACCAGCCACCAGTGGGTCCATTATCGGACTTACCATTTAACCCCGCACGTGAACGGCACTACCCGTGCTTCATGATTGGAAACGGGTTTTGGTTCCCTTATTTCCATCACATTTCAGGTCGTCAGCCATTGTGTTTTGTCATCATGAGGAGAATCACGGAGGGTTTCTGTTGGTTCTTTCCAAGCTCCTATTCGAATGTTCATCAATGGTTTGCTGAGACGTTTTCAAAACTTTCGCGTGAAAAAGCAGAATGGAAATTGTTGCTGTTGCATGTCAGACCTGCAAAAAGAGAAGGATCAAGGCAAGCCGACCTGTTATACTTTCGCTCGAGTTCCTGGATTGTGAAGAGCTTCGCTGATTTGTATTAGTGCGATGGAGCAAAACCAATTTGCCAACGATGCGCAAAATCCCGCCGCAGTTGCATTGATATCCCTGCTGTTGAAGGTGCCTCATTCTCATTCCATCTTGAAAATAAATATGCAAGTGGAAAGGCCAAGAGACCAAGGGGACCTCGATCAGCATTGAGATTACAACCTCAGATGGACTTGCAGACCCAAGCGGTCGCATATTATGTGAATGTTCATCTGCAGACGTCAACCATTGCACCACATGTCGCGCAGGGCTTAGCTGAATGCGTTTCGTTCTGGTCCGCTGGTGGTGATACATGTCCCATGGTAGATCTGGCTCTCACTACGGTTTCGCTCGCTGTATTCGCGCGTATCCAAAGACATCCAGCAGCAGCATCGATAGCGTCTTCTAAATATCACCGACTGCTCCAGCTCGCACAATTGAGGATATCTTCATTAGCCGAACACTACGTTGATGGATCTTTACTCACGGTATTTCTGATGGGTCGCTACGAAGCGCTCAATTTGCCACAAATTCGTGTCGACTCTCAGACTTCCTTCGAATCGCTCCATAGTTGGTCACATCATGATGGTGCCATGGCGGTTTTGAGCATGTGGTACGAGACTCCTGGCCGTAAGGCTGCCTCCTTGATCATTAGAAATACGAGGAGAGATGCTCTCAGATCTTGCATACTTCGTAGTAGGCGAGTGCCAGACTGGTTAACAGATGGCGAGATCTTTGGTGAGACAAGGGAAGAAGCACATTGTGATTTGCTCGTCGTTCGTATAGCAAATTTATACGCAGAAACTCGCTTGCTTCAACGAGAGCGCCAACCGCAAATATCGAGAGTGTTGGCCCTGAGCGATGAAGCTCGGGATTTAGATAAATCTCTCGTCGGGTGGCCAGAAACTTTGCCCCCCTCATGGTCATATCAGCAACACCAAATTCCGGGGCAGGAGCAAACACCTAAAAGCCACTTCTATTCATCCTCCGTGTATAGCTACTCGAATCATGGCATAGGCGCGATATGGTGTCAATACTTCTCTACAAGGATGTTTCTCGCCAGTATCAGATTGAAGATTCTCAACCTCAATTATCCTACTCCATCATTCAGCCTCATGTACGAGCTCCAGCGATTGAAGTGCACCAACTTGATCAACTCCATGTCGGCCGGTCTGGCCGCGAGCATACCTTTTTGCCTGGAGAGGTTTGAATTCTCGCCGAATGCTTGTCCAATCGGTGACCAGGACTCAATAATTGTGAAGGCAGACAAGCAAGTGGACCCAAGTCTTGCTACCCTGGTGGTATGGCCATTAGGACTTGGTGGAAGCCTGCCAGAAGTTGATCCGGACTACGGACAATGGTTCAAGTCCCAATTGGCACATCTTGGTCGAGTGACGGGCGCAGGCGTGCTCGAATGCGCAGAGAATCAGGAGTGGGCGACTCTCTAAAATGGCAAGCGGCATGAGCGAACGACGAAATTCGTTCTCGCTTGTTACCAGGAATCTCTCTATGATACAAACATAGCTTTTGTCGCACCTTTGTTACTCCACAATAGGACGAAAGTTGAACTGAACTGAATCCGAGACCCCCGATGCGGCTAGGCGCAAACGGTAAGGGTTTGGTGGAAGTTATCTTTTCAAAGCCATCGAATCGAGAAGAATATCGAAACACTTATGTCGACGAATATGGCACGATAACCTGTTGTGATGCACATGTGATAGGTAGCCTCGCGGTGCACAATTTCGTGGCAGTCAACACACGATTCACTTCGGACGATCGTTCGCCAATGATTCTTAGAAAACACAATAACCCAGACTCTGTCAAGAACTTGCTAGCTGTAAGTCAAGAGAATCGCTAGGACGTCCACGGTTTACTGCCACTTACAGCCTGGAATATGTTCCAGTACTTCGATGTTCCATGGATAAGGTTACTGTATCGACAACATCCAATAACATCACCAGCCATCCTAGAAACATCGCTGTCATGACCAAACTCTGGCAAAAAATCAACTTACGTACCGTGTTATTGGACGGTGTTTTGACTCGATACAAGTCCCTCATTAAGTCGCTCGAATCCTTGTTCCAGCGAAAGAATGCTGTACAAATTTTGATGCGAAGCTTTCGGTCTGCGCAATTGCTTCAGCCGAGATAAGCTTTCAAATTGGGCGCAGCAAATTATAAGGTCGTATTTCAAAGCTTGGCATTGGGACGTGTGGAGTCCGAATGGCGGGTACTTAGGTACCTTTCGATATTGGGGCTGTGCAAACTTCTCACCTCCCCAATTGAACAAATCCGAAGTCAAAAACATCTCGGAGCGACAAGATAGGTTGGTGAAGCGAGGGAAATGGAAACAATGTTAGGTAGCCCTTGCCCAATGAGCAGAAATGAAGGCACTGTCCTCGTCTATACAAAGTCGGACCACATTTCGATCTCTTCATCTATCTCCTGAATTCCAGCTTCAGATATCTATTCTACTTCAGATCACTTTCTATACTTCTCGTTGCCATATTATCAATTAAGAATCTTCATCCAATCACGAAAGATGTTGACCTTGACGGCCCCAACCCGACCACTGTTTGCAGTCATGCTGAGCATTTTCGTCCAAATGTCGACCGCCCAACTTTCTTTCACGAACGACGGCTGTTCCACCTACGAAAGTCTCCAAATATCTTGCTCTAGTAAATTCCCTGAGTACAGAGGCCGTCACACATCACCACCACTGTCCGTTCAAGCATGCGTTTGCTACGACAACGGTGGCGCTTACAAGCCAGAAATATTTGAAGGGGGTGTTAGTTCTTGCTACTCTGCCTTAAACGAGCTCCCTGCAACCGCTTTCACAGACGATATCTATATGTTAAACAGCAACACTGCATTTCCTTCGCTATTTAGCGCTGTGTTCAATGGATTTTGCTCGAGCTACGCTACGTATGGAGCTGCTCCAACACCAAGCGGATTTGTGTCTGCTACTAAGACGAGGGAAGTGAGCACTGAAACTTGCGTATGTTTCCTGGCTTTCCAGTTATTGACATGAAAAAACTAATAATCTTTCGTAGCCTCCTGGAAGGTCCTGCAACTTGTCTGTTTCATCTACCTTATCATCCACTATATCATCTTCCGTATCATCTACCATATCACCTACCGATTCCAGCCTGACAGGTAGCGTTACTATTTTGCCAATATCAACTTCGATCACTTCGGGCATCACATCTGTCGGATCGACCACCACCCCGCCCGTAGATTCAACTCTTGTTCCAGTTCCAATTAGTAGCACCACCAGTAGCCCTGTTTCCTCAGATGCGGCAAGCTTTGTTAGTCCTCGTCATAAGCTTTTCGTGGTAAGTGACATCTCAATCCTGAAAGATACCACACCAGCGCTGACCTGCTTTGCCTTACAGAAAATTGTATTATCGTTTTTAATATTTTCGCTCGTGTGGTAATGTGATGAGTTGATAAGTTATAATGTCATGGTTTTATCTCTTGTACTTAACGGGTTGGGGTCAAAGAACCCCACGCGATGACTCAATCAATGGTATATACACACGCTTACCAGTTCTGGCTTTCATCTCATCTTCTCTTTCTTTTTCAGATGTCACTGGCGATGGACAATAAATGCTTCACCGCTGGGACTTTGTAGGGGGGAACCCCAGGACAATGCCTCCTCGCCTCGTGGAGGACAAGATAAGTGTAAGTCACCCACCCACCGATCTTCAGCCTGAATAGATCGACTTCGAACAGATGTTAAGACGGTGTTATTTGCTTGAAATGATTGATGGTATTTGTGATAGCGTGCCAAATTGATCCACTGAATATACGATTTCCCGTCGACAAAGTCAAAGAGATGTCATGTTTCGATGGCCAGTTATTTGAACCTCGTTAGTGGTTTGCCTCCCGGGAAATAAGCGCAAGATTGTTCTGTTACGACGACCACATGTTTACTTACTTTTCCGTCTCATTGGGTTGGAATGCGATGTGGTTGCGGTAATTAACCGCCAAACAGTGATGAGGCGAATGTAGAAATGCGAAGCTGGTGGGGTAGGTACGGCTGTCTGGTCCTGCCTACACACCTCAACACTACGTTGAATTTCGTCTATGCACATTCATCTCACCTTCAAATCGCATCTCCTTCAATCGATCGATCAATCATGAACACGTTGTCTGCTTGGAGTTATGACAAGCTCATCTAAGCCCCTTCAAATACGATACCTTCTGTGCAATACTCCATTCATTTAGACATTAGCGACTCTTCAACAACTTCAACGCGAGAAACTACTGGACATACTCTCGAGACGCCAAAAACACCCGTACCTCAACAAATGCTTCTTGAATACTCCAACAACATCAACGCGAGTCATTACTGGAAATGACCGCATACGAAAAAGCCACCCAAATACAAACAACGCGAATCGTCGCCGATGCCTCGGACACCCGTCGCATCAAGTCTACATGCTTATCCGGATATAAATCTCTTAACAATATCCACCAGTCCTGCCTATCATCTCGAGGGCTATGGTTCGACCACTTTACGCCGAAAAAGACAATTTCCGCTACTACACCACAATGCAGCACTCCGGCGACCCTGCGAGGCTGCAAGCTGGCCAAGACAGTCACTTCCAATCATAAATTTGATACACCAGACGGATATTTCAAGGATGAACAAATGGCAGTCGAGGATAACTCCGACAAGGGACGTCTATCAAATCTGGGGAGCAGACGACCCCAAGCCTCTACACAAGTCACGATATTAAGGGCAGTGGGTACGCAAACGCCTGTGATGTCTGACACTAGTCCTCATGTACAAGTTTTGGGGCTAGAGGGGGAAAATAGAGCGGCCAAGACGTCGGTGACATTGCCCGTAAATATTCCCGAAATATTTAACGTCCCCGATTGATACAATTGGAAAGCCACAAGGGTACTCAGCGAGGAAGAGTAAGCAGGATTCGGCTCATCCAGCTTTGGCGGACAAAATTGGTCTTCCGCCATAACGGAAATGACCCTCAAATCAAATCCTAACCTGGAATCCCGTATGCTCATGACTTGGCGCACAGCTTCCTAGAAGAGGAGAGTCGAGTTTCCTCATATCTACGCAGAGTCGGATACCGTGGGGATGGAAATCACTGTGCCCTCAAACATGT
Source organism: Glarea lozoyensis ATCC 20868 (assembly GCF_000409485.1). Classification (NCBI taxonomy): domain Eukaryota; kingdom Fungi; phylum Ascomycota; class Leotiomycetes; order Helotiales; family Helotiaceae; genus Glarea; species Glarea lozoyensis. The sequence goes on along the minus strand of NW_007361004.1, from coordinate 1,679,983 downwards.
ATTCGACAAGATGGATTAAAACTTGGTATATGGACGTACTGTTGATGCAAAGTTCTTTAAATTCACGTCGCATCATATACACGCTATTTGCAACAGACCCTCGGAAACATCGACCTCGCGGGGAGATATGACTGTGCATCTTGGTGGTCGGATTGATGAAGACGAGATAGCCGACGATAGCGACGATGAGAGACTTTACACCGTGAAGCATCAAACGCCGGAGTATTACAGCTTAATGAGGTGTCAACAACCGAGCAATAGAGGCTGGTAAGGGATCGGACGCTGGAGCGTTAGACGGGGTAGTCGTGAGCCGGAGTAGTAGATGAAGCCACAGGTGACTAGACAGTGGAAGTTGATGAGGCTAGCGAGCTGAACCTAGTGTCTACTCGTGGGGACATGCGGTAAAAGAGTGGATTACACTGGGTAGACGTGATCCGGGCTATATTTCAGGTAAGAATTGGAATTCGGCAAGTGAGAGGTATAGTGGAGTGACATCCTTTATTTTCCAAGGGCGGCACATGAATTCACGAACTAATTTATCTTAGGGAATTTTTTGTCGTTAAAGGCAGGTAACAATTTCATCCTTTGACAAAATTCTAAGGTCTTTCCGCAGCGAACAACCATATTGCCTTGTTTACCTTCGCTTTCAACCACAGCATTTAACAAATTGTACGACACTTTAAAGATCCAGGTCACAATCTACGCACATACACAAGGACAGTACAGGCCTTCCCTTCGTCGACATTTCGTTCAGTCTCGCCACACGCTATTGCTAGCTAGCACTCACATCGTGGCTGTCATACGACCCGAACGAAACACGCCCTCACTCTCCACTAGTCGAAGCTCTGTGTGTAAGCCCGTGATATGCACTGTTCGAATACTCGAATTCGATCTGACGTGCTTATCTCAACCTGCGGAAAATCGCAGAAGAACGGCCTTTCTTGGTTACACGTCTTGTCGTACAAAACAATTTCTAGCTTTATTTATTTACCAACTCTCGCTTGTCTACACAATGTACTTATTTTCTACATTCAAAAGCCCCAAACTTAGCAAGTCTCCATGATCTAAGGGAGGTCCAAGGACCAGCTACCATACCCCACCGAATGACCATCAATATCATCATCGCCGTCATTTTTTGACAAGTTCGTTCACATGTCCATCCACCGTTCCCATCAGTTGATGTCTTCCTTCTAATCTCACCTCATCGTCGGATTTCGGTAAAGTCGAGTAGGTGACATGATCATCAATTTTGGCCTTTTTACTAGGTGATGGCTGCAGAGTACTGTTGCCTGAGCGCTTGGGAACTCCAGAGTCCTTGTCTTCATCTGGCTCATCCTCACTTTCCGTCTCCTGTTCATTTTCCGATTAGTCTTCCCAATTTAGTTACCAAGGTATGTAACAAGAGCCTTCCGTGTTTAGTATTAACATCAGAGAGGGTGCCCTCTCGTTGGTACCAGAAAGTCCTTATAACAGCGATACTTGGGCAGAAGGTACTAGGAAGGGGGCGGGTGCTCTCACAACTTCACAAGTTGAACGGCAATTCTAGCTACCTCCTAGGACCGCCCTATTTCTTTAATATCCGGAATATCAGCCATTGTCTCGCTCCCGATCGAACACCTACGGGTCTGGATATTGCATCACCAAGGTATACCAATGACGACACGGGATTGGTACCAATGCCAGAAGAAGTGAAAATGCTGGTACCAAGTCGAACGGTACTTGGTAGGTTCTAAGGCATACCTCACCAGATGGGCAAGACAGTGTTCGACTCACATAGAGAGTTGAGCATGGTTTGGTTGGCAGCAGGAGCTCTATATCCCCCCATTGATCTCTTGATAGGGGGTTCAGTGTCAAACATAAAGTCCTCGTCCCCCATTTCATGAGCCTTTTGTCCCATCTCAAATTTCTTCCCATCATCAAAGTCAAACTTATCCGAACCGCCGTTAGGATCTTCGAGTTTCGCCTTTTTACTAGGAGGCAACCGAGAACTTTTGGATGAGCGCTTTCTATCCTTGTCGTCATCCGATCCACCTTCATCCTTGCCATCGTCAGTCGAAGAATCGTCATCTGGCTCAGCACTACTACTCTCCTTCCCATTCTCCTTCCCACTCTCCTTCTCACTCTCAGATTTATCCTCAACAGTTAACTCAGGCTCGGGCTCTAACAGCAGTTGATCCGCAGCAGGTGTAGCCTTCTTTGTCTGTTGAAGATGAAAATAAGACCTAGTCACTTCTCCGTCGTCTTCGGGGTCGGTATAAACATTAATTTCCCTGTTTCGTATTGTCTGGAATGCACCGATAAAGGCCTTTTCTGCTCTTTTGTTCCAGTCATCAATCCACTTGTCGTACCGCTGTAGATCCATGTTAAGAATATGTTCCACTTCTTCCATACTGGCTGCATCTTCCCATCTTTCGTATCCCATTAACGAATCACTGATTTTCGAAAGTCCAGACAGCCTGTAGATTGGTAGAAACTTTTGTGGAATGTACTCGTTTGGGATCTTGCCGAATCTGTCGTGGTCGATGCGGTCTCCCATATTGCGGTAGCGTTTCTAAACGTCTTCGAGCCGCTGCCCATTCTCTAGCAAACCTCCTTTGCAGATACCGACCATATGAACAGGTATGGCCATCAGACCACGGTTTGCCTTGTTGAAAAGGCTGACTGGCACCCCTTGTGCAATATTGAGGACTGTCCCAGCACCAAGAGTGGGCAACTTTGCTTCTTTACCTGCTTTAGAATATACAGCCCAGTCAAAGTCTGGCTGTTCCACTTGCCCTCTACCTTTGCGCTTTTCTTGTCAATCACCAGGCGGTTGTTGAAATCGTTGGGATAAATCAAACTATTCTGAAACTTTCCCCTGGCCGACTGAGTGCTTAGCATGACCATAGAAGTGTATCGATTGATGACAGGCTGCGAACCCGGGATGTTGCCGTAGATCTGCGAGTAGTCTAGATTGACTACTTGGGTATCAACTGCTTCTGTCTACGCGTTGGGTTTCGGTGCGTAATATGTCGGGTGCGGGACCGATAAAAAGCGATGCTCCTTGTCAGATCTAAGGAGCATGTTCTGAAGCCATAACTCCGGATGCTGATAGGCTAATTGCTGAGAAAGCGAAAGTAGCATATTTCGTGGACACATTGACGTTTCCAGTTCATTTTGGTGGCGGTAGTGATGCGCATACATTGCAAACTCCTCCTTTACACATTCCATCAACTTTTTGCAACCAGTAGACCACTTGAAAGACTGAATGAGTTTGATCGTAGAAATTGTTTCCTTTGAAAAGTTCCATCCTTCTCGTAAATGTTTGAGAAGTGGTCTCTTGCTGCGTTTGTCAATTTGTTTCAGCAAATATCGTTCTTTGACGTCTGGGCTCCTCGATCCTGTTAACAATGGAGGCGATGCCAAGGTAAATACATTTTGCGCACCGAATCCATGCTGGGGCTTTTGTTGTGGTTATGGTATGTGTGTCGCTTGATGCTCCTTGCCCGATGTATCTTCCTTCCTAATCATAGCTCTCTTCTCCGCGTCCAGGCGATTAATCACGTCTCTGAGCGTAGTAGCCAACTTCTCTTCATCATCGTCCGCTCTAGGCTCCTCCTCAACAGGACCATTCCCATTCTCCTCGTCAGGATTCTTAGGTTCGTCTTTATCAGAAGTGGATTCAAAGAATAGATCGAATACTTTTTTTGGTCCTTCCCCGGGTAACTGATAAGCTTTGTATCAGGAGATGCTTTACTGACCAGCACACCGTATGGCTCTGGTTTGACCCCAATCATATCCATAACATGAGTCTCGCCTCTGGCAAGATCTAGCACAACGCTTGATTTGAGATGCGACTTGACCAAATCCGCCGCAGCTTTCCAATGGCCCCGTGTGATTTTGATTTTTTTGCTGGTTTGCTGCTTAGCTTCCTCTGTCCTCTTGATGATGCATGCGTTAAGAAGGCGGATGGCATTGTAGATGTCGATATTTTTCGATAGGACTGAGATGAATTTAAGAGGATCATATGCCAGACTGGGCTCCTCCATGAATACCCTTATGAAATCAGCTCCCCTTGGTGCCCTCCATCTCTGCTTCGTCTTTTTGAGTGATTTCATCGTTTGCTCAACCGCGCTGTACATAGAAGAGGGAGACTTGATCCACGTAGGATTCTCTTTTTCAACTTCCTTCAAAACTGTCGGGTCTTCAAGGTCCTTGACCTCCTTGACAAGTTCGTAAACATAGCAATATGTTTCAGCCAGCACCTTGTGGAAATCTGAGAAGCTTCCGAGAAGCGGTCACAAGTTCTCCCAAATCTTATCTTTGCTCTCTCCAGCTCTCAACGCTTCTCTTTGTGCGTCAACAAATTGCTTAATTGCGGCGCTCTTGCTGTTTTCCGCTTTTCCGGAGACTCTCCAAAGCTGAGAATGATGTATGTCCAATACTGCCAAAGGATTATTAGAAGCGTTTGGTTGTGGCGCCATGTCTGGCTCTGTCTCCATCGGTTCCGCCATCTAAGTTGAATTGGATTTGAGGATTCAGAAAGGTGATTTTTCACCTACCTTGAATGATGAGGTTCTGATCTCGAGGTTTTGATCTCGGGGTCCTAACCTTGAATGTGTCTTTCAATAGCAAGGGATGATATGTAGAGCGAATGATAGATGGTCAAGATTGTTGATGAAGTTGACAAGATCTTGAAGTCAAACGATCTGGATCAGTCTTTTTAAGCACGGCGTGGATGATTCACAGCTTACTAAGTATTGTTGCCTGACCTTACTATTTTGAATGTAGATCGGAGAATGGTTGATGAAAGGGAAGACGAGTGGTTGAAAGTCAAGTGGAAGAGTCTCGAGTGAAGAAGGGTAACATTTATTAGTGGATAAGCGCGAGTTTTGAGTAAAGGGGACTAGCTTCTAAGGGAAATGAGTGGGTTTTAGTAAATAACGGGTGTTTTTGAAGGTCCATGATATGTTCTAACAGGTTGTCTCGTAGAATGTAGGTCGTTGTAAGGTGGGTCATCAAGGGGATCGGAGCCGGCCCGGATGTCGGCGCGCTAAGTTATCAAAGTCCATGCTCCTGGCCCGGGATTTCTTCTTCACCAGGCAACTCGAGCACTTTTCGCGAAAAAGCACTATGATATAAACCGTCTATTTCATCAGAATACACGCCAATATTAGTTCTTCAAATCTAAAATGTCCTTCACCCAAACGACGCCTTCTGTCCTCAACGATTTGTTTGCAGCAATTCCAGTTAAAATACTCCTTGCTCCATCAATATGGTCTGCGGCTCTGCCGAATCGATCTTCTTCTACATTCTCCCCAAACAAATCATTCAAGAGGACTGGATCTCCTCCGCCGTGGCCTCCAAGACCCCCTTGAACCTCGATCTCTCGAGGTTTCTCAAAGAGTGGTCGCAGCGTGATGCTACATTTCTCTAGGGCACCTTCAGCACCTTGTTCTCCTCCACTGTTGACATAGCTCATTTCCACAACATCTAATTCCAGTCGTCCTTTGGTACCGTTAAAAACAGCTCGGAAACCTTCCCAAGGCGAATAGGCGATTAAACTATATGTCAAAATGGCACCATTGCCGTATTTCACCAACACACCCATCGTATCTTCGATACTGATTCCATCACCAAAAACACTTTGATCTCGATAATACGAGTCCTCGTGTTCAGCTTCGAGATACATCTTTCTCAACTGTTCGTGTTCTTCCAGATGTAGAGCAAAAGGATCCTTCTTTGCAACTTCGCTACCATGAGCGCGGGTGTAGAACTCAGTGACGCCTCTCTTCTCAGCGTTCTCTCGTCCATAGAACATCAGACCACCTTGGGCAACGACCGAAACCGGGGATGACCTAAGCCAAAAGTTTATCAAATCGAAATGGTGGGTGGACTTGTGGACGAGGAGACCTCCAGCATTGCGTTTGTCTCGATGCCAACGTCTAAAGTAATCTGCGCCGTGGCTCGTGTTGAGTGCCCATTCGAAGTGGATAGAGTTTACTTGTCCAATCGCTCCTTCGCCTAAGAATATTGTCAATCTGGACCTCAACATCTTTGCAGAGATTCAACATACCCAATAACTCGAATACCTTGGTATTATGAGGTGCGTAACGGTAGTTGAAAGTCACGCGAACTTTCTTTCCAGTTCTTTCCACAGCATCAATGATGGCTTTACACCTCACTTCATCAATTGTCATGGGCTTCTCTGTGATTACATTACACCCCAGCTCCAGCGCTCTTATGATATAAATGTCATGGGTACGATCCATTGTTGTGATAATCACCTCGTCTGGCTTCGTATCCTCAATCATCTTGTCGAAATCCACGGCCTTATATGTTGGAATCGGAGCACTTGCGTATGACAATTTGGCGAGATGATCATTTGCAACGTTCATTCGAGTCTGGTTTGTGTCGCAGAATCCAACGATCAAGGAGGTTTTGACAAAGTCTTTTGCCAGGGCAGTATAAAAGAAGGAACTGCGGCCTCCAAGGCCGATCATGGCGTATCTCTTCATGGCTAAAGATGGTCGATTTTGAGCAGCTTGTGATGTTCGTTCACGATAAAATTTCAAGGGAACCAACAGCAGTTATACAACTCGCAAAAGTGGTGGATCCCCACTTCCAAGAACGACAATTCTCCAAAAGTACAGCAGACGCGACGATTAAAGGAATAATAATATATATGGTCAGGATATCTCGCTTGGCATCACGAAGGAGGAGCCCAATCACCTGATAACACAATCCCCCACACTCAGCCCTCTGTCGCCCCACACTCGGGTGAAGCTATCTACACATACCCCGCAACCTTCCCCAACGTCTCCGAATCCTCCATACCTAAAGTCAATCAAACTTTAGCCGGTCTCAATTATCCATTTAACAGTTCTACTTCTGGACGTAGATCTTACCATTTCAGTAATTGGACCAAGCATTGATAGCCTTTCGATGTGACGGTGGGACGAGTATCGGTACACTTTGAACCGAAAGTACAAGAGCCAAGATTCTAAAGCTTTGGACATCAGGTTCGGCCAACATAATTGTGAGGTCGGGCAAGTGTCAAGGTAAGATCATTCTTGGAACTTTAACTCGAAGGGTCAAAGAATGTGGTAAACCTTGGATGTATTCCAGTCATGTGGGATAAGCTTCCAAGCTGCCAGGTTCTGGATAAACTCCCTCCATTATGGAACGATTCGTATCGACGGTGAGTACCTGCGGATGACTTTATCCAAGTCCCAAGAAAAGATAACCTTCACAGTAGCTATGTAGCTACCTGGTATCCCAAACGAACGGTTGATAGAAGGGAGTTTGGATATATGCATAAGTATGCAGCTTCTCCTTCACCCGGATCTCTAAACTCCTCACTAAATCACAATAATTTTAATATCTACATTGAAGCGTCAATTACTCCATTTCATTTTTTATTCCTCTTTGGCAGTCACAATGGCGACTCCAAGTCATCAAACCGCTACCATGGAGAACAAAGATGTGATCTCGGCTCATGTCGAGAACACACCTATCGAAATGGTAGCAAGAGAAGATCCAGTTGACATTCTCGCTCATGACTCCAACATCTACTTCACTGTAGAAGAGGAAAAGAGGGTGCTCCGCAAGATCGATACACGAGTTCTGCCTCTCATGCTCGGAGCTTACTTCTTACAACAACTCGATAAATCTGCGCTGTCATACACTTCGGTGTTCAACATTCAAAAAGATGCTGGACTTCACGGTCGTCAATACTCATGGCTAGGCTCTATCTTGTATATTGCTCAGCTTGTTATGCAACCACTAGGTGCTGTTCTACTTGTCAAGCTTCCAACTGGAAAAGTTATTTCTGTTGCAATCTTTCTCTGGGGAGTGACTATGTGTGGTATGGCCGGATGTACCAACTTTCGAGAACTTCTTGCTACGAGGTTCTTGCTTGGTAGCTTTGAAAGTTTGATCGGTAAGTCCATATACACTAGTAGGTAACTCAGAGACTGACAGATCAGGACCTTCTCTTGTAGCAGTAACACAAATGTGGTGGCGTCGAAGTGAACAAACAAACAGGACCTCAGCATGGAACGCCATGAACGGCATCACATTTGTTTTCGGATCTCTTAGCACATATGGACTCGGCCACATCAAGACCGACAAACTGCATTCTTATCAAGTAGGTGTTTAAACTATACCTATTTGATTAATTTTTCGCTAACATCTTGGTTAGATTATCTTCCTCTATTGCGGCTGCATAACCCTCGTCTTCTCCGTCTTTTCCATCATATTCTTCCCAGACTCTCCCATGGAAGCAAAGTTTTGGCGCGAAAACGAAAGAGATATCGCTATCGAACGGCTGAGAGCCAATCAGACAGGTATCGTATCGAGGAAATGGAGATGGGAACATGTTATCGAGGCAGTTCTTGATCCCAAGACTTGGTGTTGGTTCTTCCTCGTCATGGCCATCTCGTATGTCCCCAAACATCACAACAGCCTACGTCAAGCTAACCACCTTGTAGCATTCCATCAGGTGGAATCGGTACCTTCGGTCCCCTAATAGTCCAATCTTTCGGTTTCGACCAGTTCCGCACCATTCTTTTCAACATCCCGTTCGGCGTCGTAAATATCATAGCCATCCTCTGCGGCGGCTGGCTCGCCACCCGCATCAAATCCAAAGGCCTAGTCATCGCCATCCTCGCCCTCCCTTGTATCGCAGGTGCCTCAATCTTGCTCGCTCTACCACGCGGACCTGGCTCAAAAGGTCCTTTGCTAGTCGCATACTACCTCACGAGTTTCCTAGCCGGCATTACACCTTTAATATACAGTTGGCATGTACAAAACACCGCTGGTGACACGAAAAGAAAGGTCGTAACTGGCATCCTGTTCGTCGGCATGTGCGCAGGAAATATAATGTACCTCCTTCCCTCGTCTCACACTCAAATCTAGACTAACAACCTCCAGCGGTCCCCTCCTCTACAGCGCCGAAGACAAACCCTACTACCGTAAAGGTCTAATCTCCAACCTCTGCATGTTCGTCTTCGTCGAAGTGCTCGTCGGTCTTATAATCCTGTACCTCAAATTCCTGAACGGTAGACACGCGAGCATGCGATCTGCGGTCGGAAAGAGCGCAGAGGTGCAAGACGAGAGTATGATGCGCAAAATTGATTTGCAGGCGTTGGGCAAGGGGGTCGGTGAGAGTGCACGAGCGGGAATGGGTCAGAATGGTACACAGGGTGGGAGAAGGGAGGAGGATAATGCGTTCAGGGATATGACGGATTTGAAGAATGAGGATTTTATTTATGTTTATTAGGGTGGATGATGGGATGGGTGTGTTGGCAAAGTGGGTTTGAGATCTGGTTGAAAAGATGTAATGACTCTGGAGAAGAATCGCCAACTATGGCATTTAAACAGTATTATACTTGTTATAGTAATTTTCAGTATCCATTACATGTTTTTCGCAGTTCTTCAACACATAGAAGCACATATATTTCATGGTGTGGCATCACGTGCTATCATGTGATGCTGCTTTGCGTCCAATCACATCTTTAGGGCAGTTTTCAAAGCTTTGACTGAAATCCGTCTCATTCACGCTCATAATGACTGCACAACCCCAGCCAGCCTGCTCTCAAGATTCACTACACCTTTCTGATAAACAAGAAAACCAGCTTGTCACTATTTCTTTATCTGGTTAGATAAGGAAAAACTTTAATGTGATGCTTCGAGGTCAAAATCAAAACGCTGCCTTGTCGCACAACTTCTGACTCTAGAGCGCACCACCGCTTTCAACCAGAATCGTGCAGTCGTCGAATGCGATGCGCTTTATCTGAAGGCCGGTTCGACTTTTCCAGCGATGTATTTTGCGCCGGCTGTTGACCCAGCAAAAAGCGCCACCCACTATCAGCTTCATTAACATGACAGAACACGAAATGGCGAATTCTGATGCTGATCCTATCCATAAAGAGGAGGAGCCGACTTCGAAATGGGAGGCATTTGAAATGACCAAGAACTATAAGGCTGACACGAACACGACGGAAGACGCCTTCAGCACTTTTGTTCAATCATGGTTTGTTGAGCACCGAACTATTGATCAGCTAGTAAAGAGAGGGCTAACACCAATGATAGGATAAACTTGATAAAAGCTGCCAACAAAGATATTGGAAAGATCCACTTGGAGATTGGGCAAGAGCGCATACTTGTGCGCTCTCCAACACCCGGAAAATCTCTCGGTACTTTTGGTCACGTCAGATTTATGGACAAGCACCAGCACCTGGAACTGAGTGTACGGATTCGACAGGGACAAGACTATGACAAAGATTTGGATCTAAGCTTAAACTGGCATTTTAATGCTGCGGCTCTTCATTTCCTACGAGAGGGGTACCAGGTAGAAGTTCTAGGACAAGTTGCCCACCAGATTTATGCATTTGGGGGAAAGAACAATCGACATTTGGGGCGCTTCAATCTCGAAAGACAAGACGTCGAGATTAAAGATCTCGAAAAGCAAGATTCTGGCCACAGTTCAAAAAAGAAGAAAACAATGGAGTTAATGATCAAACTCGGAAAATTTAAGGCGACCGAGGGCGAAGAAGGCAACGCAGTCGAAGTAGGGAAATTCGTTGGTTGGATGGAACATTTCTCTCGTCAGACTTGGGTCCATGAAGCCTTAGATATTAACATCAAGCAGTCGCCACCACCAGTATCTCGTGGCTTTTCCGCCAATACTCCATCAATCAGAGCGGCACCAACTATACCTCGAGCACCACGCAATGTGCCCAATTTCGAAGCAGATCAAGACTTCCCGGGGTCCTATTACAATTCTTACCCTCAGACGAACCGCAATGCAAATGGTACGATGGGTTATTGGCCTCATAATAATGCTCAGTTTCAACATTATAAGCATGCTTCTACAAGCAGTCAGCAAAGGCGAGCCCCCAACGATGAAATAATACGTCCTGGAAGTTCAGCTTTCCGTCCGCGAGATCAGACCCATTCCCTTATCCGCGAGAACGAGCCTTTTATCCGCAGAAATGATCATGTCATTCGTGAGAACGAAGGAAATCATTATATGGGGGCAATGAATCAGCAGCGATCACCGATGGATAACCTATTGAAGGTGCTAGAAGTAAAGGATAAAAGAATCAAAGAATTGGAAGAAGCCTTGGAAGGTAACAAGAATAACATTGAGCGGAACCAAATATTAGACACAGTTATGAAGAATCTCGAACAACGGAACCTGGATTATCGTCGTGCAATGGACAAGGTGGCGTCGCAGCATACCAAACTTGATAATGTCAAGGAATCCTTGAAAAACACAGAGGGGAAATTACAGCGAGCAGAGGCGGAGATATCACGCCTATGTAGCACAGCACGTGAGCGCGATGTCGATGAACTGAATCACAAACTTGACGAATATGAGAGGCGCCTACGTCTTAAAGACTCACAGCTATCAAAGGTTGACTCTGAAGCCAATGAAAAGCGACGTCTAGAGGATCGATTGCTCACAACGAATAAGGAGACCGCTGGATTGAAAAAGACGATACAGGATTATGAAGAGCAAACAGCGCGCTTCACAAAAAAGTGTGAGACTCTTGAGCAGGATCTCCAGCGAATGACCGCCAACTTCGAGACTCGTACAAGGGCCTGTAACGAGTCCAGTGAGATAATTCTTCGAGAAAAACGGATCGCAAAAGATGCCGAGGCTCTGGTAATTCAGCTTCGGGATGAACTCAAAAGAGCGAAATTCCAGATCTCGACCAAGGACAAGGCCTTGCAAGCCGCGAACGCCGAGATTCAAAAGCAGAAAAGACAACTTACAGAAGAATTGGGGGAAAAATCAAAACCACGAGAAATTACACCCTCACGTGTTAAGACAGTGCCAAATCAAGTGCGTGAGTTATCGGAGCAGCTGCGACTGAGGGATGAAGACCTGAAAGTCGCACACCAGCGCGCGTCGACATTGGAGATTTTGCGAGATGGCGATGCTGCAGAAGTCACTATGCTGAAAGCGAAGATTGACGAGCTGAAGTCAGCAGAATCAAAGTGCAAGAAGGAAGCCAAGAAGTATAAGGGTGACCTGATTGCTAAGCAGAAGCAGTTGAATCATGCTCTGTCTCTTGTAGCAAGTTTCGGGACTGACGAGACAGTGTACGGCGAAAACAAGCATGATAGAAGTGATGGGTCGGATGAGGATGGCGAGCAAACGCCCAAGAGAATCAAGAAAGAGGGTCAGTCAAATCTCGTCACCTTGGACTGAATGTCCTTAGCTATGTTTATGACGGCAATGGAAACCGCAGTGAAGAACCTGCCCTTGCTGTCCTTCTTGGGCCGACGTCACTCTACCACATCGATATCGCTACTAGGTGGAAACTATTTCTTGCAGACTATGGAGTTTGTATAGGTAATTTCGTGTCCATTTTTGGACGAATGGATTTGAATCTGTAGGGCTCATACTTGGCATTAGCCTCATGGACTAATGAGCATCTGGCTTTGGGCCTCGGTGTCCTGCTTTGATCAGGGGTATATCATCGGTACCCAGCGAACATAGGTTTATAATGTATAATGGCAGATCAGCGTGCTGTTGTCTAAGATATGCTTATCGTGGCTAGAATTAGTTGAATACATTTTCTACGTCTGTTCTGGCGCCGTGGCTCGTCACGTGGTAATTGTCGCAAAATTGGTCACACTTGATGCTTACCTTTTTGATTGGACACATAGGGTCTTGAATTAAACAGGTCATTCAAAGCGTACTCTCCAAAGAACTTGGTCCAACGTTAGAGATTTGGATTTCCTGGACTGCATCTCCCTTTAACGCTCAAGAAGTCGATGGGAACGACACTCCCAGGCTTCTGTCTCGTCGCCCTATGAATGACTGACGTGTCAGGCTCCTGCCTTGCACCACATCCCATTGGAATATGTGTAGAACTAAAGTTGTTGTAGCCAAATTACTCACCTTTCAGCTTCCAGCTCAGTCGGAGAAGGACCAACATGTCTGCGAGATGGCAATCAGCGACTGAGCAATACGACTCTAGAACCTGCTTTGGCATTTATCACACACTGGCAACTTTTCAATAAGCAATCTTATGCCACAATGAAGCAGTCTCTCAATTATATTTATTAAAGGAATGTATCTAATAATTTATTTTCACCACCGTCCCACTTTCAACAACCTCCACGTCCTCCTTCACAGAATCCAAGCAATGATTGATCAAGTCATTTATGAATCCGGTGCTTTTCCGGTGTCATTTGCGATAAGATCTAGCATCTGTAAGAGCTGGCACGGTCGTTGAAGCCAAAGTCGTTCAAGTTGAAAATTCCAGGGGCGTGGATTTGGCACACGGAAGCGCCAGTGCAGTCAGAGTTGCTGAGATTGATGTTAGCCTGAAGACTGAAGATACACGGGATTGGATGTCTTGGACGTGGAGTCACTTACTCGAAGATGCAGCATTGAGTTCCATCATTGTCAGGTCCGAGAGAAGAGATGGAGTTATCGAATCCATTACCGAGGAAGTCTAAATCCTCGTGTCAGAAGTTTCTCCAGCATGTCTATCAGGAGCATTAACTTACGGCAGACTTCCCGATCCGTAGCCAAATTCTGGCACTTTCCAGAAAAGTTGGCATCAGTGCAGACGAAGAGGTGAGTGATATCGCGCTTGTCAAGAGTGGTATCAACACCACGAGCAGCGACGCTGGGAGATACAATCCCAGCTTCGTATCTTGCGAGAGCGTCTGGTGTGATGGTCTGGACGATGTCGAGGGCGCTCTGGTGGGTGACTTCGGCGCTTGGGGCAGCGAGTGCGACGGTTGCGAAAATCGCGATGAGGGTGGTTGTGAACTGCATTTTTGCTGATTTGATGGAAAGTGGTTTTCTAAAGTGAAGTGAGGATGTATAGAAGTGATTGGAAGTAATTGTGGAAGGGATGAGGATTGAGAAATGTTGGAGGGATGGGAAGACTTTATAATTTTTGGAACTCTTCTCTTCAAGCGTAATACGAGATCCTTGATGCTCTACATTGTTCTGGTTACCGAAGAATCATCATTTAGCACATGTATGAGTGAGATTCTATACGGATATACTCAAGATTGGCGGAGTCAAGGGAGATGTGCAGTTGCATGGTGAGATATATTACCAAACAGGAAAGCGGTGCCCATGTCCGCATGTTGGAAATCGCAGACCCAGGAGGTTCTCGTGGGTTCTTTGGTTGAAAGGTTCTCACTCGCAAAGTGACGAGGTGTTGAAGTAGGCTAATTGGGTTCTACAGGATATTGATTCGAAAAATCGGCCGCTGCTCAACAACTCAGGAAGTGTAGATCACGAGCGGTATGCCAGTTCTAGTCCCACAATAACGACCCTTTGAATGACAGAAGCATTCCTTGGGTCTTAAAATTGTCATTGGCAACTGAAAGTGACAAGACCAAGAATAGCACACTAAATTTTCCTTCCTTGGCTTCTGCGCAACGTGATGTTGTACCGCAACTTGCCATAACAAGAAAACAAGCGCCGCCACTCCTTTGCACTCTCTACTTTGTGGGGTAGACTTACTAAAATATTCAAGAACACGAGCTTAATTGGACGACTGGACGACACCCGTAGTCGTCCACATCACTCTTACCATCCCACAAGATAGATCATGAAGGAGTTACACCCGCCTTGCAGACCGCACTGAAGAAGCTTATTTCCATGACTTGATGAAAATGGAAAGTTACGGGTATTACATTTAGACTTAATATCGCCTCGGATCAGCGTTTGCTCGGCAAGTAAGCAAGGCTCTGACCAGTAATCATTGTGGAATTGGTCGAAGAAGTACCTATGTACCTAGTTACTTGAAGTTCGCTTAGAATTAACGAAAATTCGTCAAATTAATCTTCTCGTTCATACTGTAATGCTAACCCGCCAGCAGATGTCTCAGCATCTACTTCAATTAAATAGCATGCACCCAGAAAAAAGCACTGCAGTAGTTCGAGACTTCTCAAAAGTTAGAGATATCCAGTCACTCATACCCCGAGCAGCACTTTTACCCCGTATTCCGATTTCAAGCTCGTTTAGTCATGCATATATGCATGTCAGAAATCTCCGGTGAAGGAAATAAGCAACGGCGCACTTAAGCTTACTTGTACATGCGGGACGCGGGAATTTCTCCGGATCCGCCCGGGAATAGTATGTCTTACAGATCATCAAAACATCTAATGATTTTATTGGTCTTGTGATGAAACGTGAGAGAATGGGTTTGTAGATGCGCAAGTAATGACAAATATTGGTGTGGATGATGAGGAAAGCAAAGGAACCAAGACAAAGAAGCGATTCGACTAGAAATTTGCTCATCAGCTTATTTTTCAAAATGGTTCCTGGTGTTTTATGTTTGAATTGATGAAATTAGTCGAGTCGAATACGATGCCACTTGGCCTACCACTCTGCAAAGCACGACCTACAAACCTCAATCACCTAACGATCAGTAGGCTAGAGCTGTCAAATCTGCAGGTGATACTCTCGTTATCCCTTTTTAGAAAGCCAGCAACTGAAAAAGATCTGCAAATCGGCCGCTCGGGTATTGAAATCCTTAGCCTAGATGGATTCATGACTTCAAGACGATGACAGAAGGAGAAGGAGACAGTGAATGAAATTCTTACTACATGATTGAAGGGCCATGATAGTATCCAAAGTACCACTAATAAAAATTTGATATTAAAAATCGTTGACAAAAAATGAGAAAAAGCTTCGAACACAACTCGATAGAGAGAAAAGAATTGAAGTGATAGTATAGATATGACTAGCTAGCTGTTGTTTATGATAAACGTCCTATCGCCCAAGAAACGCAAATCTGCTTTATCAATATCTGATTAAATTGGACTTTGCTTACGACCCAATAGCCTAGGGCACCCGCGCATCCTCTTTTCTCCAACTGACATGCCATTCGTCGACCCCTCCACACCCTAGGTTCCCCGTAGCATAAGAATAACAATGAATGGATCAAAGTATGATGCTAACATACTAGACATCATCCTACGGCATTCACCGCATTTTCCCAGCCCGAAAGTAGTTTGCAGTGATGGTTACCCTCCCAGTCTGCTCCACAACGATAACAAAAATGATATTTGCAAAAACAACTACGAGAATCAGTAAATCCCTCAAAAATTCTATGGTTTACTCACGTTATCCTATGACAACCCCCCGTAGACTCAACCATCCGATGACAACGGGGACACTGCCGCCATTTCATCTTCCCAGCAATCTTCATAACCTCTTTCACCGCCTCATCATTCGGACAATCTCTCCCAGTATGATATTTCCCTTTGCATATCAAACAAGTTTTCGTCTTGCACCACGAACATTTGCCGACATCGTTCCCACAATTTTTTTCTGCGAGTAAATGGGAGCAGTGTGGGTTGGCGCAGTATCGTAGGTATTTGGTCTCATACTCCACTTTCCGCATTTCATACTGCTGGATCAATTTCTCATCCAGAAATTCTCGGAACGAATCCAGTGGAATGCCTAGTTGACAACAAGTTCGAGGGAATTGACTTATGTCTTTGACGGATGCGGTGAACATGTGGTTGGCACAGATGTGGCAATAGTAGTGCTCGCATTCTGCTTTGGCGATGTCGTTTGGCGGGTATGGTTCGAGACAGGCGGCGCATGTGATTTCGGCTTTTTTTCTCTGGATTCTTTTGTTTAGTGATGCTAGGTCGATGCTTGACGGGTATCTGAGTAGAGACATCGAGAGCGCATCGGTTATGAATATGTTTTCTATTGTCTGTGCAGACTCGATGTCCATGGCAGTCCATGGCTGTTGAATTGACTCGAACTCGAACATTGCGATTGAATATTCGCTTGTGACATCGATATACTAGATTACCATAGTTAGTCACCGCTTCATTTGCCATTTACTGGAAGATCTCTGAGCAATTCGATGTTCCGAAGCAATAGAATCTTGGCAATACACGAGATGGGAATTTACCAGTCTTTTCGGGCAAGAGAGGCCACTTACCTAATTGTTATCTTGAAAAACATGGCACGCAACAGCACAATAAGCAAACAATACCACGGTTGAGCCCAAATGAGATGACAAGTCGCGTATTCCCATTCGCGTAGGAGGAAATCGCGTTGTTTACCTATTCAGTACATTGTAAGGAAGTTCACCAGGGCATCATCGAACACAAGCAATGTGTATAAATAGAGTCTATATTTGGACTTTTCGACGAACGATCCAATGCCCAGGAAGGTTCGTGGATAATTCATCTAGCCATTTCATTAGACAGGTCGTAGCTGGATACCTTGGCCTAGATCCTAGAGCAATTGCCACATGTTAATCGAAGCTTTATTTGCGGGTAGTGTAGAGCTTGGCAATTAGATAATTCTTGGTACGTCGAGAAGGGAGAAAGCGTTTTTACAACCACCAGCAGTAACCTCTCAGACAGGTAATTGTTCAAACCCATCTCCAGTTGAAGTTGTGATACCACAATGACAAACGCAGCCGTGCTTCATCTTAGTGGGTGTGATCATGTCGGCTTCTCGAGCAGAAAGTGGTTTTATAGTAATGGGGTCCCATCTGGAATTCTCCGAGTCATTCAATCGAACATTCTGTGTACCGTATTTCCATGTGTGTAATGAAGACACTGATGAAGGAGTTGAAAGAACCCGATTTCAGGGACGTAATGTTACAAACTATTATGGGTGGAAAATGTCTTCGGATTCGTCGTGAATAGATACAGGCCGTTGTGAAGTTTGTCTGATACCATCATCTAGATATCACAGACTCGAGACCACGAATACACTGGTGGCCGAGCCCATTGCTAAAATTTCCCTTCAATTTGTCCATTGCCCATTTCAACCCTTGGCTGTCTGCAATTCCATAATATATCAGTCGTCCTCAACCAATTGATTCTCCTCGAACAATCTCGAAATACCGTCATACCTACTCATGAAATCGTCTTTCGTCTGTTGCATCAAATAAAAATGGCCCCGATTATGCTGCGACACTGGATGTCTCCTGATCCAGTGTGTACCAAACAATTTATCAACACCATCTCCGCACACCTCAAGGGCATCAACTGACGATTGCAAGCAAACTCTAAAGTGTATGCCCCCCCAGTATTGCTCATTATTAGCTTGTACAACCCGAAACTCTTTGATCATATTTGACCGATGTGAGTTTAGATCTATGAGGTCAAACTCACTTCATGAGGTAAGATCATCGTAACATGGCATTCTTTGGAGACAACAAGTAAGGATATGGCGCACTTCGTGGTCAAAAATCCCTTCGAGCGGAATCAGTTGCACAAATTTGCATGGGCTTCCTTGTGCGGGGAGAACTGGATAAGGCCAGCCGTCCTCGTCGAGACTTTCTTTGGCAATGAATGTCAGCGTTTGTAGTGCTGGGCATTGCTGTTTGATGAGAGCGAAACCAGTGTAGTTTACTTGTGTTGCCATTGCATCTTGCGAAGCGGTGCTCGTGTAAGCAAGATTTTCCAAACGACTAAGATCGAATTTCGGCTCAGTTGTTGGATTAAAATAGTCAATTCTTAGAACAATAGTATCGCGATTTGGATCGACCCAAAGGGGCCAGCATGTCTAAGGCATATTAGAGTATTCCACATAGTCGAGAGGTCACCAGTCCGGTCGAGGAGTTTTGAACAACTGGTAATGATGACGAAATACGCTATGGGACTCGTTACAGACGAATAGTAGAGTGAAAATCTTGAATTTTGACTTTTTCGTCCGATCTGTGTGGTTAAGCGCTTCCCAATCTTGCAATTCAACGGTGGTGGGATTATCTTTGTGGTAAGGCCATATGATCCTAGGGGTTGGCAGCGCCGCTTCCCATATCTTGATCCGTAGTTCTACGGGCAGGCTTCCAAAGCAGAAAAACGCTTGTGAGCTTGCGGAGGCATTCATTTCTGTGAGGTATGATTAGCCATTGGTCATGAGCTCAAATGCCCTCGGCAGTACAAAAAGACGTTCAATTGCAACGGACCTGACTCAGCAAACACCGGTTTATTTCCAGTCTCCTTACTCATGCCACGATACGAGTACTACTTGGATGATCGAATTGCGGATACTTTGTAACTTCGATCCTTTTTGCCGGCAGCTGCGTTTGGTTGACATTTAAGTTGGAATGAAATGGTGACAGCAGTTGGCAATTGTAGGGGAGGTAGAAAAGCAACCATTCCAGGCTGCAGTACGATGTCGGCAAGACATTTTTAGGACTATTCCAGTGAATGAATAAAGGCCGAGTTGTGTTCTACGCCCAATTGCAGCTTTTTAGACCTGCGTGATTCGCACTCAATCAAACGATGCGTGTCCCGTATGGAACAGTTTTGCTCAATTTGAGATCCCGATCAACTAGATAAGCTCTACCAAGACTTTTAAAAATAATGACAGGACAGCTGAATAGAAATCTTAACAACGTAACGTATCATTGCCGCGGACGTATCTAAGCACACTTAAAAGGAAGATTAGTACTTCTCCGTACTACCGTAGAGGAAATTATTGAGGTGGTAGAAATCAGGGTCCAATCCTATCTTGGAAGTACACTGACTGACTTTAGGGAGAGAACCAGCAATAGGTCCCAGGGTGTTTCGGTTTATTAACAGTTCGCTGATGTCTCTTTGCTTCCTGTACAGTATGTGTTGATCAGGGTCAATAATCAAAGATCCATGATCAAGTGGATCGGCCAAAGCGCAAGAAGATTACTACCATATGCGGGACAAAATACCCGTCTTTATCTGAAATGTCGAAATCAAAAAGTAATTGAATGGAGTTGTTGAAAGGTTCCAAATCCCAAGTCTTCCACGTGTCTAGTAGATTCACCCGTCGACGAAAGATGGGAAATAGGCGGCACGTAGGTAGAGGGGGTCTTCGCTTAGTCATTCGCAACCCCCTGCAATGGAATTGCATTGGAGCTCTCGACTGCTCCTGCCTCGTCATCGGTGCGCAAACAATAATCTGACAACACCCACCACGCGAAACACTCACAGCCAGCAGCACAAACAAGGAATGACTTCATAAACGGCTTGAATCGCATATCCTAAGCCCCGAACCTCTTTCAACAAACTCCCAGACCAATCTTGCAAGCCACGTCCCGCTGAACCAAAGCATCGGGCTGCCCCGCAGTCCCAAATGGGCGGAATGAACCACGACGATTTCGCGAATGTTTCGTGGCAGAGTGATCCTGCAGGTCAGGCAGATCGTTCCGCTGCAAGCGTAGAAGGGGGGCCAGGGGGAGACAAAAGCGAGAGAGTTCATGAGCAGCTGGGTGGTAATGCGGATGCGATGGACCTCGCTGGAGTTGGAGAAGGAACCTTAGAATGCACCGTTACCCAGCCTCTGAAAGAGAACGATGGCTCTAAAGATGCTTATGTATCGTATCTGGTTACCACAACTGTTAGTACCTTCCTTCAAGCCTTCTTGATTGCTTTTGCGCGAAGCCCTTGTCTTCCACCTTCAAGCACCAGGAACATTCTAGCTACAATGCTAGCAATAATCACCAGCAATGATATATCATAGTGTTATAAGCGGCCTACTGATAATTTCCAGACAAACTTCCCCTCCTTCCAAAAGCCAGTTACGAATGTGCGCCGACGATTTACAGACTTCGTTTTTCTCTACAAAACCCTCTCGAAAGAATACCCAGCTTGCGCTGTACCGCCACTTCCAGACAAGCATAAGATGGAATATGTGAGAGGCGACCGATTTGGATCAGACTTCACGTCACGTCGCGCGAATTCCCTGCATCGATTTCTTACCCGATTAGCGCTTCATCCTGTTCTTCGAAGAAGTGCGCTTCTCATCATCTTCCTCGAAAGCTCGGATTGGAATGCTACCATGAAGACCCGACCTCAGCGAGGCTCCTCAGCGTCCGAGCAAGGCGCTTCCGGAGTCTTTGATAATTTTACAGACACCTTTATAAATGCTTTCACGAAGGTCGGCAAACCGGATAGGCGATTCATTGAGGTTAGGGAAAGGTCGGATAAGCTGGATGAGGATTTAGGACATGTAGAGAAAATAGTGGCCCGTGTCGCTAGAAGAGAAGGAGATATTGAAACGGATTTGAAGGATCTCGCCGAACAATTTCAAAAGCTCATCACGCTGGAGCCTGGGGTCGAGCCTTCTGTGCATGCTTTTTCAGCAAGCGTGGAAGATACGTCAGCTGGTATGAGAACACTGAAAGACCATACGGACCAGGATTATCTCGGAAGCTTGCGAGATATGCAGGCATACAGCACCGCGGTAAAGAATTTATTAAAAGCTCGAGAGCAAAAGCAGCTGGATTTCGAACAGTTGACAGAATATCTTACGAAGTCTACGACAGATAGGGATTACCTAGCGTCTCCTGGCGGGGCACATTCAGGAACTGCTGGTTTTATTCGGAGCAAGATTGAAGATGTGCGTGGTGTGGACCATGAACAATCGCGGCGTGAGAGACTTCGAAAGCTGGAACTAAGAATAGAGGCTCTTACGGCTGGAGTTGAAGATGCCAAGAAGACCACTGAAGCTTTTGATGAGGAGGTTGTTCGGGAAGTTCAGGATTTTGAGAGAATCAAGCGAATCGAATTCAAGACACAATTTGGGGCTTTGGCCGATGCACATGTGGACTTTTACGGGAATACCATCGAGATATGGGAGCGGTACGTCAAAGAAATGGAAAATCTTGGGGCACCATTGGCTTAGCGTTTGAAACCTGTACATGTGGTACATGATGGAGTTTCTGGGAGCAGTGGCGTTTAAGAGATAGACCTAATATTACTTATTTTGCATGAGATATCGTTGATTCTCTAGATTTGTTACATGAGTCGGCCAATTTAGGAGGACTAAAGGTGTTCAAATCGGTCACGTGAAGATTGTATTGTTTGTCCTTCTCAAGTAAACAGGAACAGATATCTCGTACTCGTACGAGATCTAGAATCGTCGTTGTACCGCGGCTGGCTGGATGTTAGAATGAATTACACAAAAGGCGTTGCTTATTAAATGTCTGGGCGGAGCTGTGGCCAGAACCATCGGGGTTTGGAATCAAAAGCCAACTCGACGGGTCTTTGGCGGGGTCGCAAGGAACGCGACTCAAAATTTCCTGCGAGGTTCAACAGCCCTTAGAAATCAATCCCTCAAACCCATAACAAGAACCTTCCATATCTAGCATTTAGCTCCCACTTTCCGAATTAACTCAGATCCTTCCAAATCCTCCTTTCTATATAAGCTTTTCGCCTCCCTCGAAACCAGCTACATACATTCCAAAATACCGAAACAAGAGCGACAGACAAACTGTTTTCCTCAGCTTTGAAAAGAACTTTGCGCTCGGGAGTCTCTGGATTTGGCATCGTTGCTGCTTCCAGTATACAGCAGAGACCAAAAGTACAACAGGCGACCGGCCTTGCGAGTGCGACGAGTCTCTTGGGCAAGACAGAGAAGAGAAGAATGCATAGCAAGGTGGTGATTATTGGCTCCGGCCCTGCAGCGCATACTGCTGCTGTTTACCTGGCGAGAGCAGAGTTGAAGCGTGAGTTCTACAGCTTTTCATTTGGTGGGGAGTGCTAATTGTTTTGCAGCTGTGCTGTATGAGGGGTTCCTTGCTAATGGTATCGCTGCTGGTGGACAATTGACTACGACTACCGATGTCGAGAATTACCCAGGTTTCCCAGATGGAATTGGAGGTGCTGAGTTGATGGTTAGTTTGGCATGGAGATTGTTGAAAACAAAGCTAACATAAATTCCCAGGACAACATGCGCAAACAATCCGAACGATTCGGCACAGAAATCATCACCGAGACAGTAGCAAAGGTCGACCTGTCAAAAAGACCATTCAAATACTGGAACGAATACGCCGAGGACAAGGAACCAAATACCGCTGATACCATCATCATCGCAACAGGTGCTTCAGCACGAAGACTGGGTCTTGAAGGAGAGGAGAAATACTGGCAAAATGGTATCTCAGCCTGCGCCGTCTGCGATGGAGCCGTGCCAATTTTCAGAAACAAGCCATTAGTCGTTATCGGTGGAGGAGATTCTGCGGCAGAGGAAGCTATGTTCCTTACAAAATACGGATCTCACGTCGTGGTGCTGGTACGAAAAGAGGTGCTCAGAGCGTCGAGCATCATGGCCAAGCGATTAATGGCCAACAAGAAGGTGACCGTCAAATTCAACACCGTTGGAGTGGAAGTCAAGGGTGACGATCGGGGATTGATGAGCCATATGGTCATTAAGGATGTTAAGACTGGAAAGGAGGAGACTATGGAGGCTAATGGACTCTTCTATGCTGTTGGACACGATCCAGCGACTGCTTTAGTGAAGGGCCAGCTTGATACCGATGATGAGGGTTATATCATCACGAAGCCAGGAACGAGTTATACCAATATTGAGGGTGTTTTCGCTGCTGGTGATGTGCAGGATAAGCGATATAGACAGGCTATCACCTCAGCTGGTAATTCTCAATTCCATTCTTTTCCCAATTTTGAAACTAACATACCACAGGTTCTGGTTGCATAGCAGCTCTCGAAGCCGAGAAGTTCCTTGCCGAGCATGAAGATGATGTGCAGGATGGCCTTGAGGGAGAGAAGGGCGCTGAGAAGGGAAACAGTGTTGTGGTTCCGGAATACCGCTCTAATCCTTTGCTATAGAGTTGTTTGAAAGCATGATCGGTTTGGGCTGTTTCGGAGGATATGATTTATTAGACTTGCATGGATAGATAGGGATGGCGAATAGAATAGCATTTCGACGAATCTCTTGTCGCATATGCGGGAATACATTTTTTATTTCTTATATTGGTGAGTTCGTCAACCTGGCATCTTCGAATTTCTTCATTTTTTTCAGATATCAAAGCAGCTTCGCATGGATAAATGGGTGATGTAGAATTCATAATTAGAGATGATTGGTATGTCTTTTTGTACCTACTTCGAGGTAGACTGCTGACTCTTAGATGCGTCTCCTCACCCATAATACGATGATGCTATGTCAAGGAAACTTGGTGTCATAAAAATGGAATTTATATAAATCAAAAGGCAATAAGTGCTTTTCTACCTATCGAGGTTTTATCCATTGAATCATGACTTGAACTCCCTTCCGCTTAACCGTTATACCTATAGCCTTAACCCAGAATTCCTAATTCCCAATTGTTAAAACATCCTACTCATCCCCCGTTAAATCAATAACCTCGGTGCATCTTCTCTTCCTCCTTAAACTTCTGCGAAATGGATCGCCATCTTCATTCTCGTCCTCCTTCAAACCCAAGCTAGACTCCGAAGCTAGCTCATTTCTGTGTTTGATCCCTTCCTCTTGTTTAATAACCTTTTTTTCCTCGCGCAGCTTAGCGAGGTATTGTTGCAGTAACAGAGTTTCGTCAGCTGATATGGTTTCTTTGTCGATTTCGGGGAGCGGTTCTGGAGGAGGTGGTGGTGATTCGATTACGCCTAGGGACTGCAAGGCTTCTGGGTGTGTGTCAGTTTGCCTCTAACAGGTCGTTTGTAGGGGTTTGCTTACTTTTGTTTCGATATTTGAAAATCTGTTGAATCCGCATATAATCTACACCATCCATGTGTTTGAGTTTCAGAAATTCAACTTCCTCGTTGGCTTCGACCGTGTCTCCATATCTGCGCTCATGGTCAGCAGGTTCATTTTGGCTCTGGAAAAGAGTTGAACTTACACCACCCCCTCGGTTACAGTCCCCTTAACAACCGACTTCAAATGAACCTCTTTCTCATAATCCTTTTCCCAAACCATCTCTTTCTCAAGATTAGAGCGGTCAGATTTTATCGCACATTTATATCGATGAACCTCCACGATTATCTCTCCTACCGCTTGCATTTTCTTGACGTGCTGAGCTATAACGGCTCTGGGAAGCATGAATTCGGCTGCGAGGTCAGTACTCGGATTTTGCGAGGGAAGCGAAGTGACTTACTGACAGCTACAGGTTTGAATATCATAGGTCGATAAGCAAGTTTTCCACCCACCTCCACAGCCGGCCCCGTTACGATCTCAGACCATTTCCCATCCTCCTCGTAAACCTCTCTGCTTAAAGTTGGTTCCTGTATCCAATCCCCGTCGACGAATACCCTGAAACCTAGCATTGGGCAGTCCATTCGATATGGAGGCTCCACTGAAAGGAATACTTCGAATGTAGCTCCATCTTCAACCTCGATGTAATGCGTCGTGGTTACTTTTTCCATGTGACGCTTTAATCTTTTGTTCTGGAGTTTTTGGAGATCGTTGGAGGTGGGATATTCTGGAAGGTCTTGTCCGTTAACACGGACTGTGATTGTGATCCCAGTCATGTTGGGAATGCTTCGTTAATCATATGTGATATAGGGTTGAATGTTGAGGGTGTTGCTAGAGCTGATGAGAAAGGCCTGGTTGAATTGAGGTAGATCGGTGAGGATATGGGGATACATAGTAAATATGTGAGAAGATAGATGTCATAAGTATCGTGCGAACGGTAACGTATCGATCAGAAAGATTGTTGATGGTGAGGTTATCATCTCGCCTCGAGTTTTAGGAAAGTGAAGTTATCGATCTGGACAGGGAGAGTTGGGGCTCGCTTAGCGAAAGGAGGGAAGAGCGATGTCCAGCCTAGAACTTATGAAACGAGTTACGAGAGATGACCATTCTGGAGTTTGAGAAAGGCGAAAAGATAGATTCATATGTATGTAGCAAATGCTATTATCTACACCACATTTCTCACACAATCTAAGCTTGTATTCCATTCAAGGTTGAGTTATGACAACAGCTCATTGGCTCTCCTAGATGATAATGACATGTACACGGACGATCCACCTCAGTTCAGTTAACGTACATCGTGGTAATTTAGCTTTCAATTCCCTATCAGCAGTGCATATCTGTGTACAATGGCACTAAAAGTGTCAATTTATCTAGCCCTAGAAGTTGTTTTAATGCTACTACGATTAGTGCTCAAACGTACCAGAAAACCAGAACTCCTATAACATAAAGTCTAAAACAGTCTAATTTTAAAGGTGAAAGCTATTGCCATTATTGTAATAAATTACCTAAAGTTTGTAAGAAAGTAATGTGAAATTTCAAGGCAACGGCCGGTCACCGAGTGACCTTCACCCCCGGAACACAAGCTATCCTGTTCTCATTCAATTTTAAAATACAGCTCAATTCCATCTACAACACGTAATTTCGCCAAACCCTAATTGCAAACCAACACCTCAACATAGTCGACACGACATCTTGTGGAAATAATCAGATGACCAGTTCAAGGCCATCTTCACACCTCTGCGATCAAATCAACCACTTCTGGCTCTACCTCCGCAGAATCAGTATCCGACTTCCTAAGCGACAATTTACTGAGTTCCTGGGCCACCTTTTTCGACGGACTGAATTGCTTTTTGTTGGGGCTTGGCCTGTCCTCATCGTTGGGTACCTCGTGAAAGATATTGTCCGAGGAAGATGAATCGCTGCTGCACGGATATGTCAGCACACTCTTCTATATTACGTGAACATAACACAGAATAGCCTTACCTGTATCTCCTCGTTCTCTTCTTAGAAGGCGTCGCTATCTTGCTGGAGTTCTTGCGGAGATTGAACGCTGACTTATCAGGAGTATGAGGATGTCCGTCCATATCTTCTCGAGGTTCAAAATCTTCCGTGTCATCTCTAGCGACAGAGCCGAATACGTCCTCATCTGTGATTTTCTTTGCTTTAGCGGGAGGTTCAGGGGGTGGCGAGATAGCACGATATGATGCTTTCTTCTTGGGGGATGGGCGGAATGTGACGACGTCGAGGTCTTGAAGTGCATCTGAAGGTTGTTAGTCCACATTTTGGACTGGAAGTGCCAAGAATATTACCAAATGATCGATATTCAAAAATGAATGTCCCAATGGGTCTAGAATCCTTCTGCCGAATCTTCCAAGCTGCCATCGGCGCTGCCTTCTTGAGTCTTCCCTGCCTGTGATTGTCAGTTCAGCAGGCGAAGATCGACAGCACAAGTACTTACGATATGGCATGAGTTTTTTCAGGTCCGAGATCTGTGCTGAAATCTGGTACGGGCAATTTTTGTTCATCCACTGTGTTCCATTGCTTGAACAAATCGCATTCAAACACTCTGACAACGATGCTCCCAATCTTGCAATTATTCTTGACAGTCGCCTGCTCTCGGTTTATCGCAGGATCACCCTCACCTGCAGAGCGTTAGCCACACCAACCTTAAAATTATACCAACGATCTATACTCACATTTCGGCAACTCCACAAACTGAAAAGTCCTAACACCATCACGCTCAGGTACCCCATAGATCGTATGACTGAGTAAGCCCTCCATGCTCTCATATCTCTCCTTTCGAAACAGAGGACCCAAAACATTGACTCCATCAACCTCAACTTTCGCGGCAATGGCATGGGTTTCGATCTCGAAGGGCGACTGCACTCGCACGACTATGGCAAATTCTTTTCCGCTCTTCGATTCGATGTATTTGAATGATTGATTTGTCCATGGCGATCTATGGGTGGGATCTGTATACTCTCGTACGCGTTTCCCGTCGATGCAAATGTCAATTTCGAGACCGGGAACTGTGGGCAGAATCGCCATGTTGAAGCTGGTACGAGTAGTGTTTGTTCGATCAACAAAGCATGGTAGTGATTGATGTAGCGCAGTAGGCTCGGTAAAACAATGGCAAGCGCGATTGAAAAGGACTTCTAGATGTGGTAGATGTAAGTAATTTCTCGACTTTGAATTCCAGAAGCGACTGGAGTTAGTAGATCTTTCTGGGAGCACGACTTCACCTTCACAGGGCGGCGGGATGCAACCTCGTCTACCAAAGCGTCGCTGAGCTACAAAGGTAACGGAACATCGTTACTTCTGCTGACTCTTGGCTCTCTTGGAACTCTTTGTTCTAGAAGAATCTTGGGAAGCTTGTGAGTAGATCTAGTCTTATACATAGCCAAGAAACCAATGTTAGCAATACAATATTCCCAACACCTATTGTGTTCAAGCGCTGACAGATAACTCAATTTTCTTGCTTTTGAAAGGCCCTTGAAGCATTCGATGAAAGAAAGGCCGTGCGATAGAAGACGAAATAAAGAGAACAGATTAGTAGGCAATCAGTATTTAATATTTAGCGATATGTAGCAACCGTGATAGGCACACTAAGAATATACTTGGCACTCTTGCCCAGCCACCCCTAAAGTTCCACCTCCAACTAAATCCACCAGCAACTATAAGGATAAAATGCCAAAAGCCCGAGGTAGCAAACTATAGGGAAAATCTATGGGTATCAATTCAAAGCAACAATTTCTTCGTCGTCAGAGTCCTCAGTAAGGTCGATAGTGACTTTCTCTCCGGAACGTCTCTTTCTCCTAGAGCTCTGGCCATTATCGTCGTCTTCCCGCTCACGTTTTATGCTACTATCTGCGTTCCCCTTCATCGTCTTTGTCAGCAAAGAACCAAATAAGTAAGAGTAAGACTCACTGTAAGATCACGGAGGAAATTGTCTAGCTTTTTCCTCTGTTGCGGATTGAGATTCTCTAGATTTGCAGCAGGTTCCGGTGAGGCAGAAGGCGTTCTTGGAAGGATCAAAAGCCCTTTTAGGGATTCTTCTCGAAAGTCAGCATTTCGCGAGGCCAAGTGCACCGGTTATGCAAAATTGAACAACTTACCTCTTGATCGATATTTGTATTTGAATATTGCGATAGGATAGTCTTTGCCATCCATCTCTGTTACGTGAACAAATGATGGACTAGGTATGTCCAAAGATGGCGAGAATCTGAGATTAGGAATGATTAGCTGCAATGAGAAGCCTGATCCAGCCAGTACCTACGAAGTAGTGTGAGATTTTGCTTCGCCTTTTAGAGCCTTTTCATGGACTTTCGCAGTCAAAGCTGACGGCGGAGGTCCTGAGTGGCCAATTGAGGGTTCAGGTTGTTTGCCTCGAAAGATCGTGACAATTATGCATCCAGCCCCCTTCAAGAGTTCTGAGTCCGACTTGACTTCTTTCGTTCTCGATTCGTCAGTAGCTACAAGTTATTAGTGATACTGATTTCCTAGGGACGTTGGACGACATACTAATTTTGGCAAATCTGAATTTATTCAAAAGTCCACGGCCACCATGCCCAGCAGTCGAGATCTCGACGCCTCGGATGTTTGAAGTGTAAGGGATGCCAGTCTTTCTAGGCTTCAATAGTGCATTCAATACCAACCCACCCCTGGATTTCCCATCAATTGTAACTCTATGGATCAGAGAAGGCGAATCCCATTTGTATGAGGTATCAATTTCGAGTTTTACCGAATACTCCTTGTCCGAAGAAGATTTAATGTACTTAGTAACCGTCCTTGCAGCCTGATACTCAGCTACTGGACCGACAGCTTACTCCTCATCTTCATCGTCGTCATATTCTTCAAGTGGTTTCCCATCCACCCAGATCTGGGACTTGATGTGAGGAAGACTGTCAAGTACGGCCATATTGCTATGATACCAACTAGTACGGCCTTAGGTAGAACTGTTCAACGATTGAGTACAGACAAACAAGGTGCAGCTCAGGTCAGTGACTCGTTGAAAACGAGACGTCAACAATCGCTGGATCCAGGCCCTAAAGTTGAAAGATTCGGTGTTCGTATCTTATGATACGCTCTGACAGATGAGACTGAGAATGAGATGCATAATGGTACAGCTCGATCAAAGGATTTGTTGAATTGCTGTCATTGATGGATTCAGGATCTGGATTGGCGGACGCGTTCGACGAGGTGGTCGATTCAGGTGGGCACGTGATTGATGTTTGCTTGGGCCTTCACTAGTTCTCCGTACCCAGGTACTCTGTTATTATATTGAGGCGTCAGAGAAGCTTGCTCCTCCACAAAGTGCGATGGTATAGTAAACAGTAAGTTGTTTTGCTGTCATACGAATGTGAGCGGTTTGAAGAGAAGGCAGTCAGTCATTCTGCTCAGTTACAAGAAATCATAAAAGCCCCACATCAAACAATGATTATCAAATGTCTTTATCTGGGAAGGAAGGTTCATGATATTGAAGATACATTATTTGGTCCAATACTAAGACAAACAGAAGGAAATGCCGTGACGTTGAAAAATATCACTCTACAACTTTATATGCCGTAAAAGACACCCACGACAATGCAGCGCCAGGCTCAAGAGTGTCAGTCAAACTACAGTGTCACATTGTCTTACTTCATGGATCAATCAAGGACGAAATACCCTGAGCTTTACATTGAACAAAGCTTACCATGTCAATCTTCCAGACAATTGGGAGCTTCCCACTGAAGTATGTGAAAGGATAGGGTCAAACATTCATCAATTCATGCCCAATACGTTTTGGTGATTAACCCAGATCGAAAAATATTTAGCAACATTCTGGGGTTTTCACTTTACACGTAGAAAAGGGCGGCAAAATCCACCTGTCACAAACGTTGCAATGCATGCTCAAAGTAAAATACAACCGCATCCACCAAAACCACAGTATAATTATGCCTTCCAAACTCTCTTGATAGCCTCCGTAAGTCCAACGTCGTTAGTTTCGAATTCGTACAGTCCAACTCCGACGACAACTGTAGCCAGCTTCAGAGCCCACATAAACGCCTTTCTTGTCTTTGGCAATCGCTTGTCTGGGATATAATCGATGAGAACAGCTTCGAATCCGATATGTGAGTGTATAAGAATAGCACCGCAGAGAACCGCATCGGTCATTGGGTTTAATGATCCAGCAGCGAAGGGCGCAATTGTGAGAGGGACAAGTCCGGCAGATACTAGTCTTTCGAAAGTCCAGTGGTAGGAGCCGTGAGTTGGACTTGGATCTGGTACCGGAGCTGGTTCGTTCGCTGGATCTCAATTAGCATACTTCTGGAATTATGGACCTCAATAATCGACTGGCGTACCGGTTCCATTGACGGATTCTAAAGCACATATTAGCATTTATACGTCTACATCATAGCGACTTTGGATACGCACGAGGTAATGGTGGAAGAATTGGTCGTCTGCCGGTAGCATGGAAGGCTGCCACTCGCATTGAACTTGGAACAGCTTCCTTCATAAATCTACTGCGTACAGCATCTTTCGAAACAACAGAGGATAATGGCTTGTTGATGGCGGGGAAAGTAGGAGATGGCTTCGTCGAGAAGGCTTTCTTGGTGGCGACTTTTAGGCATGATTGCCGGAGGAGTGTAGGTCGGACAATTGATGCCATCGCGATATATCAACGAGCGTTGTCTCGTCGAATGTGTGGAACTGATAGGATCGTGAAGCTCAAAATGTCGTTCAAGCGATCATGCCGAGGAAGTGGTTCCGAGATCTGGCGGCCGGCTTACCTAAGTCATCTAAATTGCCGACGTCGTGATTGGCTGATGAAAACAGCTTCAGAGCATTTCTCGAGACGACCTTGAATTCCGGTAATCCACGACGTCCTTCCCAATTCAAAACAACCCTTTCTTTCCTACCCTCATTCACAGCTCTCATGGCGTCCCGGCGGTTAGCATTGAGTCTTTCGCAAGGTCTGCGAGGCCGCACAGGTATTAATGCCGTTGCTCCGCTGCGAAGGGGTTTTGCGACTCCTGTGGTGAAAAACGGCGTGAAGACGGAATCAACAACACTGTCCAATGGCTTGACCGTAAGATACGCCGTTCAGGTCTGCTAACTCATTGCTGATGATCTATAGATTGCAACAGAACACTCCCCATGGGCGCAGACATCGACGGTCGGCGTATGGATTGATGCTGGATCTCGGGCAGAGACGGACAAAACAAATGGCACAGCTCACTTCCTCGAACATCTCGCCTTCAAGGTACGACTCAATTGGGATGAACTGGGTAGATTTGGCGGCTGACGATGGTTTAGGGTACTACCAGCCGATCGCAGCATCAATTGGAGCTCGAAATCGAGAATATGGGAGGACACTTGAACGCATACACATCTGTACGTTGGAATTCATCGGATGGGCGGGATGGAAGCTGATAATATTTGTAGCGCGAAAACACCGTATACTATGCCAAAGCCTTTAACGCGGACGTACCAGCCACTGTCAACATCCTTTCCGATATTCTGCAAAACTCCAAGCTCGAGGAAAGCGCTGTAAACAGAGAGCGAGACGTTATTCTACGGGAATCAGAGGAGGTTGACAAACAGTTGGAGGAAGTTGTTTTCGACCACCTACACGCAACCGCTTTCCAAGGACAACCATTAGGACGAACGATTTTGGGCCCTGCTGAGAACATTTTGAGCATTCAACGAAATGACTTGGTGGACTATATCAAGACCAATTATACCGCTGATCGTATGGTTCTTGTTGGTGCTGGTGGTGTTCCCCACGAGCAACTGGTAGAACTCGCCGAGAAGCATTTCTCCACGCTTCCAACCGAGCCACATAGCAGTTCTGCCGCTAGAATCGCAGCAGCACAAAAGACAAAGCCAGAATTTATCGGTTCAGAGGTCAGACTTCGTGATGACACTATCCCAACCGCCAACATCGCCATTGCCGTTGAGGGTGTCAGCTGGAAGGACGATGATTATTTCACTGCTTTAGTTGCACAGGCTATTGTTGGAAACTACGACAGGGCCATGGGTAACGCTCCTCACATGGGCAGCAAGCTCAGTGGTTTCGTCAACAAGAACAACCTGGCAAACAGCTTCATGAGCTTTTCAACAAGTTACAGTGATACCGGGTATGTCGTAGCGAGCGTTTGGGAGTAATGTGTACTGATAATATCTAGTCTATGGGGTATCTACCTCGTTACCGACCAACTCACTCGTATCGATGATCTCGTTCATTTCACACTCCGAGAATGGTCACGGCTATCATTCAACGTCACCGAGGCCGAAGTCGAGCGCGCCAAGGCACAGTTGAAGGCATCAATCCTGTTGTCACTGGATGGAACCACTGCTGTCGCCGAGGATATTGGCCGACAGATCATCACAACTGGACGTCGTATGGGACCAGAGGAGATCGAGCGAGTTGTTGGAGCCATCACCGAGAAGGACGTCATGAGCTTTGCCCAGAGAAAGTTGTGGGATCAGGATGTTGCTGTGAGCGCGGTCGGAAGCATTGAGGGTCTTTTGGACTACAACAGGTATGTTCTGACAAGTCACGTGACCATTTTCCAGCTCTAATCACGTGATAGGATTCGTAATGATATGTCTCGAAATGCATAGAGAAGGCAGGAGCGACTGGGGAGTAGACGTGAAGGAGCTGCTGGCTCGGTAAAGAGTGTATAGTGAGATAGCGCGGCTTGTTGTACACATAGATTCTTCTACAATTTTCTCTTAGGCTTTGACCAATTGCGAACCATGATGGTAAACTAATGAAGTGACAGCAGCACAGGTCGTTTTGTGCCCTAAATCAACGCAAATCAGTGTTCCATAAAAGCTTTGTGTCAAGTGAAGGCGGTTTGGGGGGCAAGGGGTTCGCCTAGCTTAAGCGAGGATTTGAGAGAACTGCTCGCGATAGGCAAGACAAGTGGGAGTGCAAGCACGACATTTGCGCAAGACCATTGTCGAAATCTTTTACAACTACTACCTGTATCGTCTATTGCGATATTGGGAACTTTTAATCGAGCTGGAGCTCGTGAGATAACCGCAATGTTGAGAACCGTGTAAGGCAAAGACTAAATCGTCTAATGATTGAGTGGGTAAGCAATAGTAGCAAGTGTATACTTTTGTGTCTCGGTCGTGGAAGCCATAGTCTGGCTAGCAACCCAGGAGTACAAGTTACCTTAGCAAGTGGCTTTCTTAACTTGGAATCACAGCAGCCTTGAAATGAATATTCAACACCGAAGGTTCATCGGGAGTTGTGATTCAAGCTTGACGACCTTCTCAGATGACGCATATGACTACGAATGAAGGGCCATGGAATATTGAGAGGGAAGACTCGCTCTAAGGGAGGCATGGCTGTGATGGTGCCGATAGGTGCATGAACTCAATGTTCTCATTCATAACAAGGAGGGAGTGGATCACTAGAAGTAGTAGCTTCCTCTTTCACGATTAATACCCAAGTTCTGGTTTCTCAACACTTGGAATGACTGCACCCAAGACAGGTCCCACTCGAGGAGCAGATAACATGCTGGGACCTACACTGGTCATGAAAGCTACATCTAAAGCTTACAGTAGGGCTGCTTCGCTGGAGTCGACGTATTCAAAGATAATCTCGGATTTCCGGTGATTTGGGAAATCACTAGTTGGTTCGGATAATTTCAGATAATGTGTCGATTGATTTGTCTTGTCGCTGCTGCCGAAATGTATCGAGTACCGGTATCGTTGACATGATCGAGACAAGGTGTATCGACCAAGAGTAGTCTGGCAATCCAGACGACTTTCTAATTTTGATCTTCGAGGCTGTTGAGTAAGAGAGATTTAAGTTTTTGTCTAATTCGTTACTGAAAGGTAATTGACTAGTTGTTGCAAAGATAAGCGATCGGGAAACTTACTTGTGACAT
This sequence comes from Glarea lozoyensis ATCC 20868, assembly GCF_000409485.1. Lineage (NCBI taxonomy): Eukaryota > Fungi > Ascomycota > Leotiomycetes > Helotiales > Helotiaceae > Glarea > Glarea lozoyensis. The sequence continues at coordinate 1,645,669 of NW_007361004.1, read as the reverse complement.
GTCCGAAACCGAAAGATGAATAATCTCTCAACGCTGTTAACATCCACTTCGTTTCATTCCTTCTATCAAGGAAATCCATTGCGATATCAACCGATAGCATTGCACAATCGTCTCCACATCCACTCGATCTAGCAATACCGCAATAAAATGAAGCTAACTTCTTGTTAGAGACCGAAACTCTAAAGCTTCATCAACTCTCCGTTCTAGGAACAACAGTCTTCTACTAAAGCTCTTCCGATTTATGTCTAAGTAAAACTATCGAAGTGTCATATATCTAATCGCCTTATTTACGTACTACAAGCCCCTATGGGGTATTCCTCGTCCCAGTATATTGTTTCAAATACACACTAGTCTATGTTCTGTGACGGGCAGTAATAAATTTTGTGTTATAATCCTTATATTGCTATCTTAGAAATTTGATTTATGTACTTCAAATGGTCTATAGCGTCCGCACAGGGCATCTCATTGTTATTCTATCGAGACACTAAACATGTGACTACGTTTTGTGTAACTGCGCGAGATCTTGCCGGATAATTCCGCTTTCTGACATCCTCACTCAAAACTAACCAAAAAGCTCCCAAGATCCTGTTAAGCATCCACTTTGCTATTTATCTTTGTTTGGGATAGTAAGGAATAGAATAAAATAACAAACATATGGATAATAACTAGTTGACCTAATCATGGCTGATTAAGCACGCCTGGTTCAGAAATATCCAGATACGGGTTTTCAGCTGAGGCTGAACGCCATGTGAGGGTATCTGTCGCATGGCAATCAGCCAATGCTGAGGCACTTTAGGCAGCACGATGACAGATCTACAACTTCCATATTCATAAGTCGAACGCCCTCTATACCCACCTCATAGTCCTGGAGAATCGCAGGCCTCATATAGACCCATATATACCCTGGGCGGTCTTACAGGACAAGCACACTCCATCTTCGAAGCCCTCAACGCCCTCTAGATTCTGAGAGCAACTCTTTGTTAACATGTTATACAAGTACGAAGCACTACCGAGTGCTCGATCCATCCGTATTTTAACGCTTTGTCCCGCCAAACAGCATGCCGACGCCATCAAATGCACGATCGAGACAATAGAGCTCGAAGTAGCCTCATACAATGCTTTATCTTACACCTGGGGAATGAATAAAGACGGCAGTGCTTCACAGGACCACAAACTCTTTATCCATGGCAATAAGAAGCCGATTACCCAGAATCTATTCGAGGGATTAAAGAGAATAAGACACTTTGATAAACCTTTACGCATATGGATTGACGCCGTTTGCATCGATCAAGAAAATCTTGACGAAAGGTCCACTCAGGTCACTATCATGGCAGATATCTATGCTTGAGCTGAGAAGGTCCTTGTCTGGCTTGGGGTCGCTGTTGAAGAGCAAGAAGATCTAATTATGCTAGACTTACTTAAGCGTATCAAGAAGCGCACAGAACAAATAAAGCCGTGGAATAATCCAATGTCCATGCATCACAACTGCTTCGTTCTTCCTCTCCTTAACGAGGACTCCTTGCCCTGTTCTGGCTGTGTAGCATACCAGCAGAGTGAGTCCGTCAATGGTCATCTCACGACTCATAACGTACATGTCGACTGGTTGGAAAAGCGTTTCAGATCCAACCCCTCTCTTGGACAAGCAGCCGCAGATATGACCAATGTGGGAATACGATTTTTCTCTAGGCGGTACTGGAAGCGCCGATGGATACTGCAGGAACTATCACTCTCGAATATACATCACTGGTACTGGGGCCAGCACGTTCTAGACATGTCAGAATTTCCCAATGATTGGATCAGTCACCTTGTTGGATCATTCTGGATGATTAATGATGGGCTTCGGAAAGCAGTGGAGGATCCTGCTAGAACTGCCTCTGAGAGGCGCTTGACCGCCGCCGTCTCCGATGATGTAATCGGCATCCCCTTCATTCATCGAACACTAGGGCTCTCATCATTGTGCAACTCCCAGAGCCCCGGTATGACGAGATTCACGAGAAAGAGAACGTGGATAAATTTGTTGCGAGACTTTCACTCATCAGAGTGCTCTGAACCCATAGACATGTATTATGCATTAGCGAGCATGGCCATACCCAAAATCTGCGTGAATTACTCGTCAACGGTCGCTACGGTCTTTCAGCAATTTGCTGAGGCTATGCTGGATAATGGCGAGTGGGTATGGGTGTTCTACTGTGCTGCAAAAACCGTGAACAATCAGCATCGAGAGCGATTGCAATTGCCATCGTGGGTTCCGGATCCACGCTCGGTAAATTTTCATTATGGAGGAAACGCTCCTCCTCCCATGGGGATACAGATATCCCAAAGCGACTCCTTAGTCTGCGACGTTCGCTGCTTAGGAGTCTTATATGAAAGTCACGAAGAGGACCTCAATTCGCGCTTCCACCTAATGTGGGATGGTCTCTTTTGGCAAGTCTGCAGCTCTCGTAAGGCATTAGAAGAGATCTCCGAGGTTATTCAGCCTAGCCCACTACAGCTCAAGGCCAGACGGTATGCTTTTTACGTACGCGAAGGGGATTTACTCTGCTCGTGCTTGGAAAAGCTGTCGTTTGAGGATTTATGGATAATCCTGCGTCTCGTGGACGTGAAAACTCAAACATACCAGCTTATTGAGGTGCAAGAGATGTCGCTCTCTAGGTCAAGCTCCGATACAGAACATGCGCAAATGTTTTCCAAATGCCCTAAGATCAAAGTGCGAATTGTTTGAACGTGGACTAAAAACATACTGTTGTGGTACATGGGTGAATAGGTACAGGATACCATGTCACGGGATATCGTGCTATCTAATAGTATCTTATACTAATCCTTAGTTCGCTATCCTTAGTGCTTCACAATTATATTAGTCTTTACTCTTAGTATACATACACTAAAATCTGTAAAAATGCACGCTAGGAGGTACGTTCCTTACTAAGACGTAAGTAGCTTTATCTATATTCTTCTTCTAATATAAAAGTAATATATAACCTTAGTGTCTAGACTAAGATTATAATTTAATTAACTATACCTTGTTATTTTTTAAGCCTACATCGGATTTTCTTGAAAATCGACTTTACCTAATTCCTGTTAAAACTCTCTAAATCGATAGAGAATTGGATTTTCTAATCTGATATCCTCTATCTATAGAAAATTTTCCGGAAATCAAAATCTTCTACGGACGGATTCTTTCAATTCCGAGAGTAGTTTTTTGTAAAAACTTTCGTACAGTCTAAAAACAGCTTGAAATTTGCCGAAATTATATAAACGCCCTTAGAACCTCGGACTCTATATCCTTCCGTTTTTTTAATCCGTAGGCGAACGTCCGAGCCCTTGCTTTTTATTCCTAAAGTTGTCTTCGTCGTTATCCTCGTTTATTTTGGAATCGTTCGAATTTTGGTCGAAATACACCTCAAATTATTACGATTGTCACGTCATTAGATGGGAGAGCTTCACTAGATTTTAAAATGTTCCAAAAGATCAGAGAAAGTGAGCTCCTAGTCACAATCGATTTACTACCACTTGAGATGAGAGGAGTACTTTAGTGGAAGCGGCGAAGACAAAACATGAAGAGGAAGCGAAAAGGATGCATGAGCAGATGGAAATTAAAAAGGCCAAGATTTAACGGGAGCGAGAAATACACCGCCAGCGACCTACCCAGATGTTTTAAGCCACGATAAGCCCAGAGCTTCAAAACGCGGCCAAGTCTATTCAACGAAAGTTGACCATTCATGAAGCGTTCAGGGCCTGCCTTCAGAAAATCTTTCCCACGGATGCTGGCCGCCCAAATCACGATATCGACGACGTAGACCCAAAGGATTTCGCGTTAGTAGCGCGCCATCAGAACAATTTTATGCAAAATCACCTTGACTTGTCAAAGGAAATTAATGCTTTCATTGGCAAAGTTATGGCAGAACCGACAGAGTGCCGCATCCAAGACAAACATACGATATTGAAATTAAACCTAGGACAGCTAAAGGTAAATTGGACAGTCATTGACGACGGCAAATCAACTTTGAATAAGCAGTCGTCTATCGGGAAGGGTCTCCAAAATCAGAACATCGGCACAGTGATAGACTTAGAAAAAGCGACACACGCTACGTCGACTGGAGCAGTCTCCGGAAATTCTGAAATCGCTACCGTGATAGATACAGGAAAAACGGTACCCAAAACGTCGACTGGAACGGTTTTCAGAACTCTTGACATCGCTCCTGTGACGAAGTTGTCTATAGAAAATGTTTCTAAAGTTCCTGACGATACAGCTCAAGAAAGTACAGAAGAAACTGCTCCCGCATCGGAGTACTCTAAGGCAAATGTTTCCGCACTTCTCAACAGCGTTGCTGTGAAAGATACCAACGAAATGGATGACGCAGCGGAGCTCTCTGATTCTAACGAAAATAATCCAAGAAAAAGGAAAGCGTACGCTTTGATGGAACTTGAGGCTATGACAAAGTCGCGAAAACAGACCTTTACTTCTTCGCCTCACACGCCGAATACGACTGACGAAAACATGAATCAGAAAATTACCGAAGGTACCTTTCGACGAAATAACAGTCATACGCCCAGTTGATCACTTGGTTCCAACGATTACAGCCCACGGCTCAGACAAGCTCATGAATTATATCGAAGCCCTATGCAATCCACACTATTCGGTGTAAATGTCGAACAACATGAGATGAAAGTGTTTTACTTAATTTTATAATACTCTAAATGATAAGAGAAACTGAGTTTCTGGAGATCTTCGATTTAGCATTAGCTAAGATGAGAGAGGACACTTCTCGCTATATAAGAGTACTACTCTTTAAATACTAAGTATACTCGAACGCCGCTACTTTTTAATTACAACGCTATACATCTCTGCTTAAAATCTTAGTAAGCTCGAATCAAACTCTGATATCCTCTCTATTACTTACTTATATCCAATTACTACCTTAGTGCTGACAAAATCTTAAACCCTGCCCACTGCATTCTTAGAACAAGTCCAAAAGAACCCCGGTTGCAACAAACAATTCCAAAAGTATTTCCCCCTTAGATGGTCTTTCCATTCCAGTCCTTCCCGTAGGCGAAGGCGTCGCTACCGGTCTAGTAGGTGTTGGCACTGCACTCGAGCTCGTGCTCGTGTAAGGATTCTGCGAACCAGCAAGACAACCGGTGTTCGAAACTCCAGCATTGAAACGACAGCTGGATGCTGGTCCTATGTCGTTGGTCGCTATTCTTTGTGTTATTTTTTGCCTTCTATATTATGGTTGGTGGAAACTCTACTGGGATTCGTGTATGCGAAACAACCATCGTCGAACTATCCGACACGCGCGTTGTTATTATAGGCTTGTAATTTCTGTACGTTAACGCCTCGGACCTGGACGCTGCAGATTGAGGAGTTGAGGTCTGGGGGAAATGATTGATCGTGGTTTATTTGGGTGGTTGAGTTGAACCATTTTTGGGTGCAGAATTCGATGGGGGCTGCCATTGTGCAGTTGAGGATGTGGGATTTATCGAGGAAGAAACTGTAAGATGGTTCAAAAGATGTCTGTATGTAAGTGAGAGATTTGAGTCTGCAAGAGAGATGATATAATTGAGAAGTTAGTGGTATATGGAAGTAAATCTATAAAAGAGATCTAACAATATATACTCGCTGCTCCGCACCAATCCAACTCAGCCTTACCACAATTATAAGCATATCCCCTCCGTGTAACCCACCTTCATCTGTGTAACACTTCCATCACCTGCCCACAACGTTATAACCACAATCGTATACCTCAAGTTTTATATCCGAGGCCCACTACGACATCCCCCTCGCTAAGCGAGGTCCTTAATGTCAAAACTCTCGACATGTCCAATTAGCTACACTTATTCGCTTCCAATGAGGAGTAAGGAAGACTATTGTTTAATGCTTATATGTTGTTAGTTGGTGGCTGATAGTAGGGCTGAGAGTGAGATGCTCGACTTCTGACGCTCTGCAGCCAAGAAGGCAGGTAGAGGTTTAAGTGAGCTTGGTCCTAATATACAGCCAAATCTTTACACAATCTTTCCTTAGTACTAAAGTTAGACATGTACTCAAGAACATCATCTTTATAAATGTGTAGCTGTTAAATAATCCGATAATAGCATTCATTTGCGTATTAATAGCTTGATTAAGCGAGATCTGTAACCTCACCCCTTTTGTGAAAATCCTTGTCTCAAACCTAGGAAATTCATCTGTAATCCTCTAACATCTAAGAAATCTAATTTGTATCAGGGGACTATGTTAATATTTGAAACGTGTTAAGACATAGGCTTATCTACCATTTGAATATTGTTTTCTGCCAATCTGCCAGTATACATTGTAATGCTATTCAAACAAACAATATGGACTATCTCCGAATACTCGACAAATTCAAAATATTAAGTTGATATCCATAGCCACCCATAGTAATCCACAGGTCTACATCTCCTTCAACTCCGCAAAACAAAAGCATAGAATATCAACCACTTGCACAACATTTTGAAACCCCTCAAGATCCAGTTCCGCTTCTCACTATCCTCCATCTCTATACAATATCTGGTCACTGTCGTGAGAAAATCACTCAATAACAATAGCCCGCTCTTCAGAGTCCAAAGATGGTAATTCCACTTTGACAGGGGCCTCAACTTGAGGTTTGGCAGCAGCTACAATACTCAGCGGTAAACCATCTAGTGCAGAAGCAAGTCTATTAGGCTGACAAGTATGGTGAGCAGCATGCCTAAATCCGATGAAATTAAAACCTGAACGTGCCCCTCTCTGTTCGTGTTCTGGGAAGGCGTCAGAGGCAGATCGTTTAGCGCTGGCCTTCGCTTCTGTAGTCGGCTGGCCATCAGATTTCAAGGGGGTAACTTGTGTTTGATTACTCGTGAGAGACGCTGTACTATTCAACGAAGGAGCTGGCTTGCGACAGAGAGATGCAGATACCGGGTTTCTCAATGAAGCTGGCTGAGTGCGATGCATCGTTGCAGATGTAGAGCCATTCATCAGGCCCTGAGACTTTCCAAGGCCTTCTGAGATCGAGACGGATTTAGACGGAGTTGGGCTTGGTGAGATTCTAATGCGCCGATCAGGTTCATCTGGAATAGAAAATTTCTCTTTGGCTACCGCCCTCGCATGTTTCGAAGCTGCCGCCACTTGATCACTTCCACATCCAGATTCTTTCTCTCTAACCGATGAACCACCCTCCTGAACCCGATCTGGTCTATAATCGCTCGCTGAAGTCGTCATCCCTTTCTTAGCACGCAGCTCCTACACACAATTAGCACATCCACCTCACCAACAACAAGTTTCACAAAGTACACACCTTAAGTCTCCCAAAAGCCCACATCCAAGACTTTCTCTTCTCCACTTCACTCTGCAACTCTTTAACCCTCTCATCTCTCTCGGCTCGGCATTCTTCAAGCGCCTTCTCACATTTCGCACGCGCTCGAGCGATCGCGGCGTCTTTTTTCTTGACAGCTTCTGTGTGTTTGGCTCTTTGTTCTGCAAAGATCGTCTCGCGACGCTGATGGCCTTGTGGATCGGAAGTATAAGGGGTCCAATTTTCTTGACATAGCTTTTCGAGTTCTCGTTCGCTGGGATTACTGACACTAAGACTAGATGGCTCGAGTGCTGGACCAGCTGGTGCATTTGCTGGCGGCCCAGAAGATTGGAGTGGCGTTGCATTCTGACTTTCACAAGTTTCAAGCCGGGAGATGAGATCTGCTTTCGTGCCAGATCTAACGAGAGATCTCTTTCCACATTCGACCTTGAGGATGTCGACTGTGTAGATCGACCAGTCTTTCTTGGGTGGCATGGTGAGGGCGTGAATGGCGGTTGAAGTGTAGCAAGCAACGAGAAAACAATGATGTGGGATTGCCTGGAGCTTATCGCAAAAAAAACCGCGGTTTTTTCATTTTAAAGGTGAGCTTGATTCGAATAGCAAGTAAGAAACGTGACTTGAGCTTCACAAAACAGTTCAGTATACCATCAACTTCGAATTTTGGTACAATACTAACCTTCCGTGCTAGAAAACGGCATATCTCACCATTTATCAGTGCCACATAGTCCTCAGCACTATCCGCAATTCAACTACAACCGCTTTCCTCTCTCTTCCCTACTTCAACAGAAATTCACAACTTCACCCCTATCTAACAGTAAGAAAGGATGTGTCGCAGCAACTCCCACACAAAGTCTCCTCCATAGTGCCACTTCTGCTGTTAGTAGCACCACTATGCCTGCCGTATATACAAGATCACATTTATTCCCCAAATACTATGCTTAAAACACAACCTCTACCCTACCCACTAACCTCGGCTACCCCCCAACCTCAGTCCAACCTCCTACGCACTTATCACCTTCCATGACTTTCAAATTCATGAAGGACGGAGATTGGAAATGGCCAATCAAAGACTGTGACACAAAAGCTGTGTTTCGCAGCTTGATAGAAAGACGTCGGCATCTTATGTCAAAGACACTGGCAGGACATAATCGGAGTGAAGAGCAGGCTTTGGAATTTGTCCCTAAATCGAAATCGGAGACCACCAGGAGCGCGAATCGGGAGATGAACAAGAAGGCCGAAGCAGCAGCGTCGCACATGGCAAGGGAAACGAGTTCTCATGATGTGAGAGCGACAGACAAAGATAGTATGACCGGAAGCATGTCAGAGGAACAGCCATCGGCAATGTCTGCAATTTCGGCGAACATACCAAAACGATCACTTCTGCGGAATGAAAAGGAAGAGCGGAAGAAGAGACAGCGAACGATGATCGTTATCGATTCGTCAGATGACGAGATATGAGAAGGCGCAATGTCAAACATAGTCTTTGATTTGTTTTTCTTTTTGAGAATTATGGGTGTCGGAAAAACTTACGTGTGAAGCGTATGACAGTTGTTTGAGATTTACTGAGATTTGCTTCGCTGCACTATAGTTTGCAAGTTTAGAAAAACGAGATTAAGAAGATGTTAATTAGCTTCGCGTAGATAAAATAGCTATAGCTGGGCTAGCAATTAATAAGTCTGCCACTACATCAAAAGATCGCTCGAGTTCTATAGATGATTTCCTTAGTCTGTAAAACGAATTTTATTAATTCAAAAGCAAAATCGGTGTAGGTTTCAAATCTCCCTTATATAGATCGTTACCTCAAACTTAGTCACAGAGATAAGGGCTTCCTTAATCAACCTGAAAGAAATCATAACGGGTTCAAGTGACCCCTTTTTCCTCGGCGTGAATAAAAATCTTGGGCTTTTCAATCATCACTATAATCTTGTTCATGACTTCTGTAGAGCTCTCTACCTCAGCTGTCATGATCTCCCTGTGTTCCGATCTTGTAGCCATGTCCATTACCCAAGGAGGGACTCAAGCGTGAATTGATATTCTCGATGTACCCGCATGATTGAATAGCTACCATCAGTCTGCTGAAAATCCCATTAAAGAGTGCTACTTACGAGGTCATGCGACACCCTGGCCTAGTTACCAGACAATTTCTTTTACGGTCATGACACTGAAATACACACTGATCATATCTCATCTGTCTGCTCACTCTTTCCATTAGCTAGATAGAAAGTTCCCGGTCTCTCAGGCTCGAGATCGACAATCCAAGTAGCAGTCAAATCGCGACATTCACGAAAACAGTTGACAGACTGTACGGACTTTTTGCAATTGAGCTCAGCAAATATCAAGTTCAAACAGCCACATATGTTACCTACCGCGAGCCGGTATCTCAAGTTCTCGTTTAGTTTAGGCGAACCCCTGCGTCCAAAATGCCTTTTCGATGTAGGACAGCTGAAGGGTTTTCGAAAGGATCATTGAATATGTGCAGCAATTCCGGGATATAAGAACCGGGTTCTGGTCGATCCGCGGATTTGTTGCTATAGATGTCACAGCTTATCACATTACAACACCCCTAACAACATCACCACATACCACATCTCCCATACCACACTCATAAGAAACGATTATCATCAAAAACCCGAGTCTATTCACATATAATACAAAACAACTCCCAAAACTTCGCTCCTCTCCCATCAGAATTTTTCACCACTCTCCCACCACCAACAACCGCTCAACCCCCACAACAAAACATCAGAATGCTAGTACCCTCCAAAGCGAAACAAACATCCTAAGAAACTCGTCGCAATGCCAACGCCAAAAACATAGCATCCAGGACATCCGCAAGTAATAGTACGCCACGACTCCATCCCAACTATACCAAACCGACCACTACGATCCCATAACAACATCCTCCCCATTGACAACCTCTTCAGTCCCAGGAACGATGCCATTCTCCGTCCACTTCTTAAAGTCCATATTGACCTTACTCACCTCATCATGGCTGAGGTTCTTCATCCACGCGTTATTCTTCTCGAATTTCTCCTTGAAGCGCTGAGACCTAGCTTCCTCAAACTTCTGGAGTCGTTCGCGGGCGGCGCTGACTTTGGTTTCTGGGTCGATGGAAAGTGGTTTATCGGTGTAGATGAAGTATTCAGAGCCGCCGGCCTTGTACATCATCTTATAGGTGTTGACGCAGATGCGGAGGGTGAGATCTTCTTGGTATGCGAGTGGTTTTGGAAGAACGCCGCCTTCTTCGAAATGGGCGTCTGCTGATGCGCGGTTGCGAGTGAGTATGGTCTTGTGAAGACGGGAACGTGGGATGCCCTCGGTAGGCTCGGTGCGGATATAGGAAGATGTGTAGTATTGCCATTTCTCCATACGCTCCATGTCATCGAGATCAAAGGTGGTATCATCGCGCATAATCCATTGGACAGTGGCTTCTGACTTATTGGGATACTATAAATGTTAGCGGAGTACTATATACCCAAGCACAAAACTTACCCAGCGAATCGAGAACAAATCTCCATCTTTGATATACCTATCTGCCTGCTTACGCATGTTGATTTCGAGATTGTACGTAGTCTCGCGATTTTGACGATTTATATAAAATTGATCAATCAAATCAGGCGTCTTCTCCTTAGCATCAACACTTGAGCAAGTTGCGCCCAACCGGCAAAGAGTCTTCAAGAGATCAATGATGGTATACAGCGTCCACCCTTTGCTTAGATAGTGACGTCGAAGCCAGTCGTGATACTTTGCGTCTTCAACATCGCCGTTTAGGTATTCTTCAATAAGATTCAATGCTTTGGAGTAATATGTCTCTTCTGAAGATGGCAAACCATTGTCCTCACCACGAGGAAGGAGTCCAATTCTTTGAGCTGGTTTGAACTCTGCAGCACGAGCTCCTGCCTTTCTCGCTTCTTCCTCGCTCTCTTTGATGTCTTTCAATCTGCGATAGAGGGTTTGGAATATGCTGAAAAAGACAAAGATTGTCTGGTTGCAATAGAGCGTGTAGTCATTACGCTTATATGGCTGGTCGGTCTTGAGCATAAGATCTGAAGCGGACATCTCTCGTGATCCAGTCACTGCTGTAGCTCCAGGTGGTACAGTCGCCCAGCGGTCATTTGTAACTTCGCCGGCGGCTTGGTCTTCAGCTGCCTCAGCAGATTCTTCCTCGCCCACAGACTCAACATCCGGTGTTGATTCCTTGCTGCCCGTGGCACTTCCCTCTTTTTGAGCACGACCTCTTACGCCATTTCGGCCCTTGTCCAACACACCTCGTCGCAGATCGTTCTTCTTTCCGTTGACCTGTCGTCTACCACGACCGCCATTTGGCAATTCAGTCGGAGTGGCATCGTCATCCTCATCATCGGGCGTCCCCCGATCAATGTGGGCAATACTATCTGCGATAACCTCTGGCGGAACATCAAAGAATATGCCAACGAACTTCTCAAAGAAATCCGAAATCCGTTTGCGCTCGTGGCTGTTGTGGTGGGTAGAATTTGAGGCATAGAGCACCATGAATCGTACAACATCAGTGATGACTTGCTGATCTGTAAACTCGTAGGAGAACTGGTATTTCGGTACCCTGCCTTTGAGGCTGCGTTGGCGTCTCTGCTCTTCGTGCTTGGTTTTGATGGCATCGACGAGATGTTTGGCGGCGAAATGTTTCTTGTCGGATTGCTTGGCTTGGATGCCCATGTGATCAAGACTCTTGAGGTACATAGATTCTGTTTGAGCGTGCCAGACCTTTTCCCATTCGCGCTATACAGCCGTTAGCTAGAGACTATAATGCCAAACCTCGTATACATACCTGGGTAAATCGCCATTCTTCATCCTTCTGCTTCAATCGAGCCAAGACGATTGGCAGAACTGCGCATGGATCCTTAAAGAGATCGGAAGCGACCTCAGGACCTCGCTCCCCATAGATCTTCTTGAGCACACGTTTGTAGATCGCCTGGCTCTGACCACCAAGGCCAATCGGCATACGGAAAACACGTCGTTCTTCAGCGCTCAGAGATAAGAGGGTTTGGCCGATAGGTTCAAGAAGCTGGATGACCTTGGCGTTGGCCTCGATATTGAAGTCGTAGTCGTGGCGTTCCTCTTCGATTCGGTGAAGTGCCTCTTCAAAGACATTTTTGCGATGAGCAACGAAGCCGGAATCCTCTGAAGCCCATGTTGGGTGGGAAGCCCAGTCGTCATTTAACACAGCGTTACACATCTCGTCTCGACCGCTACAAGGTTTTAGACGTTCCTGGAATTTGTTAACTCTTGCTACCAATGGTTTCAATTTAGCCGCAATTGCTACAGCTTTTGCGCGCTTGCTCTGTAACAGTTCCTCCTCTTCGGTCTTATTGCGCTTCACGGATAAAGAAATCGACTCAACCAAGGCCATAGCTGCCTGGTAGTTGCGCACGATACATTGACCATGTGGTATGTACAGGTAGTTGGTGTTGGAATCGTCTACCAAGCCAAGACAATTGCCGTGAAGGAGACACTCCGCAGCAAATCCTGGATTGGGAATCTTTTGTGAATACATGGTGAAGAACACAAGTAAAATCAATGTTCGATGAATGTGTCTGTACTCGCGGTCTTCGAATATTGACCAGTTGTTGGAATTCAAGCTAATGTGGCAATTCGAAATTGTCGCATTAAAGTGAAGCTGAAGATTCGACAATACCAAATGGCAACAATAGCAACTTTGCCAGACCATGGTTTCCCAGCCAGCGAACAATGACCGCACAAGGATTAGAATAGTAAGAAATAATGTACGTACCCTTCTTGGTAGCAAACGATAACTTGGACCTAAACCCCTGCAGTTACTCAAAGAGACACGACCTGTAGGCGGCTTTGGTCTGTTGTCAATAACCTCATCCTGACCTTCATACCCAACAAACGATCTAAACCAACTCATCAAATCAGGGTTCCCACCGATGAATGCGCTGACTTTATGTACGAGAACATTTCGATCGATAAGATCCTGCGAAAACAGGTTGCAAAGCTTCAAGAACTCATTCATGGTGGATTTGTTACCAATGTATTTTTTGACACGATCGAAGAAAGCGAGCTCCTCTGATGAAGCAGCTGATGTTGAAGTTGGAGGAAGAGGTTCAGGAAGGACTGGTGTCAGAGTTGGCGAAACGGCAGGCGCATCCGGTGCATTTTGCTTGTTGTGGGTTAACTTTGCTCTCTAGGAAAAAAAGACAGTCAGTATACTAGAAACCAAAAGCATATTAAAAGAGGGCGTCAAAAATGCATACCTTGTTACCTGGCCCACCTAGTCCGCCCGTTCTGGAATTTTCAGCCATTGTTATCTGAGGAGTAGGTGCTTGCTGATTATTTCGGTTGCGTTTCTTATTCTCCTTGGTGCTGCTGGCCGGGACTGCGAAATTGCCTACTGGTGGCAGCTTTGCTTCACCCCTTGCGTAGGACGTCTGCGGTGTTTGATTCGCAGACAAGGCTGCGGCAGCTTCTTGCTCGGCTGCCATCTTTGCAGCAGCCGCTTTAGCATGCGCTGCAGACTCCGGTAGAAACTGTTTGAAGTCCTCCAAGAGATCTGGCGCTGTGTTGAACAGATGTGTAACCTGGGCGTAGACGTCTTGTATTGGCTTCGATTCTCTCTGATAAGTTTGTAGGATTTCCAAGAACTGTTTGTAAATTTCTGGACGGTCCTGAAATCGATTCTACAACGAAGATTGAGATTAGCATTACTCGAGCTGCGGCTTTGGTGGCCACCGTCGGCATAAGAACGGCAAGCAAGCTCATTCACCACAGCTGGTTACTGAATGGGAGGGAAAGTGACTATCACAACTTACCTTTATCTTGTTTACGTAACTAATGGCATGGTTGAATTCAACAGGTCCTCCACGCTGTTTCTCCATCTCTCGAATACCAGCACCATTCATAATTTGAGCACCTGGTGTAGGAGTTTGTGCATTCCTGGGAGGTTGACCCAAAGTTGCTACCGCGTTCGTAAGTTGTGATACTCCTCTTTGTTGCTGGTGGTGCACAGCAGCAGCAGCTTGTTGGTTCTCATAGACATTATTCTGATTTTGAGCATGACCGTATGCCGGGGTCACATTCTGATTTTGTGGACTGAAAACCGCCTCCGGACTCTCGATACTGTGTTGTGGCTGCTGTTGTTGCCAGTTGCCATGCCGCTGTGCGCCATAGTAGCCATTGTTCGAACTTCCTGGCCCCATAACTGCTTCTGGTAACGCGCGTCCAGCGCCGGTTATCGATTGTACTGTAGTTCCCATGGGCGTTGTGACTCGAATGGTATTTGGATCATTTCCTGCACCGCACTCGATACGGTATCCAGGTGGTAGGAACGTGTTGAAGCCTTGTATCAGGTTCGGATGGCCAGCGAATAGTTCGGACACGCGATTGATGACCCCTGGAGTATCAATACTGGATTTAGGTAAGCCTTTGTCAACAATCACTTATGATTCACGCAACAGAACAGTTTTCTGTCGCGTAATAAACGCAAACGAGAAGGTGCGCTTACGCTTGACTCTTAAAATCTTTCATGATGTCCAGAAATCGATTGTAAACATCAGGTTGGTCCGCAAACTGAACCTTGACTTGATCCAAGTAACTCAAGGCATCCTAAACACCGTTAGCCACAGCTTTGCCATCATCAATACGATTTCTGAAATGGCAAGATTTCTTTTAAGCTCAGTTTCGAATTTCTAGCGGTGAGTAGTATCGGTGCTGAATACCGAGAGCAAGTGCTCTAGCATACTCGCTTATCTCTACCACTGTCTCCTTTCCAACCAAGGACCAAAAGTCTCGGATAGTTGCGTCTGACCATGACATGGGCAGTCAAGCACACTCGCTTTCTTAAAAAGAGGGCGAAGGTACTTACATTCAGAATAGGCTGCTGTCCACCTTGCCCCAAAGCTGGGGCACCTGGCATCTGATGTCCTTGTGGTATCTGCGCTCCAAACGAAAGTCCTTGCATTCTCGCCGCGTCTTGTTGCTGCTGCTGAGCTTGTTGCGCCGCTTGTTGCTGTGAATGAAGTAGCAATGGTCCACCGAATCCGGGAGGTCCGCCTTGAGGAGGGCCTGCTGGTGGATTCGGACCTGTATTGAGTTGTAGTAGACCTGGGCCAAAGGGTGGTATCGGAGCGGCATTCGATGTATTGTGCTGAGGAGGTCTATTGGCGTCACTGTGAAGTGGTCCTCCAAAGGCATTTCCTGGACCGCTCGGCGCACCAAGAGGGCCAGGAGGAGGAGCACCTCCATGATTTGCAAGCAAACCACCTGGACTATGGATGGCACCTGGCAACCGTGAAGCTACAGGTTGATGTAATGGGATCGAGGCAGTATCGTTCTGATGGGGTGGGACAGGCTGGAAGTGGTCTCGGTGCTGCCTCTCGCGTTCCTGACGATCCTGGCGTTCATTATGTTCCCTTTCACGTTGTGCTAAGAGGTCTTGTTGTTGCTGTAACGATTCTTGTGCCCTCCGCCGATCATCATTCTCTCGTTCTCGTTCGGCTCGATCGCGGTCGAAGCCAGGCCCTATGTTGTTCATTTTGATAATTTTGTAGGCCCCTCACCAGGATAGTTATGATGCCGATGATCTATGGACTTTATTCGAGGATATGGTAAGAGATCTTGAGAAGATAGTAAGCTTTTGTTACATCAGAAGATATGTCCATTAAGCTGTCGCGAAGGTTTCAAAACATACAACTTCTTTTCTCGTGGGCGAAAACTCGGTTTGCGTCGTTTGGTACTTAAAGTGAACACATATCATTGACTAACGAGATCACAGACACAGTGAATGAAGTTTCATCTGACGATAAATGCAGGATATCGCAAGAACTGACGAGCGCTGATAGTGTCGCAATGATTCTCTACCCTTGACCTAAACCCAAAACGGTCATATTCTGCCATGCTACCGCTTTCTGCCCCTGAGCCTCGTCCGCCTTGCCAATGACGATGGTTCTGATTGGGGGCCATTTTCGAGGATCAGCTCATAGCGGGGACCCACTTATACCTTCCGCTTCGGACTTATGGTCAGGCGGATAGCGACTCGGCTAAGGCGGGCCGAGGTAGATGGACGTGAGTGAAATATGGCAAGCCGACAATCATATTTCCCTACACTTACAATTTACAGTCAAGAATTTAAATATCTGCGTTACGTAATGAAAGAATAATTGACTTCTCCTTCCTTAAATTTTATCTTATTATATCTCAAAAAAAATAAAAAAAATAGAATAAAAATCGATTACTATATATTCGCTCTATCTTTTCTAATACGTGTTCGAAGTTTCAAGTACTATAATTAATGAAAAGTATATATATAGCTTATTTTACAGAGAAGTATCGAAATATAAATACCTAGATTAATAAGACATATATCAATATTCCATATTTAGTTTCAAATTAAGCATTAGGAATTTCCAGAAAACAATTCTCGATAGAGAGATCATGTCCTTAGACAGAACCTAGTAGGGATGGGTTTTAAGCAGGGGGCGAACATGTTCTTCACCAGATTTCTAGTAAGATGGGGATGAGAAAACGCGGAATTAAATGCAAAGAAAACATATAAACACAGAACAAGTAAATGGCAGCTATTGATATATTTTACGAATTTTTATTCACACCCACCAAAATCCTAATCCAAACCCAAAAACTAGCCTAATGCACCAGAGTTCAACATATCAATACAACCCAAACGCTCACCACCATGATATCATTTTATTCAAATCTCCAAAGTGACCTCCTGGCCCTTCACTCTCCCTATCACCTGAGACGCAGCGTATTTCGGGATAACCTCATCATCATGCAACATCTCAAACTCCTCGGTGGCATCTCTACCCATGAAGTTCATGATGGCCTGTGGTCCACCTGGGTGCTCGTCTAGCCAGTCGCTGACATCCATGACGACACCCTTGACGACCACCCACAGATCTTCCTTGGTGTTGTGCTTAGCAACCTCTTCCATGGTGAACTCCTTATCTGGGACGGTGAACTTGGAAGGCTTGTTTGGCTTGCTGGCCTTTCCTGGGTCCTGGGAGTCACCACCCATTACTGGACCAGCGGACTTTTGTGATTGTTGAGCAATCTTATCGCCAGTTCCGGACTGGGCTGAGCCTTGACTATCCCATTCCACTGAGATCTTGCCTGGCTGGGATGGATCGATGTGAAGTGAGATTTGGCCGAGACGAGATGCAGCACCGACACCACCCTGGAGTGCCTTCTGGAAGAGGTAGTTGCTTGCAGTGTCACCAGCAACACGACCGTAAACAACACAGCCAAGAAGAGATGAACCACCAAGACGATTGGCACCGTGAACACCACCAGCGAGCTCACCACAGGCGTACAGACCCTCGAATGGCTTGCCCTCTGAGTTGAGAATCTCTGCCTTGTCGTTGATCTCAATACCACCCATGGTAAAGTGAAGAACTGGCTCCATGACAGCGACGTGGAAGTCATCATCGATATCAACAGGTCCATTGTGGAAGAACTTCTTTCCATATGGATCCTTCTTCTTTCCATCCGCAATTTCGTTGTATGCTTGGAAGGTCTCTTGTAAGTGCGCCGGTGTGCAGCCAATCTCCTTTGCGAGCTCCTTTCCAGTCATCTTCTTCATCAAACCACGCCCAGAGTAATGTCTGGTGTGGAAATCGAGGACCTTTGAAGCTTTTGAGTTCAAGAGAAGTCTGACTGGGAATTTTCCCTTCTCCTTCTCCTTCCACATCTCGCCGGAAACGTAATCTCTGTGACCAAGCTCATCACAGAATCGATCGCCATCCCCGTTCAATAATAGACCACCCTCACCTCGGAGGGCCTCAGCAGCCAAGAACTTCCACTTGGATCCAGGATCCTTTGGATCGACGAGACCTGTTGGGTGAACCTGCACCTTGTCCATATCAATGCCATTACCACCAATAGCCATGACCATCTTCTGTCCATCTCCAGTAGCGTGCACTCCGTTGGTAGATGAAAGGTGGAAAGTATCTGGTCTGTGCTTCTTCAACAAAGATGTCTCTGTGAAATCTGCAGCATAGCCACCAGTCGCAAGGATGACTGGACCCTCAACCGTGGTTGGCTCTCCACCGAACTCGTATGTAACACCAGTGACCTTGTTTCCCTCCTTGTTGATGCCTGTTACTCTGGCCTTCTTAATAATTTGTACACGCTCTGGTTCGTTCTCTGCAAGCTCCTCGAGCCTCTGCATCAAAGCATATGTGATGGCCATACCAGGGAACTTGGCATCGTGACCTCGGTGGGTTCTTGGTTGGGAGTGACCTCTGAAAAAATGTTAGAGTTGTTGTTTCAAATCGAGAAGCAGAACACATACCCTAACCGGGAAACAAGAGTCAAGTCCAAGCCGAAAACGTCCTGTAACCACTCGACGGCAGCTGCGGATTTATATGTCAAGACCTTGATCAAATCTGGTCTGGCCTTGTCTCTGGCCGACTTGAGGGTATCATCGTAAAACTGCTTCACACTGTCTCTGATCTCTCCATCAACCTGCGTCCGTGTGAGGGCACCGTTGATTCCGGATGTCGCCTTGGTAGAGTTTCCGCCAAAGAAACCTTCCGAGAACGTCAGTCTGCGGATTTCATGATTGGGTCAGAAGACTCAGCATACCTTGCTTATCAAGAACAACCACGTTACCGCCAGCGAGGTAGATTGTATGCGCAGCACTCAAGCCGGACACTGTCACCAACGGTCAGCAAGCAATTGAGAGGAGGTGTTCGGGAAAGGCACATACATCCACCGCCAACAACAATGACTCTTGGTGCCATCTTGATCTAAAGTGTATGATGATATTCGTAAAGGAGGATAATTTTCAGGGTCGAGCGGAGAGGAGAATAAAGGTACGATGGTTCTGGAGAGGAATGCGGTTGGGTTTTGTGTCCTTGGTCGGTCGCGCCACTAAAGTCTGGGGGACTGCCGAGGCTCAACCCCCTGCACGTTTTGATTCGGCGAATGTAGTTGAGTCGTTCAGTCAGCAGAGAGCAAACGCGCGGATCCGGCGTTTTTAGGAGCCACTTAAAAATTAATAGTGCGGAGTCTGGGGATTTATTTGATATTCAAATGCGAAGGGGCCTATGATTTTCCCAATCAATTCAGATTCTGAAGATTGTAAATAGTTCACGGTACTCCGTGAAAATAAGCAAACAATGCTCATAACGTCAATCATGAATCATGTCATCTTCTTGTCACGAGTGAGTATCAGCCCCTCGCACAAAGAACCATCGGCATGTGAAAGGTACCGTACATGGCCCGCTAAGCCCCCACACTTTTCACTTCTCCAGACTTTCACGTTTAGCGTCAGATGACCGGCGACTGTCCGGATTTAGAAGGATGATTTGGCATGTGAAGGCATAATTATTGGAACGTGATACCAGCTCACATCATTTTGGCAGCTGAGATGTTATTGTTTGTTTACTTGAGATTATATCCTCATGTTCATCCGCTATTTACTCGATTTTGAAGCTTCAATAATAGTCTCGCATACTCGGTCGAAGAGCAGCCGAAGCAAGTAATAACGACAAGGTTGATCACATTTAGGACTCTTATTTGTAGAGAAATATCGAATGTATGGAAGAGGTAGTAGCGATATCGGTGCATTGTCGTGTTTCGTTTGACCTGTTCTCCCGAAGCAAAATTAGAGAATAAAATAAAATAGTCGTGTCCTTAGTTCAAAAACTGCTTTGAAGTAGGACTAACTGTAGAAGAGCAGAGCTTAGAGCACGAAACCTTCCTGCGATTTGAAAAACTAAATACTCATGATACAAAAGTGAAACACAAGATAAAGTCTGTATATTTTGCCCCTGCTTCATCAAAGGAGCCCTAGGTGAAAAGTGACAATAGAATTCTACACTGGATATATGGCAACTGTGTCTAGGCCGTTCCTTAAAGTCAAGGATTTGACTTTCACTGCTGTGCACTACTGCTCACAATTGTGACTTCTGTTTTAAGCTATAAGAAAATCCATTACCTGACGATTACTTCCCCTATCGAAACATCAACAGACCCGTCTAGTATCCTCCACCTAGTAATCAGCATTCATCTTCCACAAACATATTTTCGTAAGAACCAAACAGATCAGAGATCTCTACCAGCACGTAGATATTTTAAGAATAGAATTCGAAACGCTAAGATCTAACACAGGTCGGTACAAAAGCATCTGCTAAACTCCCATTCAAATGCAAAATATCCAACCACCCCACTCAGACCAAAACAAAACCTGCGTAACAAATTCTAGGGTATCCTGAACTCCATCACTGTAAACAAAAACACGATCCCGTCCCAGACGGTTTTGCCTCAACCACACAATGCCGCTTACAAGACGCCTCTCAATGATATGCCCCCAGAACAGCCTCCCTCTTCTCGCCATAGCAGATCAACAACACTTCCTCCTCTGCTTAACCTCCGGCGGTCCATTCTGCGGCCCAGCATCAATATAATTCTCCACCGGCACCCCAAACCAACTCCTCCTATCCCTCCCGACCCTAAAACTGCCCCCAGGTCTCATCCCCTCGAAATACCCTCCCCCTCCCTCCCCAGGCCCATCAAGCCCAGGCGTAACCCCCGGCGTCTGCGCAGCACTCAAAAGCTGCTGGCTGAGCACCCTATCCTGCTCGACCAATTTCCTCGTAATAACCCTAAACACCTCCTCCACGCCCTCCCCACTCTCCGCACTAACCTCATGACAACAATCCCACCCAACCTCCTGTCCCCAAAACCCGGAACTTCTCTTCGAACTCGGACTGCGCGCGCCATCGACCTCCTGTCTCGGCGCGAAAAACGGGCGAAAACCACCTCCCTCTATCCCTCCAGGCGTCGCCGTCGCAGGCGGCGTGCTGCTCATGCCAGGCGCCAGATTCTCAGCGACATACGCGATGCAGCGTTCGAAGGGCACTTCTCTCTTCGTGGGATCGCGCGCGACGAGATCTGCTTTTGTGCCGACGACGTGCAGGATGATATCAGGTGGGAGATTCCGCCGTAACTCTGTGAGCCAAACGCCCATTTCCTCGAAGGAGGCTAGGTCTGTGATGCTATAGCAGAGGATACAGGCGTTTGCGCCGCGGTAGTAGAGTCTTGATATGGATCTGCCAGTATCCTATCAGCTTTGTCCATACTGATCATCGGTAAAAGGAGAGGAGAGGAAGGGGGTAACACAAACCTAAACCGTTCCTGCCCAGCCGTATCCCAGATCTGCAGACGCACAACCGTGTCACTCTCATCATCCACCACCCTCTTCGTCATGAAGCTCGCTCCGACCGTGCTCGTAGTGCTGGCGGGTGTGAACTGGTTCTTGATGTACCGATATAGAAGACTCGTTTTGCCCACGCCCTGGGCGCCGAGGACGACGATTTTGGCCTCGAGAGATTGCGCCATAGTTGGAACGGTCGAAGGAGGGGAAGGGAGGAATAAGAGATGGAGGGGTGCGGGTTGAGGCTTTTGCGATGCAATGCGCTGCGATGCGATATTTGTTTGCTCACTTGCGGTTTGTTACTCGGTTTGCTGGCCTCGTGTGATTCATAAAGCTCGCGCTGGGAGGCAAAGAATCAATTTCGTCTTTTTCTACCGTCTTCTCTCATTGTATGCGCGTTTCTCTCTTTTTTTGTGAGGCTTGATTGCTGCGAAGGTGGTCGGGATTGGCAGTAAGCTGGGGAAATTTGATTGTCAACAACAAGCTTTCATGCGTAAACAACAACAAGTGATAGTGAAGAAAGATAAAGCAAGTGAATAACCTTAGTCCTCAGCAAATCGTGAGGATCAAATGGAGTAATATTATTTCATCAACAGCATGACGCACACTCACGAACCCCTGCCATTCGGTCATGCGAGGCTGCGATCCAAGTTTCCAGGTGTTGGAATGTTTCGGTCAACGACTGGTTTGCCAATTCTCCCCAACAAATGGGGCCGACGGTCACGTTTACACTATTGTAACTATTAATAAACGTATCTTCTCACACCGCACTTTAGTACAATATCGATTAGCGAATGGATATTGATTGTCGAAACATGCTACAATTTTACTTTTGCCTCTAAAAAACTCAAACGCCGTATTCTTTTAGTATCATCAGTGATTCCTTGCAACTCCTCAATGCAAATGGCCATTAGCTATGTCTTGTTTACTTCAATGTCTGTTCTCAACTTAGCGAGCACGACGGCGAGATTGAGAAGGCTTGTAATTTAAGTCCTCCGACTCGTCTCCGTCGTCCGCCATATTTTGAGTTCGTCGCTTTCTCTTCAGTGCCCCACCGGCAACATCCTTTACACCCTTTACACCCTTCAATGCACCGACAACATCCTTGGGCTTCTATTTATACATTAGCTGGCGCCCAGTTGTTTGCAAGAACAGAATTGACTAGACTCACGGGTTTGGTTCGAACTACTCTTGGCGCCGTCAAGTGCTCATTGAGAAACTTCTCAAATCGGAGCATCTCCTTCAGGGAAACCTCACGGTCTGGACTGTGCATCTTGGAGCTGATGACGTTGACCTTCTCAAATCCTCTCAACGCCATGAGCGCGTCGAAGCCATTCGTTCTCTTGAAATTGTCGATACCATCAACATCTTGATGTAAATACTGGCGTCTCTGGCTGTTGGCGAAGAAGTCTCTGTTGACGCAAAATTGTGTGACCACTAAGTTGAAGATCTTGACGTTTGGAAAGGTACCAATCAATTCTAAAGCGTTTTTATCCTTGATGGCCCAAGCCCACCACTCGAATGTTACCTCTCGTAAACTTGGACTGATAGCCTGGTAAGTTCGGTACATAGCTAAATGTTTGCGCGCTTCCTGGATTCGAAATGTGTTTCTGAAGAAGATGCTGGAGGACTCTCGGTTGATTTGCTTATTGACTCCTCTGATATTGAGAGCCAGCTTTGTTTGTGTTTTGCCATCTGTTGCTTTGTATCTAAGCGGCACATCTGCCTTCACAGTGAAATCATATACACGAAGCCGAAGTTCAGCTGGTAATTTCAAGAAGCGAAAAATCTTGAGATCTAGCAAATATCAGCATCTATCTTGACGTGGACGTGACTTATTGTAGAGTAAATATTTTGCGTCGCTCATTCAAATTTGACACGATCGATGGGGAAGATCGGCATAAGAATGGGCTATGAGCTTCGCGGCCATCATGGCCTTCAAGACCTGAACCTAAATATCGTATACTCAGGTGACTCTCCGAAGGGGAAAGCTATGCCTCTCTTTTGCCTCAACCCAGCCAATTTCTGCAAGTGAATGAGGAAAATGTACTTACTCGCACTATCCGCAGCTTGCTCAATATTCACCTTAGAAACCTCAAACCCCTCCTTTGCCTCGTTGAAAAGCTCCAATCTTTTCGGTTCACTCCTCAAATAATCGCCAACCTCTTCAGAGCCCATGATATCAGGGTTGGAATGTTGGAGACTGACGATTTCGTACTTCCCACCGCCCAAATGGCGTACGAGACTGAGTCCATCTCTGAGGTGATTCTTCGATTTGAAGGTCGTGAATGTCTCGAAGACGAATCTTTCTGGTTGAGGTGTTGGGTCGATCAGCGTTGGGCCATCTAGGTCTATCTCACCATCGTCAATGCGCTTTATGATCTCGATATCTTCTGTTTCCTCGACGTCTTCGATATCTTCAATATCTTCGATGTCGTGGGATGGAGGTAGGACTTTCGTAGGTAGTTTCCCTGTTCTAGTTCGTGTTGTTGGTGGCATAGTTGCGGTGTTCTAGGAGACTAGTGTGTTTTCGACGCGTCGGAAGGTTGGATTGAGGAGGGTCAGAAAGGGTCGGAAGTTTGGGGGTGACCACGTCGGTGGATGTTGTTTAGAGAAAAGCTCGGATGCTTCGATGAAAGACATCTGGTGAAGGCACCGATGGATGTCGAGCCTCTAGCGCTGAAAGAACCTGGTGGCCTTATTCAGTTGACTTTCGAGGAAGGAGCGACGATTGGATGCGGGCGAAGAGGCTCGATGCCAGTTTGCCCCCAATGACCCAATTGCTCATTAGCAAAACGGAGTATTTTTCGTTTGACAAGCCTCTAAAATTCTGCTAGTGAAATGGAATTCGCCAATTAAACCATTAGTTCATCTCTCGCGTTTACCAAATTAACTATGGGTGCAGTAACTTGACTTACTGAGCAAGCCAGGATATGACATCGAATTTCCATTCATTCCTCCTATTTATACCAAACCCCTCGACATATACCGGAGTGATGACTCAATTAATTGAGCTTCAAGGGCGTGAATAGAATAGCACGACGCACGGGTGCGTATGCATACTTTCCTATCATAGATAAGCTGTAAATTGGTTCTTTGGGAATGTTTGTCCAATAAAATGAAATCTGTAACTTCCCGCAACTGCAAGTATCTCATGTACAGCTACACCACCTTGGTCTCAGCTCATCAGACTGCTGACATGTCTCAATATCTAAATCATTAGTTAGCTCACTGGGGGAAAATAAATCATGGAATTTGACGCCACGGCGACAAAGGGGCACTGTTAGTAGCTCTGCAATCGTTCGTACCGACCTTTAAAAGCGTGATCTCATGTTCCCTCGACTATCACATGAGGTAAATAAGCTTGGCCAGTGAACAAAGAACAAGCATAGGTAGATAGCAAGGCATATGGTAAATGCAAATGAATGTGTTGAGACACGCAAAGGGAAGATGCATGGAAACTGGCTTTGTTCCTGGCGAATTACTAGCTAAAATATGCATAATAACATTTAACATCTGGAAATCCACAGTTCTGAAGACTGTAAGTCAAACCTCGTGCTGACAGACTGGTAAGAGTAAGCAAGCCGCACGACAAAGGTTTGAGCAGGCAAATAAGGGACAAAAGAACAGAAAACCTTCTACCTGCTTAACCAAAAAGACAGCTTTGATCTACTAAATCAGCCAAACATCGCTATGCCGATGATTCTAGTACAGCCCTTTTCTAATATACAGCAGCCCCGTGGGTATTCCAAATTTTGATATCTGATTTCGCCCAAGTACGCCCGAACGCCATCGCAGAACCACGAATCGTGATCAGATGCAGAACCCGCTAAACAAACACTGTCAGTGAAATCGAAACCGATATGGCACGGATGAAAACTCACATTTGATGAATAGCACTGGGACCTTCCTCGTTAAACATATTTCTCGTCACAAACAGCCCTTTGGTAGCTCCTCCATCCGTAACCAAAACGGTCTTGGCTGCAACACAAGCGCCTAGGAAATCAGCATCATGAAAGTCCTTGTATTCTGGCATATAAGTCGGTGGACTTGCAAGTTTAATTGCGGTCGGAGTTTGCGAATGTGATGAATGGGTGTTATAACCAGGATTGTAGCCGGATTGTAAGTTTGGATTCAAGGCTGGATTCGAGGCTGTGGTTGCAGCGATGAGAAGCGAATTCGATTGCGTTGGACCACCATGTGGCGTAGGAGTAAAAGACGCATTTGGAGTCATGGAGCCAGTACCGCTGGGAGTAGCGATATTCGACGGTAGTTCGCTCATAAACATGGTAGCAGAACTTGGCGAAATCAGGTATCGGTTATTAAGAGTTTGCATCACTGCCTCCTTGAAGCCTTTTACTTTCGCTCCACCTCCACAGATTATGATATTGTCCCATACATTTTGCCTTGAAGACATGTCCCTCATGCCTTGAACACAGCGGTAAATTTCATCCGCTATCCTATCGATAAACCAGTGATCCGCAACCATCAGCCTTTCAGGGCCTATTTGGTATTCATGACGAACGAGATCAGGATTGTCATCTTCCCATTGCTTTTTCTTGTCTTTCTTCGCTGTTGGCTTAGATTGGCCTGCCGCTTCTGTAGCCGGTAATGACGAATCTTCGGCAGCTTGAACTGGGCCAGCGCTGTCAATAGCAGTCACAGGCTCAGGGGTCTTCTCTTTCTCTCTTTCCTTTTCCTTTTGGCCGTCAGATTTCACAGACTCCCAGACCCAAGTATTGTGTAATCGCTTTGAGTTTGGAATTCGAGTAGCCCGAGTTGCAGCAGCTTCCGCCGCCTCACGGTCCTTCACAGCTTTCTTGGCTGCTGCTTTGTCTGCCTTGGCTTTTTCTGCCTTTGCGAGAAACTCTTGCGTCTTGCCACTGGCAACAATAGTAGCAATGTCAAGCACACCATCTTCTTTCTCAACAACGTCATCCAGTCCTGGCTCGGTATTCATACGAGGAGGGCCTGTGATCTTTACACTGGGGCCAGAGGCTAGAGCTCCAGTCGAAGCGGCCGCTGCGGGATTGCTGATATCCTCTTCGAATCCCTCCGAGCCAGGTAATGGCATGTTTGGAGGAAGTACCTCGCAGATATTGCTCTGCTTGAGTTTCTCGGCCATTTCCTTCGTGAATGGTGGCTCATACTTTCCCTTGACCAAAGAGAGCAACGTTTCTGTCATATTGTCTCCTCCGAAGCCAATTGTTGTGCCACGGTTGGCGACTGCGAATTGCGAAACAGCGGAAATATCAGCCTTTGTGTATCCAACGTCTAACACCAATGCGTTCTCGACACCGTACGCCCATGTTGTTGCAATGGCAGAATCGAGCAGCAGAAATCCTGGGACTTTGAAGGTCTCAAACACAAATCGAGTGATTTCCTCGTGGTCTTTGGGTGTCCAACATGGCTGAGCGACAATCACCAGTCCGATGTGTAGCCCTGGTTGCAGTTTGCCGTGTATGTGGTGTAAGAAGGCCAAAAAGCATTTCAGGTCATCGATGCGACCATCTGTAGATTTAATTGTTAGCAATACGCAGTGTAATGGGCACTGAGATTTGAACATATGCGACAGTCAAGCCAGCTTAGAAATGAAGCCACTGTCGTACCTTTAAGCGGCCAAATTGCACCCTCATCGTCTTCTGGGTATTCAATGAGCTCCTCCTCGTCGGAATCTTCTTTTTTGGAAGACTTTATTCGGTACGGTTCGTATGATTTTCCATCTGGCGCAAGGAACATACGCGTCGCGAATTTATGTTGAGCGGGTGCGAGGCTCTCTGGGAGACCTAATTGAACGTGCGTGGTTCGAGAACCAGGTGCTATGATAAGCATATGTTCGTCGCGGTAGGGCGCCATATTCAAAGTATGTTCCGTTGAATGTGGTCTGTCTGCGAGCCCTCTTGTTCTAGTCGGTTCGAGTGAATCGTTGGACGTCGCATAACCCACGAACCGCGACTGGTATTTCGAGCTGGAGCAGCAACTCGGCTCAACATCGGATGCTCGGAGAGCTTCTTCGGATGATTTTCAAGGCTCCGACAGTCATGTGCTTTCGTGTTGCTTCCGTATGACTTCGAACTTTCTTTGACGCGAATATTCAAGCTCCTAATATGTTTGTTGTCAAATTTTTACAAGCAAATTTGCGACGATTTGCATCTGAAACGTGGAAATGTGCTTGTTCTTACCACATCCAATAATCGTACCTCGTACCCACTCTTAACACTGCGATTGACCACGCAAATTGACATTTTCAATTGAAATCGCCCTGTATGGGGGACTTTTCAAATTTCTCTTCAGGTCGCCTTGACTTACGTACGTCAGCTTAGTGTATCTACTACCCTATACTCAGCTATGTTGTTGTTATTTGCCGTAGGTTAAGTGTCTTATCAAGTCTCCAGGAAAGAACAATATATATTTCTGATATGAGTCTTGTAGAGCCATTTTGCAAGATATCATTATCCCTTCATTATCTCCTATTGCTTCTTCCTTACGGCTTGAGGTATTTTAACCCATGTCTGCTATAAGCCTGTTGAAAGCTCCTGGGAAGCGGCCTCATCGCCCCCCGCTTGTTTCTGTCAGTGGAATTGATCGTGCTCGAAAAGACCATTTTTGGATCTTTATGACAAAGAATTTCCTGGAGCTTACATGTAGGGCTGATGCAATATATTGCGATGGCTTGGGACCTAAGTGTTTAGATGCCGCTAGCTTGTCGACGAACTGACCTCCACATGAGTTTAGCAGCACCTAACCACATCGCTTTATGTTCAAAAGGTGTTGGCCTGATTCGAAAAAATCTTCTCATGAGCTCACTGAAACCACTTAGCGCAGATGTGCCTCGTGTGTTAAGTTTGGGGCTACTTAAGCAGGTGTTGCCAACTCATCAGTCCTCACTTCAACAAACTCCCAATACCATACTTCAGCCAAGATCACAACAACAACAACAACTTCGACTTCATAATATCCAACAAATTCCCCACATCAACCACGATGCTGTTCAAATTCAGCCTCCTCCTTTTCTCAGCCGTCGCATTCGCCGCCACAGAAATCACCATCCCCTCCGACCTCTCGGACGGCACATGGCTTGTCGACCTCGCAAACCCAACCCCCGACTTCCAATTTCTCGGCGAACTGAGCGGAAACCTCACAGGCGACCTCCTCCTCGAAGATACACCCGAGAAACGCTGGTCCAGCGGCTTTCAACCTCCCACAGACCAAGAGATCTCATGCTACAAAACATGGCTACCCTTACATGGCTTCCGCCACATTAGATATGTGCGTTTATTTGGCCTAGTCTTTCCATTCTCATCATACTTACAGATAGCAGTGGTTTAAAAAGAAGTGTGATGAAGGCCTGGTGGTTGCGACTAACAAGCTATGGCTGGTTAAAGTTAAAGACTGGGCTGGATATTTCTGTACTGATGACCGTCCTTATCAGTACGTACTTCTCGTGGTCTGTTGATGAGGGGAAGGCTAATGGATGCGTAGGTGCAAAACGGAGCAGTATAATACGATGCGTGAGGTTGTCGAGGTTAATTGCGGGAGGAGATTTGGTGGACAGGTGCATTGGCCTGGTATGAGTGTTACGTTTGGAAAGACATTTGGTCGCCGGGTGCGCTGCGAGTCTGGAGCAGATTGATCATTGTAATTATCTTTCTGTGCATTTGTAGGAGCTTCTGTATTTGCAGGTAGCTAGTTAATAAATGCAAATCATTCCTTGGCTAATAATTCAAAGAATCGGGTATTCTTTTTAGAAAATATAATCTGGAAAAGACCTTGTCGTGCACTAGTCTTGTTTACGTCTCTCTATTCTTCTTGTAACATTTTACTTCCTAGAAGTGTTCCAGTACCGAGCCGGAGATAATGTCAAATAAAGATTCATCGTCGGTCCTACACCCGTCCGTAGTGACTATTTCAGCAAAAGCTACTATGGTATCACCCAAATTACAAGATACTTCCACCCCAAAAGCTCCAGTTATTGAACAATCAAGGTCCGATGCGCGTACTGCTGAGGCCACATCCATGGGCGTGATGGCTAAGGCCGTTACTTCGATAGTATAGTAATGAATACTTTTGAGAACTGGGCCCCCGTAGAGAGGAAACTTTCGTGCCTCCTGATGGCGCAGCACGCTTAATTGTCCTGCTCTCAGAGCTCTTTTTGCAACATTATAAAGCTGATTTTCATGTTTAGGATTAGATGTCGAATGGAGATCCAACTCCGAGGACAGAGGTAGTTGCGATGATCCACAAACATCCCACTTGAGCCTTTCGTTTTGCCAGACAGATTGGCCACTTTTTTTTATTTTTCTTCGAATCTTTAGTCTGACGTTGATGAGTTGAGCGTCATGGCCGAGCTCCATCCGAGAGGATAGCCCAAGCGCCTTGTATAAGACGTAGGTAACGTCGTCCGTAAAGTCAATAGAATGAGTACGCGTGATATTCGCGAAAACCTGGATTGGAGACAAATTATAGTCCACGTCAAGCGCGAGATCGTCGGCAAGACCTGCCAACCCGAAAACTCGATCCCGAATGTCGAAGCACTTGCAAGAGCCGTAGCTGCGAATCAGATCAGCAAATCTCCTTTCCCATACTGATTCCTTTCTTCTTTGCTCATCTAGAACATAGATCATACCAAGATCCTCATATTCGTAGTTAGTCTCTTGTGTGCACCAGTTGCATGCTCGCAATGCTAGGTAGCAGCAGTCTACAAAATTGATCCACGCAAATTCCCGTTGATGTATATGAACTTGGATTTCCCGCGACAGAATGACTTCCTGTACTATCCAAAGTCTTGTCCAATAGTCGTTGTCAATGACCTTTTTCACTCCATTGACTTCGGCAGAAGTGATGTATCTGTGATTCTCCTCGTACGACTCATTAATGGGTCCGCCCTCGGTCCACTGCAAAAAGCTATGCACATCGCTGTCACCGTGGCCTAACCATAGTCTGGTTACACGACTACTCTTATAGATCTTCCCCATCTGCTGTACCTGATCATTCCTCTCCTCGGTACTATTTTGATTTATGCAAATAGCGTCAGCCCACAGGCTGAGCATAACGTCTGGGTCTCGTAGTCGTGCCAGGAAATTGAATAGGTTGTCTCGAATAGCCAGAGGACATCCATCCACTTCAACCGTACGAGACGGGCTCTCAGATCCCCAGACGTACGAAAGAGCGTCGTACTCGTCTACAACATCCTCGATCATAGCTGGTTGAAGCGAACATTTGATGTGATCAGAGCCAGTGCCCGGCCATAATTTCAAGACCCGAATGGAGGAACTGTCGGGTAATTGAACGTAGGAGTATTTTTCTCTAGGGGCTGGAAGACTGCCAAAGTCGTTTGGCCAACTTCTCGGAGGGTGGAGGGAGCTGATTGAACCAGGTAAATCCAAACAGGCGTCTGTGGTGTCGATTACCGAATTGCTGAAATCTGTTAAACTTGAGTTGATGGATAAATGATTGGCGTCTGAACCATCGTTGTCCTTTCCCGAAGAACTGTCGACATGGCTAACGTCTCCAACTGGCAACTCCGCCAAATTCGAGCAACCCCGGCCTTTCTGTCGCGGTGAGGATACCATCAGAAGCAAGGAAAAAATAGATTTTACCCAAATCTAAGCGATCAGAGGTGTTTCAGTACGGAACAATTCCACGGATGATACTTGTTAATAATGTAGCAAGGCGGAAACAGTTATGGCGGCAGCGTTGTGATGAGGCTTCAGCCAAGATAGATTGACCAGCTGAGCCACCACGACGAGTTGCGGCTGAATTTAACGAAGTTTTGAACTTTTCCAAATCAATACTAACTGAGAACAGTTACCATGTTAATCTTAGTAAGCAATATATATATTTCATAGGCAGCTTTATTTTAAACATGAAGAGAAATCGTACGTACCGTGTCTAGTCCGAAGCGTTGAGTAAGAATTTTGCCTTACATAAGTAAGTTCTGATCCTCGCAGCTCGCTTAACATTGAAAGATAACTGTCAACTCACGAGTGTTCACTTCGTGCAAGTTTTGATATGATTTTCTCTCATAATCTGAGTAGTCCTACTAACCACTCATCTCATAGTCCCGCTCCTTCTACTCTACTAAACGCATTTCCAAGCCTCCTCCTTCTTAGAATTCGCCGGATCAACACAAGTGTTCCGCAGAGGATACTTGCAATGTTTCCTCGTATAATCAACACCCAACGCTTTCGTGTCCTAACCCAAATTAATAAAACAGCCAAGAAAACGGATCGCAAAACTCACATTAACCCATCTCGTCCCCCTCACAAACTCCGGTGCCTCCCCATCCCCACCCTCAACCCACGCCACCATTCTCGCCAAAACGTTATCCTCCTTCTCCAGCCCCTGAGCTTCAGAAATCTGATTACCGATAGCATGAGCACCGTCTCCACCGCTACAATGGCCCATTCCAGAGACGCGGAAGAATCTATAGAATTTATCCAGCTCGTCAGAGCGTAAGCCCATGGTGCGAGAGACATGATTATAATAGCGCGCGGAATTGGCAGACGAGATTATACCATCCATGAGACCGTGGTAATGTAAGACTTTACCGCCGCGTGAAGCGAAGGCTGAGAGGTCGCCGTTCCAGGTTTGGATGTCGTAGGGATTCTGTTGAGCGGCATTGGCGGCGTCTTGACGGGAGAAAGTATCGGCCGACCATGTTGGATCATCTAGTAGGAGGTTAGCATAAGAAGATATGAAATCAGAAGAAATCTTACTGTAAACCACATATCTAAACCAATCAACCGAATATGGAAATGGACCTGCAGCATACAAAACCCTACTCGCAAAGATTTCCGACCCAGGTTGCATACCCGGATATATCAATGACCCATCAACACCGTAATAATC
Organism: Glarea lozoyensis ATCC 20868; assembly: GCF_000409485.1. NCBI lineage: Eukaryota > Fungi > Ascomycota > Leotiomycetes > Helotiales > Helotiaceae > Glarea > Glarea lozoyensis. The sequence goes on along the minus strand of NW_007361004.1, from coordinate 1,613,338 downwards.
CGACAGCGCTTCCCTCACGGCTCCAGCTTGCGCAGAACTAAGACAATCCGTCCCGTTCGCCTTGGATCCGCAAATCAGCGCTTCCGGTCTAAACTGGCAAAGTGATGGATCTTCTAAAATCCCGTCAACAACCCCATCAAGCCCATCACACTGTCTCAACACCTCGTTATGAATCACCGTCCATAACTTCCCAGCGGGGATATAAGTAGGCGCACTAGCATTAGCACCAAAGATTTTATAAAATGTTGCTGACCAGCTCGTCAGGTTCGTGAAAGCAAAAGCTGTGGCTCCAGCTACCACACCATCAAAATCCTCAGGGTAGGTTTGGACGGATTTGAAACCTTGACGGCCGCCGGTGCTGCAGCCTAGGTAGTAGGATTTCGTGTGTGGTGAGCCGTAATATTGAGCTGTGATTTGCTTGCCAATTACGACGCCGAGATGGATGGAGCGGTCTGCAAAGTCATGGACTACTTCGGTGTTGTTGTAGAATGCTAGGCCTGAGGTGCCGTTATGGCCGTTGTTGGCGCCGACGGTTGCGAAGCCTAGGCCGAGAGTATATTTCAGGTCACGGTCTGAGGTTGTATTAGGATTTGTAAGTAATGTAGATGGGGTGACTTACATTGGATACAGCCACTTACTCCTCCATTTCCGGTGCCTACTTTTGATCAGTCTCTAACTCATCTTTCAAACCTTTTCTACTCACTCAGAAATCTCCCCGTCCAATTCGTAGGCAACCAAGTCTCAAGCGTCAATTCTATCTCTCATCAGCCCCTCAACTTCTATAACAACCAGCACACTCACCACTCCTCTCACTAGTCCTAACCGTCGAAGCAATCCGACACATATCCCTCTCAATAAGGGCACTAGCATCCCCACAAGTCTGCAAATTATACTGCTGCGTAAAATTCAACGTCGTCCCAGCAGTCACATACTATCATAATCAGTTCATATCCATAAACTAAAATGCGAGGGACTAACCTGAGCAAAATTCACAGTAACATTTTCAATCGCCAAACTCTTCCCAATGGCCTCACAAGCCGCAGCCCCAGCCGTGCCATTAGTATTTGCAACCTGCAAAAACGGGTTCGCCGAGCAGATAGGCAGGAAAGTCGTCAAATACGGGATATAAGTCGAACCCTTCATGATGAAAAAAATCGAAGCAAAAATCGCTTGAACCTTTACCATCAAGACGTCGTCCAGTTAATATATGCTCAAATAGGGGGTCCTTATCCACCAACACAAGTCAGTCATCCATCAAGCCCAATTCAAAAACTCGGAAACATTTCTCTTCTCAGCATGTCAAACCCACAATTCATGTTCTCCGCCCTGTTTTGGGGTGTTTATCATTAAGTGGCAGGTGGATTCGGCAGATCCCATCCCCGCATTCTGAGCTCGATGCCGCGAGGGGAGCGGGGGACCTGCATGTCGGATGCATTTGAGGAAGGAGATTGATTGTAGCTTAGCGACATCTTGAAATTCACAGCCAAGCTTCTCAGGTGAAAGAAATAATAAAGGTTAGTAATGCTCCTAAAGAGTAGAAGAATTATAGAGTGGATATAACTTCCATAAGTCGAATTCCTCACGAATTTGTATTACTCTCACACAACACAATAAAAGAAACGGCCTTCTACGCAGTAATTGGCCTGACTCTCAATCTCGCAACCGAACCTTATACATCGGATTAAGAATCCCAATTCGGCCAGAATATCGCAAAGATCCGCATTGAGGGCCGGGGATGTTGAGGTTAGGGGTTGTGGAGTAAGTTTTTGCCGGTGGACGGACGACAGTGGACGGTGAGGAGAAGGAAATTCGTCTAATGCGGCCGCGAAAAACGGCAGGTTAAGTGATGGGGAGTTGATTCCTCGAGAAAGTCCATCAGATGTCACTGTCCTGATCAAAAGGACCATGAATAAAGGACCAAATTCATAGTATTTAATCTCTCCGCGAATTATATACTCCATACAAGCATCAACATGTATTAACATTCTCTATAATCGCAAAAACCAGAAGCGAGTGTACTCATCTCAACCCCAAAACCCTTCACGCTCTGTATGTTTAGACAATGACATGAAAATCAAGAACGCCCCTATAACCTCCCATGAACTGTGCATCAAAACCCCCAATCAATATACATGTAACGAGATCTATTCTCAGAACGTAGAAACGGCAATGGCGATCGCTTGGCTATCAGAATGTGAGATGGATATGCTAATCTCTTTGACTCCAGCTTTCTTTGCTGCAGCGGCGGCTTCACCGTGGAGCTATTTGATATTAGTACATGTTGATGTTATTACATTAGGATTATGACTTACCGAAACAATTGGAGCACCCTTCTCGTTGTTGGTGATCTCAATGTCTTTCAAAGGAGCTCCTGCGCCCTTGCTTGAAACACCAAGGGATTTGAAAACAGCTTCCTTTGCACTCCATTTACCTGCAAATGATGCTTGAGGAGATGGAGCCTTGAGGCAGTACTCCTGCTCCTTGTCTGTGAAATTTCGGTCGAGGAATGTATCATTGTCGATGTTGATCGCAGATATGTCTTCAACATCTACGCCAACTTTGTTTCCTGCGGTGGCAGCACCTTTAGCCAAAGACTCGACCATCTGTTTAGTGCTGGCGGCCTTGTCGGAGATGTTTTTGGCGAAGTTGGGAGCATAGGTTAGCTCAGCGGTCTTCTTGTCTGTGGATACACGGGCATCTGGGTTCAAGAAGACCGCACCTTGTTGAGCATCGGTGTATGGCGAATTGTTCTTGGCGACAAACAAAGTGTTGTTGATCATTCCATTGTGGAAGTATCGGTAGGCCTTCTTCTGTCTAATGTCTACCTTGGCGGCATAGGCTTTGTAAGTTGCCTCGTCAAGGGTAGCGAACAAATACTTAGGATGAATACCGATTGCTTGAGCGCCCTTTTGACCGAAACCGAAAGAGGTAACGGAGAAAGCCTTAACACCATCGGTTTGAATACTCTTGCTTGGGTAGACAATGTAATCGAATTGCTCCATGACTTGATCGACGTTGTCAGCATTTCGATTACCAGGAACAAGACCGCTGTTAAGAACTTGCAAACACCCATTGAACATCCAGGCACCCGCAGCACCCTTTGGATGACCAGTAAGATATTTCTGGAAAATACCCATGACTGCATTACCCTTCTTCCTGCCCAAGTGTTTGAGTTGTTGGCAGATGACAGACGACTCGTTTTTGTCGTTGGCAACAGTGGAGGTACCGTGGAAAGAAGCAACATCAAGGTCGTCGATGGTAAGACCCCAGGTGGCGAGAGCACCACGTAGAGGAGCGATGGTGGAGTCTTGCTTCCAGAAAGCGTTTCCAAGACTGTAGAGGACCTCACGTTCTTGTCTTGCTGCCTCGCTCTTAATGTGGGCCGCACGCTCCTGAGCATATTCAGACTCATTAAAGTCACCGCCTTGCGCCTTCATGGCCGCAACCTCTTCGTGGAGGTACTCAAGTTCTGATTCTTGCCATTGCTTGATGTTCTTCTTTCGAAGCTCAATTTGACGGCGACGGTACTTGATGTCGAGCAGAGGAGATGGGAACTTGCCCGGATTCTCACGAGCTGTCGTGAGAACACCTTGACCAGGAGCTGGAACAGATCGACCAATCTTATCAGTGGCGGTTGTGGTGAGACCAAGGATACCGTAGATTGGGACACCCATGTCGAGAGCAAGTCTGGCAGTCATGATGACTTGAATACCACATCCCTGAGATTCCATGAACCCGTTTCGGGTGGTGGTGGTTGGTCTCGACATTTCCTTTGGTGTACGACCATGGGCAAACTCATCGACAGCGTTGCTAGTAGCCTTCATGTTGGCGAATTCATAAGAACCTTCCTCTTGGAAGTCATCAAATCCACCAACGAAGCAGACACGAGCCTTACCCTCCAAGATGGTCTCATATCCGATATCAACCGATTCAACAGATGTAGCGCAAGCACCGACGGGAGTCTTGATAGGACCAGTAGAGGATATCAACAACATATTGACCCAAGCCGACATGGTGTTGATAAAAGACTCCTGAAGAATATCTTTCTGCAAAGGCTTGTCAAGGTAACGATCCTTGTACATACCCCTGAGAGCGTTTGTACCACCAATACCGGAACCGATGCAGTTTCCAACCTCAGAGATATGGACATATTTGTAAAATTCGTAAGGATCAGTGATACCAGCAGCGAGGAGTGACTCAACAGTGCACACCAGCACGAAAAGGGTGACTGGGTCAACCTGCGAGATGATGTCGTCTGGGATACCATACTTTTTAGCATCCCAACCTGTTGGAATTTGGCCTGCGACAAGACGATCAAATTTGAGTGCCTTAGGGATCATGAGGGTAGCGCCCTTCTTCATGCGAACAATGTACTCGCCTGACTCAGGGATCTCGAAGATTTCAGCCTTTTCGCCGTGCTCACGTCTGAATTCCTCTGCGGTCTCCTTGGATGTCTCAAAGGGCTCGAGGTCCTCTTGGATCACGACTTCCTGAAGAAGTTGCTTCTTGTTTGGATCGTAGCCTTTGAAGAGTTCGGGCTCGATCAAGCGGATGCCTGAGTGCTCGAGAATGTGCTTCTCGTATTTGCCCTTGATGTCCTTGTCATCCACTGGGTCGCCGGTTTTAGCATCAACCCAGCCAGCATACTGTTTACCCTTGATTGGACCGTTGTGATTCTTGATGAGACCCATAATCCAGGCCATTTCGACACAGCCTTCAAGAGAGAATTTTCCATAGGCTTCCATTTCCCATCGGGTACGGGAGTTGCCCCAAGGTCCTACTTCTGCGAAACCTGTAACAACGACGACCTTCTCGAGATCAACCATCCCCTTCAGGTTCTCGTTCAATGGCTCGACCTCCTTCTTCCAGTCTGGCAATGTCGGGAAGTCAAACTTGATGTTGGCGCGAGGTTCGATGCTGACTTTCTTGTACAGCGCCTCACTGTCTTCGCCGTTGACAACCTTGTTCTCAATGGCAGTCTCTTTTGTGACAGCTGAACGGACCTCACTTGTCTCCATGATGTCTTTTCGTAATTTGGTCATGAGATCCTTGAGATCTGGAATGAATTGCAGTCCACCATTGAGATCAGCGAAGACAGGTTCGCCTTGGCAAAGATCAACGATAGTTGGTGACATAAGGCCAAGCAAGTTAAAGGCCATCTCCTGCTGGGAGAAAGTTCGAACACCGTAAGCTTCAACGCCTTCAGCGACAATGTTGTTGCCAGACATGAGACCAGTTCCACGAGTCCAGCCGATAACAGCACCGCAAATAGTGAGAAAGTTACCCCAGCTCTCAGAATGCCATCTGTTGAACAGAGTCTCCAGAGCCAACTTGGACTCAGAGTAAAGACCATCGTTACCAAATGTACCGTGGTTAGGTGATAGAGGTAAGACAACCTGAGCTGGGCGAGTCTCAAATCCACGTTCAGCCTTTTGGGATTTAATACACCCAAGGAGTCGGAGGAGATTGGTCAACATGATGCGGTGAGCAAGTTCAGACTTGGAATCGATACTATCGATCTCGCGGCCATTTTCAGGAATGGCAGCGAAGGGGATGATGAAATCCAGATCCCAACCAAGTCCCTTCTTGGTGTCGTAGACATATTCGACGAGCGCTTCAACATCCTGCTTGCTACCTTGATTGAAAGGCACAACGATGAGCTGCGAACCCCGAGAACCATATCGAGCATACATCGACTGATAATACTCGGTGACTTCACGCGAAAATCTGCTGGTAGTGACAACAACCTTTGCGCCACCACTGATCAAACCTTGCAAGACTTCTGCACCAATTGATCCGGCTCCAGCACCAGTCATCAAAGCATTTTTGCCCTGGAAAGTGACGCCAGATTTGGCTGCTGACTCCAGGCCATCGAGGTAAATACCGGTGAGCTTCTTGCTGTACTCCCATCCGTGCTCATCTTTTCTCTTCAGATGTAAAAAGGGAATAGTCTCAACCTTTCCGGTTTTGGTAGGTGGGTTTGCACGTGGCGTGGCCTTCTTGGCACCATTAATTTTGCCATTCGCATTCTCCTTTGGCATGATTTGGCCTTCGTTCATCGCCAGCGATCGGATGACATCCCCGTAAAGAGACTTGATCTGAAGTTGAGAAGATTTTGAGAGTTTATGTTGTTGTTTGATGAGTTTGTAGATGCGGCTCAGATCGTTCTGGACCTTGGTCCGGTTACCATATTCGGAGATCTTTCCACCTTCAGCCATCTCCTTTACATAGTGCTCAAGCTTTCGGACACTGGTTCGGGGAATTTCTGCATAATCCATGTTGCCGCGTGCATCGATCGTAGTGTGAGGTCCGGTAGGAACCGCGACATCCTTGTAACATGGCGCTACGTTCAATGTGTCTTTGCAGTTCTCAATAAGCTGTTGACCAAGCTCCTTCGCTAGCTTGTATGTCTCGCCCCGTTCGGTTGGGCAATTGTCGATATGATACTGCATGAAATCGAGGAGGGTTGGGTTGGATCGGTTCATGATGCGGATACACTGGCTGACAATCTCACGATCCACAGCCTGTAAACGTCCGAAAATGATGTCGTAATACATGGTAAGAGCATCTTGACGGGCCCAATTCCATGACGAGTCGTATACTCGGGCTTTGAGCGAGCTGAAAACCGGCTCAATACCCGCAGCGTAGAAATCTCCATGTTCAACATTCCAAAGATCCAACTGTGCCTGGAGAGCTTGTGATGACTGCTGAGAGCCAATGAACGCCTTCTCGCCCGCGCGAAGATCCATCTTCAAGTACCTGGCAAACAACTCTAGCTGTTGTTTGAAAAGAGCCCGCTGGTCTTTAGTCAAAGCGTCGATCGCGGCAGGGTCCATCATCATTCCACCACCGCCTCCACCTGTATCGCCGCCAGCAGCAGGTGCAGACAAGCTGATTCCAGCATTTGTTGCATATGCCTGGGAAACGCTGTCAAGGAAAGCCTTTGCATCATTTTCAGAGCCCAGACGAGCTGGAGGCTCCATAGTCAGAGCCAAAAGCAAGACACCGTCCTGTCGACCCGATGCCAAACCCCATCTGGTTTCCAAGTATTTCCGCGCAGTTGTAATATTGAAACCTCCCGGCATCTTTGAGGAAATCAGACGAGCGATAAGGGAAGAAGACTGCTTTCCGAGTTGGCCATTGAACGTCGCCTGCATGGAGGCCCCTAGCTCGTCGAGAGGAGTATCTTCTGGTTTTTCTGGTGTTGACCCGAACTCCTTGCCTAAATCTCCCAGAATTTCATTTTGAAGAGTTGATTTACCTGTAGACACAGAAAGTTAGCTTCAAGTAATTTACAAAATTTCCGATGCTATAGAAACTTACCACCGACAAGATCCTTGATAGCCTTACTCAATGGGATCTCCATGAGAGGCTTCTTCAATTTCTGAGCAATTAACGCTCGTACAATGTCAATCGCTCCCACTGGAGCGTCTGGTACTTGCACTGCTGGACCTGCACTTGATGGTGGAGGGGCAGCAGCAGCCGGGGCCGAGCCAGAAGCTGGCGCAGATGTTGCTGGAGCACTTGTAGGTGCCGCTGGCGCCGGCTCGTCCTCGACTGGGTCAACATCGTAGTAAATCTCCTTGGCGTCCTTGTTGTAGCAGAGAATTGAACGTTCCACGGATTTTGCGGCATCGTGTGCTTCGTATTTCGAGGCCAGGGTCCTCTTCGCCATCACACCCAAGGTATCTGCAGGACCGATTTCCACAATCCTTTCCGTTGTCTTTTCTGCCAGAATGACATCTTGTGTTTCAATCCATCTCACGGGTGAAGCGAATTGATATGCCAAAAGCTCTACAAGGAGAGTGTGGGCGAGCTCTTGCTCAACCTCTGGACGCATTTCGACTTTGGTTTTACGTCCGGGGACGATTAGGAAGTATTCGGAGGGGTATCTAATAGAGTAGGGACAAGAGAGGGTGCAACGACTTGCGAGAATGGATGCTCAAGTGGTGGTTGTAATTTCAAACTTTAAATGAAGCTTGTCGGGAATCTCGCAACTTTTTTGTTGCAGTCGGTAGGAGCGTCAAACCGCCGCAGATTGTAATTAATGAATGGAGTTTTAGTTGCGGCAACGAGAGTCAATTAAGACCAACTCGTTATTGAAGGGTGAGAGGATGAAGAGCGGTTGTGATAGAGGGCGAAGAGAGATGAGGAGAAATGGCGGGTTAATGGTGCGGAGATGGAGAGGTAATTCAGACTGGTTCTGGTTGTCCCAAATTCGAGTCTCGACAGCATTCCCCCCGGCAATAAAATGGCGTTGGTTGAACGCTCTTTTCTCCCCAACGCCTGCTTGTACTAGTCCGAAGAAAGACAAGCGGCTGCGGGCTGTCTGTGACCCTGGCCCCACATTTGTCCGAATGCACCTCTCAGGGAGTGTGTCTTGTCAACCCACAGAGCCGGCCATAACGGCAGCGACGACAAGTCTCCAGCACAACATTATTGCAATTCTTTGCTCGGGCGTGTAACATAATTCGAATAACAGATAATTTAAGAGCTTATTTATACACATCATTTGTTTCAACTGCGTACGTGGCTGAAGCACATTAAAATTCTGTAATGGAATTCAGAGCGCCATGTTCAATAGCTATTACCATTTATATCTAATCAGCGTGTACGTCCGGATACTATTTGCATAGTCTAATTTACTTAACCCGGGAAGCTACCTTGGGAGGTAGTCAATCAAGCAAATATTGAGGTACTCGAACGTCGAGTCTACGACGTTGACATCCAGCAAACATGTACGACTAGACCATACAGTCCCCCTATTCGAAGCGAAGTCCTGAGGTAACACACGGCTAGCAAAAGCCATCGAGATGCCTCGGGCAAAAAGCGTCCTACCTTCATGTACATGGTGGGGTTGAATACCCTGAATACGCTGAATCGGAGGCAACGGGCATTCAAATGTCCATTTTTCTTCTTCGGAAACTTCTATGTGAATCATACTCAAGGCAGCTGCTCTTTTGTAATCATCTTCAGTTTCAAAAGTATTCTCAACAGAAAACAATGCTTGTTACGGCCATAGATCTGGCATCCGAAAGAAGGCTGAGCTTTTGCAGAGTAATCAGGCCGATTCTTGACTGTTTCTGTAACCAATCCAGATGTGTTATCACTCCGCTGTCTGTGTTATACCTGTCCCTGCACTAGCCCATGGGGTATTATTGTCGTCACTCAAAGGCCGGATTGTCTATCAGCTTTCGTGAAAATCTTGCGACTATCTGGTATGTGCCTAGGCACGTTATCCTTCTGTCCGTCTCTTCTCATTGTTCTCGACACTTCAACGACTACCTACGGAGTACAGCTCACCTGCATTACTTGAATACGAGGCAAGAAAAAGCGGCATTGTTCGATGATAAGGTTTGAGATACCCGTGGCCAGGCACAGTAGTATCAAGTTACTAGCGGTCTAGAAGTTCCCTCATAGCCCTATTCCCTTTTGTTACATCGTGATACCAACTATCTTACTCCGTCTTGAAAATGACCACAGAAAAATGATTGGATTACAAATTATGGAAGTGAAGTTCATTTGATCTAAAAATCCTTTTCCGTGGTCTAAATTCACAAATGAAGCTGACGTAGAACTTTTCCGGAAGCTGTCAAGTCGAAGATGAGCTGTACCTACTCAGGCACCGAAGCGAGAACTGATACGTGATGCCGCTTTAACGAGCCACCACACCCCTCCCTCCTTGGACCGTGCCCATCAGACCAGGATCGACTGTTGAGCTGCACTAGCGCCATACAGCACATTTTGTGAACGGGCGTTGGGCCGACGAAGTTGCGAATTATTCCCAAGGTTTTGAAGCCCTCTGCCTCCGCAAACCTACTCTCCATCTCCAAATACCCTCAATTGACCTCCCACATACCGCTCTCATATCCTCCTCTCCGCTCTTCTCTCATACCACAATAGAACCATCTTCTACCGCCATAATCTCTTTGCGCTATAGACCAACTCTGCATTTCCATTCATTCAGCAATAGAAGACCCCGAGAAAACGGCAATACGCCGTGCTGTAATTTGCAGCCAGATTCGGTGCTTGATATCACTCCTGCTCTTTACTGAGTTTCTGGAGCTTCAGAGGTTCGTGGAGATAATTGTGAAATACATATTGATTGAGTTTGTTCAGGGTGGCACTTACTAACTTTTCCTAGTAATCCGCTTTCTCAATAACTCCACCACAAAATCTTTCACGATGTACGGAACCTCTACCGGCCCCCAAACGGGCGTCTCTACACCACGATCCTCTGCGTCATTACGACCTCTCGTTCTTAATCACGGCTCTCTCGAATACTCCTTTCTGATACCCACCAACCTGCACTTCCATGCCACCCAGATTAAGGAACGATTTGTTTCTTCACTTCCATCAGCAACAGATGAATTGGCTCAGGATGATGAGCCTTCCTCCGTGCCAGAGTTGGTAGCACGATATCTGGGATTCGTTGCAGCAGAGGTGGAAGAAGGTGAAGATGATGCTCAGGGGACATATGCGGAGGTCTTACGGCTTGTCTTGAACGAGTTCGAGCGTGGCTTCTTGAGAGGCAATGAAGTTCACGCACTGACGGCGACCCTTCCGGGAATCAACGAAAAGAAGCTAGAAGTCGTTAGAAGTTATTATGCAGCTCGAGCAGCAATTGGCCGAGCCATCAGGCCCTACAACTCAGCTTTATCCCGGGCCGCCAGTGATGAAGGCGCTAAAATTTACAGCATTTTTGGTGGACAAGGAAACATAGAAGAATATTTCGATGAGCTTCGTGAGCTTTACAACACATACCCAGCTTTCTTGGAAGAGCTCATTCATTCCGCCGCTGAGCTCCTCCAGAATCTGTCGAAAGATTCAAGGGCCGAAAAGTTGTACCCTAAAGGGCTCGATGTTTTGGCGTGGCTGCACAGCACCGAGGAGACGCCAGATGTTGACTACATGGTTTCCGCCCCAGTCAGTTTCCCATTAATTGGTCTTGTCCAACTTGCCCATTATACTGTGACTTGCAAGATTCTTGGCCTCACTCCCGGTCAATTCAGGGAATATGTCAGTGGAACGACTGGTCACTCCCAGGGAATCGTCTTAGCTGCGGCTACATCTGCTATGGATTCGTGGGAGTCATTTGACGATGTCTCTATCTCCGCGCTTACAGTGCTTTTCTGGATTGGAGCTCGAAGTCAACAGACATACCCAACGACATCCTTGGCACCACATGTTCTACAGGATTCAATCGACAATGGAGAAGGGAAACCAACACCTATGTTGAGCATCCGCGATTTGTCTCAAGCGCAGGTCCAAGAGCACATCGATGCTACCAACCAATACCTTCCGGAAGACCGACATATCTCCATATCTCTCATTAATAGTGCCCGAAATATGGTTGTCACTGGCCCTCCAATTTCGCTTTATGGTCTCAATTTGCAGCTTAGAAAGGTCAAGGCTCCAACTGGTCTTGATCAAACTCGAATCCCTTTCACCGAGCGAAAGGTCCGATTTGTCAACCGATTTTTGCCAATCACATCTCCTTTCCACAGCAAATACCTAGCTAATGCTACTGAACATCTTGCGGACGATCTCAAGGATGTGCACATTGATAGCAAGTCCTTGGCCATTCCAGTTTACGATACCAACACGGGCAAGGACCTGAGAGAGGTCAAAGGCGACGTCGTCCCGACTCTCGTCCGCCTCATTACTCATGACCCTGTGAATTGGGAGAAAGCCACAGTTTTCCCTGGTGCAACACACATTCTTGATTTCGGCCCAGGTGGTATCTCAGGTCTTGGTGTTTTGACTAGTCGCAACAAGGACGGAACTGGTGTCCGGGTCATCTTGGCTGGTACTATTGATGGCACAGTCACAGAAGTCGGATACAAACCAGAAATCTTCGATCGAGACGAGGAGCATGCCGTGAAATATGCGGTTGATTGGGTGAAAGAGCATGGTCCTCGCCTAATCAAAAATGCAGCTGGAAAAACATTCGTCGATACCAAGATGAGCCGCATGTTGGGTGTTCCCCCAGTTATGGTTGCTGGTATGACACCATGCACTGTGCCTTGGGACTTTGTGGCAGCCACCATGAATGCGGGATACCAAATCGAGTTGGCTGGAGGTGGTTATTACAACGCCAAGACGATGACAACCGCATTGAAGAAGATTGCAAGCGCTATTCCCGCTGGACGCGGTATCACCGTCAACTTGATCTATGTCAATCCTCGCGCCATGCAATGGCAAATTCCTCTTCTTGGTCAATTGCGTGCTGAGGGTGTTCCTATCGAAGGTTTGACCATCGGTGCTGGAGTTCCCTCAATCGAAGTTGCTCAAGAATATATTGAGACTCTTGGATTAAAGCACATTGCTTTCAAGCCAGGATCCGTGGATGCTATTCAAGCCTGCATCAACATTGCAAAAGCTAATCCTACATTCCCTGTTCTTCTTCAATGGACCGGTGGCCGTGGTGGTGGCCATCATTCTTTCGAGGATTTCCATCAACCAATTCTCCAGATGTATGGCCGAATCAGAAGAAGCGAAAATCTCATTCTCGTCGCGGGTAGTGGTTTTGGTGGTGCCGACGATACCTATCCTTACCTCACCGGTGAGTGGTCTGCAAAGTACGGTTATCCACCAATGCCATTCGACGGTTGTCTCTTTGGCAGTCGTGTCATGACAGCAAAAGAGGCACACACAAGCAAGAATGCCAAGAAGGCTATCACTGAAGCAGAAGGTCTTGACGACGCACAATGGGAAAAGACATACAAGGGACCAGCTGGAGGCGTTATTACCGTGCGCTCTGAGATGGGTGAGCCAATTCACAAGCTTGCCACTCGTGGTGTCAAATTTTGGGCAGAGATGGATGCAAAGATTTTCAGCTTGCCCAAAGAAAAGCGTGTTGCCGAACTAAAGAAGAACCGTGAATATATCATTAAGAAGCTCAACGACGATTTCCAGAAGGTTTGGTTTGGACGCAACAAGGCTGGAGAGACCGTTGACCTCGAAGATATGACCTATGGCGAAGTTGTTCGCCGCATGGTTGACTTGATGTACGTTCAACACGAGTCTCGATGGATCGATCCATCATTCGAGAAGCTTACCGGCGATTTCATCCGCCGCGTTGAGGAACGTTTCACTACCGAGGGTGGCAGAGCATCATTGCTCCAAAGTTATTCAGACTTAGACAACCCATATCCAACCGTCAAAAAGATTCTTGCAGCTTACCCAGAAGCCGAAGAGCAACTCATTAATGCGCAGGATGTCCAGCACTTCCTCCTCCTTTGCCAACGCCGTGGGCAGAAGCCTGTTACTTTTGTCCCTTCTCTTGATGCGAACTTCGAGTTCTTTTTCAAGAAGGATTCTCTCTGGCAATCCGAGGATCTTGAGGCCGTCATTGACCAAGATGTTGGTCGAACTTGTATCCTGCAAGGCCCAATGGCTGTCAAGTACTCTACAATTGTCGATGAGCCCATTAAGGATATTCTGGATGGTGTTCATGATGCTCACATCAAGGGTTTGACCAAAGATGTATATGGTGGAAACGAGGCCTCCATTCCAGTCATCGAGTACTTTGGCGGAAAGCTCATCGACACCGAAGTTGAAGTAGACATCGAAGGTCTGACTGTATCCCAAGATAACGAAAAAACCACTTACCGTGTTGGTTCCGCTGCTGCTACTCCACTTCCACCAAGCGACGTCTGGCTCGCTATGCTTGCCGGTCATAAGCGATCATGGCGCTACGCACTCTTTTCCTCGGAGGTCTTCGTGCAAGGGCATAACTTCCAGACAAATCCTATGAAGCGCATTTTCGCTCCGGTTCGTGGGCTTTTTGTCGAGATATTGCACCCCAACGACCCATCAAAGACTGTCATCACGGTCCGCCAGCAACCAAGACCCAACCAATATGACGAAGTCATCAATGTGAGACTGACCGGTAAAAATGAGATCACCGTCAACATTATCAAGCAAAGCACAGCTCTTGGTAAACCCGTTGCAATGCCGCTGATCTTCACCTATCATCCCGAGGCTGGTTACGCCCCAATTCGTGAAGTAATGGAAGACCGCAACGATCGCATCAAGGAATTCTACTGGCGTGCCTGGTTTGGTAATGAGCCACTCAACCTCGATGCATCTGTCACTGGTAAATTCAACGGTGGCAAAGCAACCATCACTTCTGAAGCCATCAATGATTTTGTACATGCTGTTGGTAACACTGGTGAGGCGTTCGTTGATCGCCCAGGTAAGGAGGTTCTAGCACCTATGGATTTTGCCATCGTTGTTGGGTGGAAGGCTATCACGAAACCAATCTTCCCAAGGACGATTGATGGTGATCTTCTCAAGCTTGTCCATCTCTCGAACGGGTTCCGCATGCTCCCAGGCGCTGAACCTTTGAAAAAAGGCGATGAAGTGGAAACAACCGCACAGATCAATGCTGTCATCAATCAAGCGTCGGGCAAGATGGTTGAGGTTTGTGGTACGATTACACGCGAGGGCAAGCCAGTCATGGAGGTCACTTCTCAATTCTTGTACCGGGGTGCTTACACCGACTTCGAGAACACATTCCAGCGCAAGGTTGAGACGCCAATGCAAGTTCATCTCGCCACTACAAAGGATGTAGCAGTTTTGAGATCCAAGGAGTGGTTCAACCTTGATGAGCTAGACCAAGAGCTCATTGGCCAGACATTGACTTTCCGCCTCCAAAGTTTGGTCCATTTCAAGAACGAAACAGTCTTCGATAGTGTTGAGACCAGAGGACAAGTCCTTCTAGAGCTTCCTACAAAGGAAGTCATCCAGGTCGCAAGTGTGGAGTACGAGGCGGGCGTTTCTCACGGAAACCCAGTTATTGACTACCTCGAGAGACATGGTTCCTCCATTGAACAGCCCGTCAACTTCGAAAATGCCATTCCTCTCAATGGGAAGACTCCACTTCTCCTCAAGGCCCCAGCATCCAACGAGCCCTACGCAAAGGTTTCCGGTGATTACAATCCTATTCACGTATCCCGAGTCTTTGCTGCTTACGCCAACCTTCCTGGTACTATCACGCACGGAATGTATTCCAGTGCTGCCGTGCGAAGTTTGGTCGAGACCTGGGCCGCTGAAAATAATGTCGGTCGTGTCAGAAGTTTCCACGCATCCTTGACTGGTATGGTCCTTCCTAACGATGACATTGAAGTCAAATTGCAACACGTTGGTATGGTTGCCGGTCGCAAAATCATCACAGTCGAAGCGAGCAATAAGGAGACCGAGGATAAAGTTTTGCTCGGTACAGCTGAAGTTGAGCAGCCTGTGTCATCTTATGTCTTCACTGGCCAGGGTTCTCAGGAGCAAGGTATGGGTATGGAACTTTATGCTAGCAGTCCAGTTGCGAAGGAAGTTTGGGATCGCGCTGATAAGCACTTCATGGACAATTATGGTGAGCCCGCATACCTCTTCAGAACCCATACCCATTTACTAATATTTTTCTAGGATTTGCCATTACCAACATCGTCAAGAATAACCCTAAGGAGCTTACAATCCACTTTGGTGGAGCTCGTGGAAAGGCTATTCGTCAAAACTACATTGCCATGACTTTCGAGACTGTCAGTGCCGACGGATCCACCAAATCCGAGAAAATCTTTAAAGAGATTGATGAGAAGACCACCTCATACACCTACCGATCACCAACTGGCTTGCTCTCCGCTACTCAATTTACGCAACCCGCTTTGACTCTCATGGAGAAGGCGAGTTTCGAGGATATGCGCTCCAAGGGACTCGTCCAACGTGACAGTTCGTTTGCTGGTCACTCTCTTGGAGAGTACTCGGCTCTTGCTGCATTGGCAGATGTCATGCCTATTGAGAGTTTAGTTTCCGTTGTGTTCTACAGAGGTCTCACTATGCAAGTTGCTGTTGAGCGTGACGCATCTGGTCGTTCGAATTACTCCATGTGCGCCGTCAACCCAAGCAGAATCTCAAAGACCTTCAACGAAGAGGCTCTCCAGTACGTGGTGTCCAACATTTCAGAAGTCACCGGCTGGCTTTTGGAGATTGTCAACTACAACATTGCAAACATGCAGTATGTCTGCGCTGGTGATCTCCGAGCCCTCGATACTTTGACAGGTGTCACCAACTACCTCAAAGCCCAAAAGATTGACATTCAGCAATTGATGCAAGATCTTTCGCTTGAAGATGTCAAGGAGCATCTCGCAGAGATTATCCGCGAGTGCGCCAAGCAAACCGAAGGCAAGCCAAAGCCTCTCGACCTTCAACGTGGTTTCGCAACCATCCCTCTCAAGGGGATTGATGTTCCTTTCCACTCTACGTTCTTGCGCTCTGGTGTCAAGCCTTTCCGATCCTTCCTTCTCAAGAAGATCAACAAGACTACTATCGATCCAAGCAAGTTGATTGGCAAATACATTCCCAACGTCACAGCTCGACCATTCGAGCTGACTAAAGAGTACTTCGAGGATGTCTACAGACTCACCAACTCACCAAAGATTGGTGCTGTGTTGGCGAACTGGGATAAATACCAGGATCCTCCTACAAATGGCGTGAACGGTGTTACGACGAACGGGATTAATGGAACGCATTGAACGGGATGAATAGAAGTAGCGATATTGTGCTATAAATAAGGGAGTAATGCATGGCGTTGGGAAGGAATATATAGTATGTTTTTGTTGTGGTGCTATCTTGTAATTAGTACTTTTTGGTGTTAGGACATTAGATATTCTAATTCTCATCGTTCGATTTAGACTTAAACAAATGGCTTTGTGATTGTATGTGCCTTGCGAGAAAAGGACAGATTAAGCCAGCTTATCAAAACGAAGATAATTATTTAGAAGAACAAACTAGTAACTACACGAGACTTCCTAGGAGTGAGTGACAGCGTCTGTTTAGTTCTAGTCTGCTACTTTGGCTGCGGCTGTTATACAAGCAGCCATTCTTGGAAGCTTCCGTTATAGCGAGTTGATACCACATTAGTAGGAGAAAGGACCACATCATGGGACTAAGTAGTAGTTGCTATTTGCTTAAAATTAATACAAAATCATTACTACTCTGATAGTATTTTCCTAATGCGCTTTAAGTTATCAATCTCAATTCTGTGCGACAAAAAGCCTCGGATCTTCCTGCCCTGACTGTCAGAAACGCGTCCGCCTCAGCGAGTCACAAGCGGCCCAGACTGGCGATCTTGCCAAACGAGCCGTCGCAAGAACTGGATGACGACGGGCACTTCCCCTTCCAGCTTTTCAACCAGCCATCGTCACGAGGAAACAACGCCATTACGAAGATTCGTACCGCATCGCGCCAATTTACGATTCAGGACGACAACCTTTTCACCAGGCTCAACATGTGCCGATCTGCTCGTGAATTCTAGGACGGTCCATTCTGCTATCGATAGCTCTAGCCTCCAGCTCAACCCCGCGACCGACAGCTGCAATACCACGCGCTATGTCAGAACGCTCGGAATCGCCGTCCACGGTGGGAAAGCTACTCTCCAAGACACGGTCACGAAATCGAAAGAATGGAGATTCTGCAACGAATTCAGTCCATAGTGACAAAAACGAGGGACATGGTCTGCGAGCATCAATAGACAACACGATTGATAAGCTGAAGGGTCATACTGGGTCGGACGATGAAGGGAAGGCTGGCATCAAGAAGCTTGTGCCCAAGGTGTTAGTACCGAAACGCAAAAGAAGGCAACAGGAAGAAGAGATGCGCGCAAGTGAAGAAGCTGCAGCAGAAGCAGCTCGAGGAAGAAGCGTTGCTGAACGAGGCACACTGAGAAACAACAGCAACACGCCGTCCAATGGATCGAATGATGCGAGCAGTTTGCTCACCTACGAGGAGTCCGATGGGGAATCGTAAGTCAATTTCCAATGTCTTCGTTTGTTTTTAATCCCTTCTCGCTGCAATTGACTGTCGCGCATCGCATCAGAGCTATGTTGTAGCTCTTTGTCTGCGATAGAGCTGCCGGCCCTGTTGTAGCTTCACAAGTATCAGCCCTGCAGACAAGCGAGGCTCCAAAATATTTCATTGACTGGTGTCCTTCTTCTCCACCTCATAGCAAACACCGCATATACACAGTCCTCCGCCGAGCTCTTGCTCGTTCTCGTTGTTGCGCATTCTGCTTTCTGCCTGATACGGTTTCTAGCCGTTCTGGATTGATATCCCTGCATCATTTGCCTCGCATACGTTTACGCATTCGTATTCCTTTCCTAACACTCTCGCAGACCGCTCGATACACGGCCTGGGCTTTCAACACATGCGTCCCACATCGGATACCTCACTTCGTCATCGCCTCTGCTGCAAACCTCGATCGTACCTGAGATAACGCATACAAATACCCTGGACGGAGCAGTGTCGGACGTGCAGCCTTCACCACGAACAAACGAAGTGGCTCCTTCAGACTCGGCGGTATCCCTCTTGGCCGACAACCAGCTTCGAGCACCCTCTGACAGTTCACAACGAAGATCTCCATCACCGGTTGGCAGATTAAAAGAGGCTTTCAAGCCGCGGCGGGGGGGCAGCCCCAACAGTAGCCCTGAGCGCAAAGTTGGGGGCAGCGGGCCTGGAGCGGCATCTAGAGAAAATCTGGGGAATAACAGCAGACGAGGAAGTGTCGTCTCAAGGATATTTGATAAATCAGGACCACAATCAAACTCTGCCAGTTCGTCCCCGGAGAGGCCACGAAACTCGAAGCCGCAACCTATAGATACGCATGCTACGCCACAAACACCGCCTCCAAGCGACCTGTCGAGAGCTCCTACAATTGTCAACACACCACCTACACCAACAGAAACGGGAGAAGGTCGAGCTGGTGCTGGTCGTGACAGAGTCAATTCAGATCCTGCCGCCCAAAATACCAATGTGGTCACATCTCCTTCGGGGAATATGATATCGCACCGACGTGTGAGATCCAACTCAGCAGCGTTAGGCCCTAGTAAATTGTCAAATATCACATCAGCACCGTTAACTCCTACACCAGAGAACGGCTCTACTACACCAAGCGCTGGAGGCTTCTTCTCTTCCGTCTTTTCTGCCGCTCAGAACGCTGCGAATACTCTGAGCAGTAGTATAGCCAACACATCGGTTGCGCCGAACAATAGGAACAAAAGCAATACTGCTCAAGAATTGAAAGAGATAGTGGAGAGCCCTGAGGTCGAAAGTCTCGCCGACAAAACAAATTCCGAGAGTTCTGCTGGGGAGAAGGAGTTGGCTGTGAAGACACTGGGCATGGGCGATTTGAACCTCAGTCACCTAGGAATATCAGAAACGCAAAGCAACACAAGCACGCCAATGGCGTTAAGATTTCCAGAAGATGGTCGCAGTAGAGCGAGCACAAATGAGAGTCCCTTCAGCAACCCGGACATATCTTCAACGACACTGACCGGCGCCGAAGGTTTCGATACCGCACCCGCTTCTGTCGTAGACGATACTCCAGTACCTGCACCTCGATCCAACTATGAGCACTCTGCGGGAGAGCAGACTCCACCAAATGGGAGTCTTTTTGAGGGCAAGGGCGGCATACATCGAAGTGGTAGTATTCGGAGCTCGAAATTTGGTCATAGAAGGAAAAGAGGAAGTTCGGCGGCCACCGGTGGTAGTACTATTGGTGCTGCTCTTTTGGCCTCACATTCTGCTCTCTCAAGCCCTAATAACGGTACGCCAAAAATCACAGGATTTGCTGTCGCAAGCAAGAAGCGGAATCGCGACTTCCACAACCTATTCAAAAGCGTACCGGAGGATGATTACTTGATAGAAGATTATAGCTGTGCCTTACAAAGAGAAATCCTTGCACATGGCCGTTTATACGTTTCCGAAGGTCATCTCTGTTTTAGCAGCAACATTTTCGGCTGGGTCACTACGTTGGTTATGAGTTTCGATGAGATTGTCTCTGTAGAAAAACGCAGTACCGCTTTGCTATTCAAGAATGGGCTTATGATTTCGACTCTTCATGCCAAGAACATTTTCGCTAGTTTTACAAGTCGAGATTCTACTTATGACTTGATTGTTGGCATTTGGAAACTCGGACACCCCAGTTTGAGAAGTTCTCTTAACGGCGTAGCTATCCCTGAAACCGGAGGTGGGGACAAGACAGAAAAGTATGATGGTACTCCTGCCGCTGCTGGAAGTCAGAGTGGTTCAGAATCCGATAGCGAGGGCGAAGATGGCGACGAGATGTATGACGAAGATGAAGAGGATGAAGATGGAATGAGTTTCACTCAAGCAGATGGTAGTGTGGCTGGAAGTGATGTTGGTGAGCGGGTGGTTAGCCGCAAGCCTTCGGCACCGATTGTGTCTAATGGAACGACTTCAGTCGAAAAGAAAGAAGATACACCAGCTACAGCGGGAGGGGACTTTCCAGGTCCAGCTTCACACGCTCCAACTAAATGCGGCGACGCAGACACACATTTCCCAAGAGTTTTGGCTGATGAGATTATTGCTGCCCCTCTAGGCAAAGTCTACAGCATGCTATTTGGGCCTCAATCATCGACTTGGTACAAAAACTTCTTGCTCGTGGACCAAAAATGCTTCGACTTGGTTCAGGAGGGTAGCAGTGCGCTACCTTTAACTCTGGAGAACAAAGTCCGTAACTACTCTTATATAAAACCTCTGAGTGGTGCCATTGGTCCAAAACAGACGAAATGTATTAGTATCGAAACTCTCGATTCTCTGGATCTGGAGAAAGCGGTCTCTGTCACTATTGGAACCCAAAATCCAGATGTGCCTAGCGGCAATGTTTTTAGTGTCAAAACGAGATATTGTCTCATGTGGGCTGAGAACAATTCTACCCGATTTCTAGTTACATGTGTTATCGAATGGACAGGAAAGAGTTGGCTAAAGGGTAAGTCCTCATCAATTGAATAATTCAATCTCCTAACGTGACATAGGTCCAATTGAAAAGGGTACGAATGATGGTCAAGCAGCATACGCAAAAGATCTTGTTGCGGCTCTTAAGGCCGCGGTTTCTAAGGGACGCCCAACCGCGGCAGTAGCCGGTAGAGGCAAGAAGAAGGGCCGTAAGGGTCGCGAATCGAAAGGAATCAACAAAACCACAGATGGAGCCTCAGATCCTAAGCCTGCGGTATCGAACTGGGGATTATTTGAACCACTTCACGGTATCCTCGGTCCTGTTGCGGATATTTTTGGTCCACTATTTACAGGCAACATGGTATACGGTCTCCTGGTCGGCCTACTAGTCACCGCATGGTTCGGCTTTGGTTTCCCAAGCAGAAATTCCAGTCGAGGCTCGGGCATGGGTTTCATCACCACCCCCGAACGCGTAGCGGCCTACGAAGAGATGTGGAGGCGCGAAGAAAGCGAGCTCTGGGAATGGCTGGAAGATCGCGTCGGCACGGCTGGTCTTCGAAATGCGGCGAATATGCCGATCGAGGCGAAGAATATCAAGGATAAACTTGGGGGTGAGAAGATGGAGGCGTGGAAGGTGGATGCTGCGATTAGGGTTACGGAGGAGAAGTTGAATGTGCTTAAGGATTCGGTGGCGAAGAAGAAAGAGGAGATGAAGGCAGATCAGTCGTGAGCTGTGTGAGTTTAGCTAAGCGTTTGTGCATTTTGATTGGATAGGGGCATGGCGTGTGTTTTTGTTTTGGGCGGGTTTTTCTCTTCATCATTTGTGTTACTTGTTTTGTTGGTGAGAGTGGTCTTGGTGGGATTTATAGGGGAATGACAGAAGTGTTCCTGGGTATTCATCTTACTTTACTACTTACTACTTACGACATACGCTTTTTTGGTTGTTAGTTTACATAGCGGGGGCTGAACAATACCATCATTTACTTTTTTTGGTCACATGTATACCGTAATGAGGGGTTTGTGCTTTGATTGTGAGATTGTGGGGTTTTGAAGGGGGTGGGTGGTGGCACTGGTGGGTGGCGAATGTGTTAGAGGTCTTAGGTTTCATGAGGGTATTGACTGTTTTGCCTTGAGTGCAGAGCATAACTTATGTTGCTGGTCTACTTATGGTGGCTTTGGAAATGGTAAGAAGACTAAACTAAGAGCTAAGAGACTCGGACCCTTTCTGACTTCTGCCACTCTAGTTACTGGCGTTTTTCATCTTTCCTACACTTGAGGTAGTATTTCTTTCTCCTGGTCAGAGACATTTGGTTGGAGGTGGAGTGAAGTATAGGTTTGTGGTGATGAGTGGGTTTTTGTGGGTTGGGGGATGGCCGGTTGAGGTGGGGTGGGGGATTGTGTGTTGTGTCACTTGTGTGTTGTGGGTTGTAGTGTGTGATACTGACCATTACGGTGGCTCCAGCGGTCGACTTGACGCCGTTGGCGAAGATGGCAATAAATGGATAGCCAGTAGGTGATGCTGCTGCCGTTTCAAGATCTCCAGCACAGTACAATGTGGCAAGTAGCATACCACCGCCAAGAAACCCATTTATCATGATCGAATAAATCATCGCCCGAGGTACTGTTTTCGCAGCTCCTTTGATTTCCTCGGACATCTAATTTCGTCAGATAGATTTGAGTTAAGGGGCTCTTCAGATTTACATGGACGGCACCATCAGTTCCCACGAAGGGTGCCGCAACTCCTTCCATGCCGATGAAAAATGCCAACGACATGGAACTCCAACCACTGTTCAAAAACGTCCCCCAAATCTCGTTTGATTGCGTGTGTGGCGCCAATCTGACCAGCGGAATAAGAACCGCGAAGAAACCAAGAACATGAAGAATGAGCACGGTAACCTCAAAAGCCGGCAAAAGTTTGCTGAAGATTGTGTTGACACTCAAAGCGAGGACTATGACTCCCCAGTAGAGTAACGTCCCATGCCATCCTTTTCCAACATATGACTCGTTGCACAAAATGATTAGACCTTGGACTAAACTCGATGCAAAGAAGGATGTTGTAGCTGTCGAAGACACCCATCCAGCAACAGTCACCCACCCTGATATCGTAAGTTTGGCACACAGTAGAAATGGCAAAGGCGTTTCTTACCGGTGATATAGCTTAGCTATTTTCTAGAACTTCGCGGCGCGAGAACATGAACATAGTGGTATTGGCCTCCAGCTGTGGGAGTCATGGAGTTAAGCTCTCCCAGACTGGTAAAAACGCACAGTGTTCCTACCCAAGCCACGAGGAAACCGTATACGAGCCCGGCTGGACCACCGCTGTCAAGGTGTCAATGGACTTTCCGCATGACTTTCTGTTTTTTGTGGGTTTGTTGAGCTTACTTTTGATATCCTAACAGAAACGTCCTAAAATTGTTTAGCAGAATCCATCAATGACTTAAACGTCAAACTCACGTCAAGACACCTTCCCATGTGTTCATTAATGTACAAGCAAATCCAACAACACTTATAAAACCAAAGCGACGCTGCTCTAAATTAGTTCAAACCAAACAACGTATTCTCGGTGAATACTTACAGCTAGTATCTGCTTCTTCCCAGATCTTGCCAGTGCTAAAGTGTCTTCATCCTTGACGAATTGTTCCAAGCCTTGTCCACGCTCCGCGCGATTTCGGAGACCCTCAGAGTCTATCATATTCATTTCGAACTCAACCGCAGAAGCCGACTTATTAGTCTTTACGCTTATGTCCATATCTCACTGACTAGAAGACCAATCTCCGAGTGTCTATGGTCGGTCGATTGCTTCTCGAAGTTCTAGTTCCGAAATTAAATAAGATTCTGTTCGAATTTCTAACTCGACTGGACAATTAGACAGACAAGCTCATGTAATAGTCCTTCTACAGAAGCATATATCGTCTTTAATCAAGCAATGAAAGATAAAATTCGAAGAGAGATTTGACCAAATGGGCTGCAAGACGGGCTACAATGTTAACCCCGAGTTTGGCAAAGAACAGAGAATTGGATCAAGGTGGTGAGTTGGAAACCAACAGTATATTCGACGTGCTTGAAAGTCTCCATCCTGGCTATTGCATACTTACCAATACATGGCGTGCACTTCTACTGGTTCAAGTCGATAGTGTCAGCTTGAGCATTGGCTTATCTTCCCAAGAGAAGCTCGGCAAACGAACAAGCAATGGCCAAGTCGGGAGCGTACTCGGCGATGCATGCAAGTCGTTGGAAAAGCACCCAATCACCACTTACTGGGGTGTGTGGTAGGCATGTTGATCTATGCGAATCAATACTTGTACACCTCTTTTCAAAATGTTTGGAAATGTGAATATACTGGCTAAGCAATGAAGATGTTATGGATTGATATAGTTCAAAGATGACACGAAGGTGTAAATGATTTTGTGTACAAATGGTTGTTGGTTGTGCTACGCGAAGTATACAAAGGGGCCTTGCAAAGTCAGGGCTAGTCCTGCGAATTTGGAACCAAATACATTTTTGGAAAGCTCACTAATGACACACCAGTAGCGGTTTCCTTGGGTAATCTGCATATGTTTCGTACCACCTACTGCAGTGCAGGATAAAGACGGACTTAAGCGATTGCAAGCAACCAACACACCCAACTATGGATCGCCTATCGCAAAAAGAACGCGAAGCTTTGGGGGTGGGATCACCCTTAGTTGAACATATGTATTATGCTCGACTCTCTTGCCAATAAAATATTGAAGACCTCGTTTTAATATTCCGCTTTCACCCAGCCTACGATTCCATAAATGTCAGAATACGTTCTCAAAGAAGTGAGTAGCCGTGAAGAGCACGACGCACTAATTGACCTCACGTTCCAAGTCTGGAATGATCCTTCCATCACTTCGATCATCCGTATCAATCATGGGCCATTTCTAGGCGAAGGTATCGCAGATATTGAAGCCACCATCGAAGTTGACAAAGAACGATCATGGGCAGCATTTCGAAACGATGATGCAAGTCGCAAAACAATTGTATATCACGTTCCAATAGGAGAAGTTGTTGGATCAATTTGTTGGAAAGTGTACTCAATTGCACCGTTCCCTGCCGGAGCGACGAGAATTGAGCTGCCGTGGTGGCCGAGTGACGATATAGAAGGCAAAGAGTGTGCAGAAGAGATTTTGACTCAGTGCTTTTACCCAAGGGCAAGCTGGATGAACACCCCAATGATTGGTACGACACTTGAATATCTGCATGTTCTCAAATACTGATATGTGCTCAGCAATGGACGACACAAGCGTTCGACGAGACCATCAAAAGAAAGGCGTCGGATCTCTAATGTTAGACTGGGGTATGAAGCTTGCCGATGAACTGAACGTAGAGTGCTACGTCGAGGCCACCGATGCTGGTAGAAATTTGTATCAGAAGTTTGGTTTCATGACACTCATGAAAGTTCTAGTGGACGCAGAAAATGGTACCAGAGAGCGGCATGAAATGATTCAAAAGTTGACTCCCCAACCTACTGAGTACTGGGCTATGTGGAAGCCGAAGGGAGGAGAAGCTAAGGAGGGATCGCCTAGGACCATCTGGGAAGCGATTCAGAAGAGGAATAGTCAAGGGTCATGAGTTGTAGGCTTACAAATATATCATCCTGTTTACAAGTAATTTCGAATAGGAAAATAACAAACAACATTACTTCGCTAGATTCTTCGTCTACCGATAATACTCTCGTTGCTAGCAGTTATCTTTCATTTCTCCTTTTCGTTGGCTCCCTCTTTTACTTATCATCTTATAGTTATATGAAATGAAGCGTATCCTACCGAGTGTGTCTTTTTGTCTCATTAATAAAATTTTCCCATTCAGTCGAGTAGTTCTCAAAGCAAAAGCAATAGGGAGGTTTTGCGACTTATGGGATTATGATTACATGATTACGAGTTATATAATTATTACTATTTTCAAAATAAGAGGTTTTACAGCTTTTGGGACTCGGTTCGTCATTTAGTACGTAAGAGAGTGTTTCGACCCAAATAACTTCCTAATTAGGATAGACTTTCTTAATCCCATCCTAATCCCATGGGACCATATAGTCCCTAACGCGATTTTGGGATTATAAAGTTCTATCGGAGCTCCGAAAGAGAGAAAGTATGAATTACATAAAACTATAGTACTAAACCATAATAGGAAGTTAAACGGTAATCCCAAAATCTGCAAAACCTCTCTAATACAGTAAACTCGATGATAAGTAATTTTAATCTAGTTTTGTTCTCCAAAGAAAAGTTTATCAGAAGTAAATTGATCTAGCGTTGCTGTTTGCTCTTGTCACACTTCTGCTCTCCTCATTCAGCAGATTATGAAGGGCGGAATTTACAAAAATCGGGAGATTCACTGTAAAATAGATGATTGTCCTATAGTGAGTTTGAGATGTTTAACCGGATAATTGAATGATTGGCTTATGTGAGTCTCAGGAAGATATCGAGTAAGTTTCAAGGTGAATTAGCTGAATTTCTAGGATGCACAGTGACTGGATCTAGTTATAAAATAATTCTGTATCATCACAGAAACTTTAATCAACACCAGCCGTCTTATTTTGTTCACTCAGACGAGTGAGTCCAATCGACTGAATCCATCTTTGCACCCTAATCGCACACATTGAACATAATCGCTTGGTCACTTAATCACATTCAATCCAGGAAGCACATTCGAGCGAGGCTTTTGGTCTACAAAACCACCCTTCTCGTCCAAGTCTGACAACTTTCTTACTCCAACAATTTCTCTTCAGATCAAGTACGCTTTGCCACAGAGCCATTATCACTACCTACGTTCTTAGCTTACCCAGGTGTAGCTTCACAAAAAACTAAAACGGCGAATTTCGAGACACTAAAAAGAGCCTTCGATGGCATGGATGATGCCACAGCAGCGACTACCTTCCAGCTTCATCTCGAGGAGGCGATGAATCATCAAGACTATGGGATTGCCGCCGTCATTAATCGAGCATGTGAGGCTCACCGAGGTGGGAGACTGAACCAAACTACACGATATGAATTTCCTAGAGACGATCAAGTCCCGATTGAAGGCCTCGACTTCCCATCGGAAACAGCTTCACATACTGGACAGACAACGTCCCGGCAGCTTCAAGAATACAATAGAGGCGATGATTCGGTGATGGCTTCTCGATGGCGACCAACAGAGATTACTTCGCCGGGTAGAACTCGTCTCCCATTCAGAACGATTCCAGATTACCTCAGAACCCCAGGTCCTGGCACTTTAGAAACAAGATTGCTTCCCCACGTAGACAGGTTCCCTCTACTACGAGGAGAATCATCCCGTGCTGCAACTCGTACGCTGCCATTCGAAAGGCTCATCGGTACTCCCATGGACAGGCCACCACTTTCCCCAGAACCTCCAGAAGAAAACCCTAAATGTTCAAGTTGTTTCGAGTCCTACAAAATCGACGATATTGCACCATCTTGGACGTGTGAACACGGTTTCTGCGCAGAATGCGCCATAAAGGTATTCACCAACTCTCTCAGCGACACCACTCGATTTCCTGCTACTTGCTGCGGACGAGAGCTCTCATTGGAGAATTTCATGTTCGTCCTAACTCCCGGTCTCGTTAAGAGATACGAAGAAAAGAAAGTGGAGACCAAGGCGAAAGGATTTTGCTCCAATCCGAGATGTTCAGCTCCATTCAAAGAAGAAGAAGTTGTTGGTGATATTGGGACTTGCTCCGCCTGTCAGACCATCACTTGTATCTCTTGCAAGTCGGCTGCTCATATAGGGAAAGACTGCTCGGAGATTACGAAGGATGAAGATCATCAAGCAACTATTGATTTGGCAACTGTTTCCGGTTGGCGCGAATGCTTTTCGTGCAAAGCGATAGTCAGTCGCAAGAGTGGCTGTAATCATATCACGTAAGTCCCAATTCACAAGTTGCCTATATCATATTGAGTACTAACATTCCATAGCTGTCGTTGTAAGGCTCAATGGTGTTACCTTTGTGGATCTAAATGGCGACCACGCACCTGCAGTTGCCCATTATTTGGGTTCCCAGGACAAGGAGGAGAACAGGACGACATGGAATTTCGGGAGGGGGATGAAGCGATAGTTATGGAAGACAATCCCGGTGACGAAGCGGTATTTTGGGAGGACAGGATAAACCAGCAATATGATACTGCTGGCGGCCGTGATAGGTACTACGAACAGCGTCTTCAGTCAGCCCAAAGAAGAGCTGCATGGCACGTGGCTCAACAGGGAGATCAGCTACCAAATCGCGAAGTTGAAAGGATATGGCTTAGAACCAGTGCAAACCTCAACGAAGCCCGAAGGCAACGTGAGCAACGGGCCGAAGGAGAATGAGTGATGTCAGAAGCGAACAGACAATACGAAGCCAATCTTGCACGTCTCAAAGAAGAGAGAGTACGAGCGCGAGCTGATATGCTAGATTGGGGTCGACAGCGTCCATTGCCGAGACTTACTGATCGTACAGAAAGAGATCGTACTCCAAATGGCGCATCACAGCATAGAACACGGTTTACTCCAGAGTCCAGCAGGAGCCAGCGAGAACGGTCAGCAGACCAACTTGGGAATCCGACTGCCACAGACTTCTTTTCATTTGTTCCTGTCGATCCTAGTCCACTGCGTCTTCGACAAGAGCAGCAACCAACCAGTAGCTTCAATACACTTGGCAACGCCCTACCACCAAGACGAAACGCCCGAGAAGCTATTCCCCAACAAGCCTCACGGTCCCTCTTTACACCAAGCGAAGTAGGGAGGCAGCCAATACGGAGTGAACAGGATCCAATCCCCAGATCTACACTCGCTGACGCAATCAGGGATCGGAATGTGAGGCATCGTCGTGCTCAATTGCGATATCCATGAACTTACAAGGCGTTTGAGATATGAAGATCTGTGGAAGAGTCAGTGGCTGCTGGGGTGTGTTCTAGAGGTCAGGGGGGGTCATTACCATTGCAATATTGAGAGGACTTATTTGTAGTTGAATGAGAGACGTTCTTGGTTATGTGACAGCGAGCTCTTTAAAGATTTACAGTAGAAATAGAATGTTACTCTTGTCTAACAAAGGGAACGTAGATGCTGTGACCATGAATAGTAGTAGTGGTGATCATTTTCGACTAGCGGGCGAGTCTTTTTGCAAGATAGTGACTGACCCCTTCCTCGCCGGTTAGGGCAGGGAATTAGATTACGAGGGGAGCGCGTTTTCTTTAGACGGTCGTAGAGAAGTAAAAGGGCTCCCAAATATCGACCGAATACCCCTGTGAAATTCAAAAGACTCTTTCCCAGCTGGCGAAACTCGCTTGCAGCTGACCGAGGCACGTATTTATTTCCTGACATAGTGAAATTGTCTTTGATCTAGCAGAACGCTGTTTAATTAAGATGTCATACTTTGGAATGAGTTGTACGACGTAACTTACTCTCCATCGCAGTGTAATTGAAAATACTATAGCGATCTGATCAACAAGTGAACGAGTGTTTGATATATCATATTCCTCGTCCCCCATCTTAACCCCCCTATAAACAAACGTCAAGATCCCAATCCACCAATATATACCCCAATCCTCAAGCTTTACCCTTATCTCCCTCCAACCGCAACAGTAAACAACTTCGGCGCCCCATCAAACACAGTCCCAGCTTGATCTCCTCCATCGCCACCACCAGCGCCAACATCATCATAAGGAAACGCATAACCCCTCCCGTCAATATTCGCCGCATGTACAATCCTCGAGTAGTAATTTGTAGGTGTCGTTGCGTAATATGCGCTAAAATCACTTGTTGGCTGCGTATCACTGCTCAACAGCGTGCTCCTATTCAACGCCGCAGCAAGACGAGCACCGATCGCGCCCATTGCAGCGGCGTTATTAGGGTAGCCACCAAAGGGACCTGTGGAACAGGAGAAGATGTCGGTGGTTGATGGTTTAGCGAACGTGCCGAGGCCAGGGAAGATTAAGAGTCCATTTTTGACGGTGCCGGTGACAACGCCCCATTCAGCTTGTGTGTCGATTTTGAGGGGAGTAGAGGTGTATTTGTCCCAGCAGGCGTTGACGTAGGAATCATAGTAGCCTGCGAAGAGGTTCTGGTTCATGACGTGGCCGGTGTTCGGACTTAGTGCTCGAAGAGGTTTGCCAGCAGCAGTGTTAACGATAAGTTGGTTCCAACCTGCGTTGTCTCTTTGATTTTGAGCGACGAGGTTGTCGCAAACTGTTTGGAGGCCATTTGCTGGCATACCGGCAACACTCTGACTAGCTCCGGCGTCGTTTGTCAAAGTCATGGATATTGGAATCGAGACGAAGTCGACATAGGAGATATTCGCGAAGAGTTGAGCGTCGTTAAATGTGAACTCACAGAAACCCCAGTTCTTGTTGTAATTTGGGTCGGAAGGGTTTGAGACTGAGGGCTCGATGAGCCCCGGTCCAGGATTGAGGAGGAAAGTCAGTTTGTCGTCCATACAAAACCAGATGCGTCCACCCGCAATCCGAGGAATAGTGACAACAGCCGTCGAACCAGGTGGCCCAAGTGGTATGCCACAATCAACTTCCAGTGGACTTCCTACTTTCGCTGGAGAGCTTGGATAATATGGTGTTTTTCCGTCAGAGCGTAGAATAACTCGTTGATTGCCATTGTCGAGTGCTAGTCCCGTGATATATGCGAATATCGTATTAGAATTGGATTGATTCTTCAAAGCCACATTGAGAGTTGTCTTGGTAACCATGATGACTTGTAATCGTGAAAAGGTTGGAAAAATGGTACGTTTCGAGAAGTAACTAGTGTTGGTGTCTGAAAATACGAATGCTGTGTCTGCAACAAAGTCGTTCTGTTGCTGGTAATATATATTACTATAACACCATCAGTTTGACTTCGTTCCGCACATGGTGCTGTCACTTGCTGTGGCTTTTACCACAAACAGTAGGTAGTTCAATGGCCCGATTACGTTTGCAAAGGTCGACACTGAATGACCAGAATCCAGATGATAATGCTTATGATTCAAAAAAGTGATGCGAATGAGCAATGCAACGAGCACAACGCGCTCGGTTGATCAGCTGTTTTTGAAATAGGAATCAGGGAGAATTCTTTCGAGATGGTGCGTCCGCGAACTTCGCACACTACAGTCTACTGCCTCTAGATGTTAAGTATTCAGAACATTTTTGTGTCTCGCTTGATGGCCCAGCAGAGGTGACGTTGTAGTTAAAATATCAAAGTGACTGGAAGATGGGGAAGGCGGAAGAGCAATACACCAATGAAGCAAAAAAGCAACCCTCCGAGAAGCAATATATGAGACAAGATGTGTAAAAAAGAAAAATACAATCCTTGGTAATGTGTAAGTGAAGACTGTACTAGCCTACTACACCATCTCAAGTGTAACACCCGCCTGATGGCTGAAAATAGCATTCGTGACGTAATCGCTCATTTGAGTTAGACATTTCGTGCCAACTTCAACGGGCCGAACAATCCATGGCATTTCCCCGCAAAGTCTGGTGTTCTTGACAATGAAGATTGCGCTGATGATCTGAAGTTGCAGGTGTTGTTTCCACGTGTTATCGACCTGAGATCGGTTGCCATGTGGAACCGGGGGCTGCAGGAAAACCCAGATGTCTCGGTGCAATTCGGTCACGGGACTTACCTCGATGCTGACCAATGAAGTTGTATGAATATTGGAACATTAATAGATTATCAAAGACAGCTCTCACCACCTAAAACTCTGATTTAGGAATAACCTGGCATGTCTCAGATGTATATGCCTCTTGCGGGGATCCTAAAAATACATCGGAAATTGCCCATATACACAGGATGGGATGATGTTGAATTAGGGCCTAGGTATTTCATTAGGATACTGTATGGAAGTGCGACGGATGGATATGTAGCCATATATTTGCACAAATTTATATTGTCGTAGATTGAAAGCTTTTCCAGACTCGAAACTTTCGAACGTTTCCGAGCACGTATAGGGAAAGATCTGAGAAAATGTTATTCCTACTATAGTATATGGTCCCAATAGACCCTGCCTTAGCTTCCTTGTCGTAAACTAAACAGTGGTTCATGATCAATACGCCGCCATGATCATTTTCAGCTGTTCTAATTCATGTTACTGTAACTTATTAGGAGTGATTGAATTACAAGAACTATGGAGGACACTCAAACTATGATAGAAAGCCCACGAAAGTTATATACTTAGCTAAGCTCTTACCATTTGTAACAAGTCATCAATCTTATTTACTTTTCTAAAAAGAATAAATGGAATCCTTCCAACAGCGATCATCTCATGTGAATGTTCTAGGTAGGTAAGTCAAGGCGTCGTGAAAGGATCAATCAAAAAAGAGGAGCAAGAAACAAGAAACAAGCCTTCTTAAATTCCATTTGGTTCACGAAGCAAGCGCGAGACACACGACCATTTCGCAACAAAAGCCAACAAGTCAAAGAGCCGCAAGCCTCTCGCAAGATCTCCGCAGTCCAAACCAATCACATCACGAAACAGATCCATCATGCATGCGCAATCCGATACGATCAAGGATACTCCCCAGATTCCCAAATCCAAAGAAACGTCCATTCCAATAACCAGTATCTACCACGAAACGTAATGTTACATCGATCCAATCCCACCCTCCACCCACCAAAAGCATCGACGTGCATCACCCACACCACAACCTTCAACAGAGGGGTCACCCTATGCAGTCAAAACATGTGCGGCGTTCACATTGCAAATCATCATCCCCACGGGGTATATCCCGATGGAAAGAAATCGTTCCGAGGATTTGGTGTGAGTATGCTTATTAAATTTCGTCGGTCTGGAGAATGGAGGATTTCGTCTAGCCCGTCGCATGCAATGCAAGATGCCATCCAATGCAATATAAACTCGCTTGTCTATAGCCCGTTTGCCCGAGAAAAATCACAAGTGCGTATTGTACAGAGGCCTGGGAGAATGATTGAAACGGAACGATTAGGAGCCGTGTAGGGCTTTGAAACCAGCAGAGATCAGCGATCGAGGACCAGCTGAAACGTCGGCCGTGCCTGTCCAGTAGAATAATCCCTGTTCGATGTCAATTATTGTTGCGATGCGCGCTTGAAGGTTAACTTACTCCGAGACCCTTTTCTCTGCAGTAGTTTCCCTTCATTTTAACAGTTTCTGGATTATCATAGGTAACGAAACCACCATCTCCGCCTGTGCAGAATGCTGCGCATACCCTGGTGTTGACAATTTCTTCCGTTCCGTCCCTAGGGAGATGTTTGTACTCGAAGGTTCCCTCTTCACCCCCAGCTCCATTAAACGGATAACGGGGTCCATGTGCGCCTAGAAAAGATCTTCCATAGACTGGAACGCCAAGGACGATTTTCTGCGGTGGAAAGCCTCTAGATATAACATATTCTACCGCAGCAGAACCGGAAGGCTCGTCGGATCGTCCAGGATACAATTGAGCGTGATGTCCTGCTTGTGGAGACCAGGATCCTGCGAAGTCATAGGCCATTAAGTTGATCAGATCAAGGTAGTCTTGGGCTCTATATAGGTCGATATACTGCAATGCCCACTGGCCGGCTGGTAATGCTGCGCTAAGAATATATCGATCATCCTGAAGATGAAGTCGGACTGCGGCAAGAAGTGAGAGGAAATTTTGACCTTGATGATCGTCCGATGGATGCTCCCAGTCGACTAAGTATTGGTTAGACTTTTGTGCTCGATTTTTGATGAGATTGTTTTAGTACTTACTATCAATACCGTCGAATCCTGAAGCCTGAACTAAGGCTGTCGCAGACCGTCCAAAATTATCTCTAGTTGATGCACTGGATGCAACAGTAGCAAAATTGTGGCTTGCTGCTCCACCGCCAATGGACAATATCAATTTGAGATATGGATGTTCATTTTTCAATCGCATGAAAGATCCTAAACATCCTGTTGCTCCATCGACTGGCATGTTTAAATCGGCCCATTCATCGCTTAACTACCAAGTCATTAGCTTCATGGAACGGACCGTAGGTTTACTTCCCACTTACGGAAACAATCCCATCAGCCGAAACGTGAGCAAAAGCATAAAAAACGTGGCTGATACAATTGTAATTCAAAGTGGCCGGCGTCTCGTCGCGGTAAACGCGATAATTGGGATAATAAACGGCATTGATGCGCGTAAGGTTGGATATGCTTGCTTCCAGTGAGGGTTGTGATGGTCTTCGGAGATCCGGCCTTGTCCCATATGGGATTTGTGGGGGTGGCGGTCCGTAGTAG
Source organism: Glarea lozoyensis ATCC 20868 (assembly GCF_000409485.1). Classification (NCBI taxonomy): domain Eukaryota; kingdom Fungi; phylum Ascomycota; class Leotiomycetes; order Helotiales; family Helotiaceae; genus Glarea; species Glarea lozoyensis. Next base: position 1,579,398 of record NW_007361004.1, on the reverse strand, counting down.
GTACTTGTATTCATCTTAGGGTGATGGTTATAATTTCTGCTGTACACAATTGTCCTTCGCCCGTTTTGCTTTTAGTGTCTGATTCTGAGAAGTGATGGAGCCGATGTTCAACAAATCTGTGACATGGATTTTTCGACCACTGAGCTTTTTTGATAGGTTGTAATTCGGAATCCGGCTAGTTAGCTTGAGCCGCGTTCCTTCCAACACGAGGTAGGGACAGGATATTGGTGATTCTCCTGAGGGGCTGAATGCAGTCGGCCAGAAAGAGAAATCAACCACAAGGAATTTGAGACACCGGTGGGATGGTCCATTTGACTCAACAGGTTCGGGGCATTATATGAAGAACATGTGCGTTGTAGAAAAGCCCTTGCTCTTGAGTCTTGATGTAAAGACAAATGCCCACACTTGCCGAGCTTAGGAGGATTCCTTAGAAATGGCAGCTGCGACTTTGTGACTGGCTTCACAGGGGGCCAAGGGAGCGTTTGTCGAGGTGTGTGTGGAGTTTCAATGAAACGGGATTCAACAGTAGCGAACGATATCGACAGTCTTGAGCGATTCGAAGAGAAGGGCCATTCAACTTACTCGCATGATATATGCCTGGAGAAAGAATATCAGATGTGGATTTCCGACTGCACTTAACGGTTGCAAAAGGGGATTTTTCCATAACGGGGTTTCGAAAACGGCATTTCCCCTCAATCTGGGAGGCCGTGAATCTCGAAACCATATCGCCGGTGTTGGACGACTGCAAGGCCAGTATGTACGTGGGTAAGCGGACCGCAAGCAAACTATGTGTTGAGTGGCATGGGTATGTCTGGAGAAATATAATTGCTGGGTGAAACGATAATTGAAAAACTCTTGCGTGTTCGGGCTTTGTTTGCAAGGTGCATTAGCCCTCAGAACATGCATCTGTGGCTCTTCGGCTAAAACAGAAATAAGGCGCTGGATCGTTTCTTGAAGAGGGCGTCCACATTTTATTCTGACGATCACAATTATATTCAAATGCTGACTCGCTCTTTTGCGTGACAGACCGCAACTGTATGGCTTATCCATACGAGAATTGTTCAAGAAGAATTGGCAAGCTCGGCAGGGATTTTACCGCAAGCATACAATCCTATGGCACCACTCGATAGCTAGGAATATACTGAAGCATCTGGGAGTAACAGGTCATTTTCGCGAGAATTGACAGCTGGCAATCGGAGAATATTGAACAGGGGTTCCTTTACTGTCATCGGTTGGTTGACCCCGGTCTCTAGAATGTCAGTGAAGCCACAGCGAGTTGAAAGGGTCAATGTACCAGCGATGAGGAGACAGACTCTTGCATTTGGTGCCATGTCTACCATGCAGTAATACTCGAAGGGTTCTGGGAAGGGTCGTCTTTGGCTTGCTCGTGTTGCACCGACAGCGAAAAGGGGAGTGGATCCGAAGCGACGTCGTTTGATCGGAGGGGCAATGAGGGGCACTCCAACTAGCAGTCCTCACCGCAACACTTCAAAGATAGCCAAGCGCTAACAAGATGACAACAGGTCGCAATTGACGTGCAGAGAGGGAGAAACTACTGTAAAGCATGCTTCCCGAGATAGGTGACTTGCATCGATGGCAGCTAGTCATCTCGTCGTCATGTGAGCCTATTGGTATCGTATTGCGTCCTCTAGCACCGTGATAGTAAGAGTGAGTACTGGTTGCCGCATGGAAAGTAAGACGGGGCGGTCAAAGGAGCAATCGCCAGGTCATTCAGCAGGATCAGATTAGCTGATTTGAGGAGGTGGGGTAAAGACCGAGACTTTCCTGGAACAGATCACGACGTCGACCGCACGGTGATCCTTATAGCTGCAATGTAGGTATAGCCATAGGTATGATAGCTGTATATGCCACACGAAGACCATTGTACAGTAACGGCTATAACACCCGTCCATATAGGCATATGAGTTAGTGCCACCACGCTAGTGATAGCTGGACAGGACGCAAGGCTTGGTTGTTTGTTGGATATTGCGATGTCGTCATTTACTTTGTCAATGTACGTAGTACAGAGGTACAAAGTAACGCTGAATCCTACCCAGATGAAAGATCCAAAACGCCATCTGCAGACCCCAGACTTTACATCCCAGGTTCGTGCTTCACTCCCTGCGACGTCGCCATTCCCCCATGTTGTCGGGTCGATTTCTGTACCTCATTGGTGTTCAAAGTGTCCCAAGCAGAATGCAATGCAGCTCGATACGGAAGCATGCTAAGCGGCGTATGTAGGGAGAAGACGTTGTGATACTGAGAGAGGCATGCCAAAGAAAATGAAGACGCGGAGTATCTGTACGTTATTTAATTCAAGAGATTGTGTTTGTTGTCTTTAGGAAGGAAAGAATCTATTTCAGAGACGATGCCACTGGTCACGTGGAGGTCGGCTCCCATCTCGCTTGCAGTCCAGAATCCAACCTCTTCCATCAAGGTGTTTATGAGCTTAACTTACCCTTGCTTCCTATTGCGAGCAAATCACGACACCAACTTCTCGCCCTTCCTACTAGAACCTCCAAAGTTGCAGCACAGTATCTGCATTCGAAGCTCTCCGGCGCAGTGCGATTCCTAGCTGACAAACCGCCTCTGCCACCTGCCTTCCTTACTTCGATCCGATCCCGTACCACTCGTTCCACTCGTTCCACTTTCAAAGCACTAGATATTATATTGCGATTTCACCCGCAGCACCTCTCCGTATATCAGAGACTATTCATAGAGACTTGCGAGGTCGTGTACTTCAGTGGTGTATGCTAGCACTGGTGCTAGATAATATTTGCCATGGCCACTATACTTTCTCGAGGACCAGGTCCCAAGGACCTCTCACGCCAGATCCTCGAACATCAAGCCCCGGAATATACCTTCGCGTTCACGCCTTTCCTCTTCCAAACCTATCGCCATGGCCTCTCACCAAACCGCCCAATATGTAAGGCATATTTGCAAGGGCACTGTCCGTTGGGATCAGCTTGCCCAGACAAGCACACCTCTGCCAACAATAACTCCAACTTCAACAATCTGGTCTGCAAACATTGGTTGAGGGGTCTGTGCAAGAAGGGCGAGAGCTGCGAGTTTTTACACGAATACAATCTACGTAAGATGCCGGAGTGCAACTTCTTTGTACGCAATGGTTATTGCTCCAATGGCGGTAAGTACTACTTTCTTCTAGTGGAGCTGACCTTACTAATTTCACCTGGCAGATGAGTGTCTATATCTACACATCGATCCAAACTCTAAACTCCCGCCATGCCCCCATTATGACAAGGGTTTTTGTCCCCTTGGTCCGAATTGTTCCAAAAAGCACGTACGAAAGATTCTCTGCGAGTTCTACTTGGCTGGATTTTGTCCTGATGGCAAGACATGCAAGAAAGCACACCCACGCTGGCCGACAGATTTGCCCAAGCCTACTGTCAGAGTGGAACGGGATCCAGAGGAAGTCGCCGAAGAACAAAGAATCTTAAGAGAGAATGCGGAGCGTGAGGAGGAGCGAGAACGAGAGAAGTTCGGAGGCGGAGAAGGTGGTGGTAGAGGTCGTGGCCGCTGGCATGGAGGAGGAGGATTTGGTGGGGGAAGGGGACGAGGTGGTGGTGATCAGAGGCGTCAAAGAGGGAGGGGTCATTATTGATCAATATCTGGGGAATATAACTTGCATGACTGCATTTTCGGTATGGGTATTGATGAAATACCACACGGTTGAAACGTGGGGGAAATGGCTCTTTTTGTCACGGGTTGTCGCTATCCTTGATGGCTGTGTGCTTTACCCAACCTCACCCGTCAACTTCAAGTCCTCTTTCGTTTATACGACGGTGGCATAATCGTCCCATAGATCGCGATCTCTTGGGCGCCTAGAATGTTTGTTATCGGAATCGATGATCCGTTGACGAATTGGTTCTATGAAGGCATTATTGGACTTGAACTGGCACTAACGAAGATGGCTTTTGTGAGCACCTATACGATGGACATCGCACCAAATATCCAAGCCAAGGCAAGACAAGATGCTGTTCAACATTAATGGAGAGGTTGAACGCTATTGGTCCAGCCACCAACGCCATTATATGCAGCATCGGGTCAGCTACTCCACGACTTTACCAAAGCCCCAAACGTTTTGGTATCATGATTCCCAGCACAGGCTGATCAGTGGAAATCCCAGTTGATTGAACGCCCCATGGGAAGATCGAGCGATATCATTTTCGATTTGAGATATATTCTCGATGTCCCAAGATTTGGCATCTTTGCCGCGCCTATCCCATGGCCGCTTGCGCCTCACTACATGGGATACACAACTCCTGGGAGGCGCGGGATCATTATGAAACTCGCACACCCCACGGGAATCTCTACAAAACAGTTTCTATGGAAGAGCGGCTCCGGGAAAATGTGTGACTTAGCTAGTCCATCGCACACGATGCAATCATATTCCGTCCCGTCTGTCAATAGAAGGAAGGATATGCTCAAGCCAGCTCTTGCTCTGCCCGCTGAGAAAAAGGAGCACAATTTGGTTCGTGGAATAAATGGGTAGATTCGATATCAAGGCGCTCATTATTAAGTAGCGAAATGCAACAAAGCTAGTGTATTTCGAATCTTAAATAGCTTTGTGGAATGAACGGGTTAGATTCAATATCAAAGCGCTCATTATTAAGTAGCGAAGTGCAACAAATTCTCAGTACCTCAAGTTGTCTATTGTTGATCCTTCCACGGAGTCTTGAGATCCCGTATTACATACACGTTAGTGAAGATTCATTTGCTCTGTTTTAGTGACACATTGTAGGTACAGGTCAGAACGTGTAGAACATTAACAAACTGAGAAAATCTAAGTTGCTGATATTCAAGTAAGAGTGGCATTAATAGTTACGGCGATTCCCACAACTCCCAGCACCATTTCCAAACCCCGCTCTTAACAACGCCAAAGGTCCCATATTCACAAACCTAACCCTCAATTATAATGCTCTCCCTCAACATCCTTCTCATTCTTATATTCATACACGTTGACATATTCGCTCCTCTCCAGCCCATCTACACCAATATGGGATCCGTTTCCAGACCCAGGACTCACATCTCCACTACTTGACACCCCAATCTCGCTTCCGCTGCTAGACTCTGCAAGCGAAGAAGTGGCGCTGCGCATGCCCATCATGTGAGCTACTAACCCGCTGGGTACCCATCGGCCGACGAAGCCGTATACAGAGCTTCCCATGCCTACACGGACAACGCCTCCACGTCCGGAAACCATAGAATCGAAAACTGCATTGTTGAGCTCACGCAGGGAACTACCATGTCCCAGAGATGGCGACTTTGTAGTCGTATTAACGTAGTTCCGAGCATATGCACCACGAGTCGACTCGTTCCATGCACGGGTCTCTGCTCTGGCTCCAGATAGTGTGAGTTGCTTGTTATGTGGTGCGAAAGCTCGAATGTCGAAGTTTCCAAGCTGAAGATGTGTCACTGGGATGTTGAGGGGTTTGAGTTCTGCTTTAAGAACAGTGGTGAAGGATGTTAGGGCTGAGATTATGGTTGATTCTGGGAGATGGAAGGCTGGAGAGAGGGACGAGATTATGGATGGTGTGAGGACTAGGACTGATGGCTCGGCCTTTTTGCGGGACGATGGATGTGTTTGGTTTGATGGTAGGGATTGGAGGAGTGGGAGGAAGGTTTGTAATGTGAGGATTGGTGTGAGGAGTCGGGTATTGAATAGATCCGAGAGGGTCGAAGGAGAGAGTGTGGCTATCGGTTGTGATGGATAGGTTGTTGATGGTATGAGGATTAAAGATCGGAACTCTAAGCGATGGGGTCTTGCTCCTTGGAAGGCAGCATGCGGTGTGTTGAGGTGTATTGAGAACCGCTCAATAGAAGCGCGGGCACTTTCTGGCTGTTTGTTTATTAGATTTAAACTTAGTAGGTGAGATGGATCTTCTTACATCGACAATATCAATCATCAATGGCTTGATATCCGGCCTTGATTCGCTTTGCACTTGTATCTCCTCCTCAACGGTATTGCACACAATATACACGACAAACCCTCTTCTCTCCAAATCTAAGGAAATCGATCGCGTGATGGGCTCGGAAGGGGCCCCAGCAATAACCACAACCTCAAGTCGGGCTCCATTTCCAGCCCGTCTCGCCCTGCGCTTCTTTCTGCTCGAACGTCTGCGAATGATATGATATGTAACCCCTCCAACAGCTACGACAACAATGCCGGTGATGATCTTGTGATCTGCTACCCAGTTATGTAATCGCTGGTAAAGACTACTCGGTGAAGTAACCTGCTGCACGAACGACCTCGGAGGCGGTGGAGGTGGCCTGGGTCTCGCAGACTCTGGAATCCACCGTGAAGATGATAGAGTCTCTCTCAGGACATTCGAGACGTGGCTGAGATGTTTATCCACATAATCCGCCACATCGTTCGTGTATCGTTTGATTTCGTTTGGGACTGACGATAGCTAAACTGATTAGCAAACATGGAGTAGAGGTAAACTGAAAACCTACGACATCTAAAAACGCTTGATCGTCTGCCGACATAATGCTCTGCGGACGATTCGTTGTCGTTGTTTTTAGGTTGAAGGGGTGCAGCTTGAGGTTGGTGATCCGAAAATGCGGGGAAGCTCGAGGCTCTCATTTCAAAACCGCGTTCATTGAAACAACAACGACGACAACGACAACTCGACCACAATTTGCGCCACTTATTTCGTTTTCCGAAACATGTACTGGAGCCATCTCTTTGTGATATAATCATAGTAAATGCATCGTTGGATCTTATAATTATAGCTTCGGTTCATCACAAGAGCAGATTGTGAGATGTTATGGTGGCAGACTTGTTGTAACTCCATCAAAGACTCTTCCCTACATCCATTCTTTTTGTCATCTGAGACATAAAATCAGGTACTCCTGCTAACAAAAAACTCGCTTTATCTTACTATCAGCTATTCTAACTAATTCATTAAGAATAAAATTTAGTTCTGTTTAGATTGAAAGAGTCCCAATGAAACTGATTCTCAGACCTCATCGTGCTAAATTCGCTGGACGAAGCAAAGAAAGAACCCCTATCTTTTAGTTCTATAATGTTCTTTACTTTACATCGTAAGCGGATTTGAAGTAAGTGTCTCTGCCAAAGCCACATCTCCTCTCATACAACACAAAACCCTATGTAACAGGACCGTATTGGGTAGGTTCTCCATCAACACTATCTTAAGCATATTCTACCCGTTTAGCTCCGAGCTTGAAGAAATTGAAACATTGAATATGTGCTGACATATTTGTTACACAGATATACTCGGCTTCTCGTGCTTCATGTCTTCGGCTCGGCTGGTAACTTATCCTTATTTCAAATGACGGTAGCAAGGATATCGACCAAAATTTTGGCTGCCTGGACATGCTACGTACGTACAAAGATCTTGTCACATTTATAGAAGGGGGAATAGTATTGCATCTAAGGAGTATTGCGATACGAATGTGTGCAACGCGATGTCAGCTCTTAGCAGAAGCCATACCTCGGCCGAAAACGCTTATCTTGGGAGCCGGTACTAATGACTTGAGATCTGCGAGATCAGACCAACATCCCGAAATTAATTATCTGTCAAAGCAGTCTGTAGCCGTCATAGATAATCTCGAAACAGATTTACTAATCGTCTATCCTCAGAGATCGCCAAGAATGTATAAGGAAATCGTACTTGCTTATCAAAATCCGAAGCCACGGTCGAAGTCTTGGAATGTGCAAATTACTCAAAGGGTGCACACCGTGTAGGAATATCTTTCCTGGGGTTGGTCTATGTCACGATATCCACTGACTCTGATAGCCAGTTCCTAGTATGATATAACTAGATGGTATAATATGATCATGGATGGAAACAACCCTGCGTTACATTGCAGAAACCAGCACCATGGTCATGCATCACGCCGTCAGACAAACCAAAATGTGCGACTCGCAAAAGGGTGAAGACGCAGGGTTTCTCGTTAACTTTGTCAATGGCACTTGCTCAACTTTAAGCCATGCTGCGCTATTGCTCAACAACTTCCCATGGCTGACGATAGGGCGTTCTCGCCTACCACAATTATGTATCCCCTCCTTTAAACCATGTGGAAGTTGAGAAGGGTTCCAGAAGCGTGCTTTACCTGGCCATCTTTACCGGCTTATCGATGTGACGAAAATATGCAATATCCTTGGAAGCGTCAACAATTGTTTAGCACTCTCAGATAGCCTTTGCAACAGCACTAATTCCATGTTCTGGACATCTATGAAACTAAAATTCCATGCGACACGATTGTACTTGGCGTAAGTAAATAGTGGCGGCCAGCAACATGTTTACTCAGAATGTTCTATGAAGCAGCAGCTACGTAATTTCCCTCCCTCTTTCTAACGTCTTCCGTAAGAGCATTATAATATTCCATTTCATATAGTAGTTTGAGCTAATTTGCGTCCAACAGAGTCAGTACTGCTATATCTTTGTTAAATCACATCGACTGCAAGTAGTAATCCAGAGTGAGTAGAGTTGGGACAGGACGCTAATGCGGTAATATTGAATTTATGCTGAACTCACCTGCATACTGATGCGCTCGAACTTATTTACAAACGACAACTTCCAATTCTATTAACGGTAAGAAAACCCTGGGTCACTGAGCTGTCAGTGCAGTTGACTTCGTGCAGAGTGGGAACAGCAAGCTCGGTAGGATTTGCATGCTCTTCAATCGAGATAATCAGATGATATGACAGCTCATGCGGGAACTTGATTCAGATTTAAATACCGAGAATCATAAGATCATGGTTCTGTATCATTATGTTACATCGTCGGTGCACTTGCGAATGACTTATTTGAGCACTATTCAAGAACTTCGATCCCGATGCAAATTCGGCACTGTTAATGGCCCAAGAATCTGACACCGAGCTATCCGCCGATAACGGTCCGGCACCAACATACGTGGATTCATTTTCCAGGCTCTGACAGTTCTGTAAACGCGTCGCATGCTCACAGGTTACTCACCTTCCTAGAGAAGAACGTCTGTGCTAATTGTTTGTAAGAGCTTTACAGCAACCCCGGAAACTCGCGGGCATAGATTTGCTTGGTCACAAATCTGTCTTTACATTTTGCGCAGATCAAAACACCGGCAGAGGGCCATAGAGGTGTTCTTGTGTCGCAGGATCGGCAGGCGTGGAGCTGACATGTACGCAGGAGAACTGATTATCATGTCGAGACCTCGGATTGCCGTACAGCGAGCTCGGGATGCTTGTTCTTTTCAACCTTCCAGAAATACTAATGGAAATATGATCTAATGCAACAAAACTATGTATCAACGAGTGACATAGCAAACTCCTCGTTGCGTTTTTGATTCGACTAAGAATCTCATCACTTGGCCGAATGATGCCGGAAATTACGGGGACTGGAAGAATGACTCTTACCAACAGCATTAAAAGCTTAAAGATTCAGTATGAGAAACAAATGATCGGTTGCAAAGGCCGTGAGCTTTCGAATTGTTCGACTTTCTGGTCTCATAGTGTTTGGACTGATGCGATCTATGCTAGGCTTGATGAGACTTCAAGGCAAACTGGAACGATTGCAAAGAAGTTGAGTCTTAGGCCTCCAATGATGCTCTAGGTGCAGGTGTGCGCCGTTTTACAACTCGAACACATATCTGGATCTTCTTTTCGAGAAACCTTCGAAAATACCACGACAACCAGAAGTGTTCTAACATACAAATCAATCGCAAAAGCTTACATTAACATGTAGGAATATTCATCATTCGCCAAAGGTAGTTAATCTATGACTAAGATGAGTATGAAGTTTCCAGTAAAATCATGTCAAGACTTCTACAAATGTGGTTCTCAACTTTCATATTTTGCCTAGTACAACTTTTCTGATACCACTTTACATGTGTTATAGAATCAAGGGAGCTTTAACAGATAACATAAGGGGGAAAAGCGCTGAGAATCAAAGTTTATTCAAGTAGTGATGCGAATTGTTAATAATAATCTGGAAACTGCAGGAAGATATCATCAGGAAAAACTTTGCACACTACACTAATTTCAAGACATTCCTGCAATAATAGCAATAGAACACCTTAATATGAAGCTGAAACACTTGAAATGAAAGTGAATAGCGAAAGAACAACTCCTGCGGGTGACATTTGGTATGGAGACAGAATACTTCCAAGGTTGTTGGCAGCTTTTCGTCTCTCTGTTCATGATTATTGAGATATAGACTTCGAATTGTACTACATACAAAGACTATGACAATTTTCATAAAATTCATTATTCAAGTCACAATATCCGTCGAAAGATATGATATACTATCTTCTACACAAACCCGGAATGTGCTTAGTGGTTTAAGCGAGCCACCAAAGTTTGATTAGTAATCCAGGTCCAGGCACCATTTGACGCGACCCGCGATGCCTCATCGAATAATGATCAGTTACATTCGCCCCTCGAGAATTGACTGGCGCTCTAGAAAATTCCACTGAACGGTTTGCTTCATTTCCTTTCTGCTCTTTCCTTTGTCAACTAGCGATTGATTCATAACATTAAGTACCTTGTTATGCGCAGTGTGAGCACCAGGAGCACCATCGATTTTATCGTTGCGCATATCCTACAATCGCCAGATCCTGACACAAGAGTCGTCAACATGGAGCACGATGCGCTAGTCCATGGGTATTCACATCTCAAGAGCTTAAGCAGAGAAAAAGAAGCTTTACATACTCTAAGGAAGATAGCCTCACTGGTAAAGCCTATCATGAGAGCGCGCAACTGGACAGTGGGTATATTAGCAGAGTTCTACCCTGATCAAAAGAACTTGCTTGGTGAGTTGTGGTGATCTTGAGTTTTCAGCTATCTGACTGTATGCAGGAATAAATCAGAACCGTGGTGAGAAGATATGCCTACGGTTGCGATATCCTAGCGACGTAAACCAATTCTTGCCAATCGAACAAGTCGTCGATACTATGCTTCATGAGCTCGCACATAATGTACATGGCCCTCACAATGAACAGTTTCACGCGTTATGGGATCAAGAGCGCAAGGAATACGAGGCTCTTTTGTCTAAGGGCTACAGTGGCGAAGGATTTCTGTCAAATGGGCGTCAACTCGGAGGAAGAAGAATACCGATGCATGAAGCCAGAAGGCTCGCGCGTGCAGCCGCGGAGAAGCGCGCTACTCTCTCATCGGGCTCTGGTCAAAAGCTAGGTGGACGACCGCTCAGAGTCGGAACAGATATACGGAAAGTTATTGTCGATGCTATTGAGCGTCGCGGTACGGTTCTGAAAGGTTGTGGTTCCGCCGAGAAGAATGACGATGAGATTGAATATCTTGCTACCCGAGCCGTACAAAATGGATTCAAAACAAAGGCAGAAGAGGATGAAGCAAATGATCGAGCTATTGCCGCTGCTGTCTGGGAGTTGATACAGGAAGACCAGAAAAACGAATATGGTGATAATTATGTACCTTCTACACCCGCAAATCCAACAGGAAATGGGGGAGGCACTGTTGGTGTTTCGAAGCGGATCAAGACTGAACCGTCATCTTCAAAACCTGCAAGTCCGTCGCAGTCATTACCAATTCCTCCGAGACAGGCCCCCAAGCATATCAGCCGTCTGGTCGGTGAATCTTCCTCCAAAAGATCGAAGCCCGAAATGCCCAAGGCAGTCCAGCCTCCAGATTCTTCATCAGCATCTGAAATGACGGGATGGACGTGTGAAATTTGTACTCTACATAATCCTATCAATTATCTATGCTGTGATGCATGCACGACAGAGCGACCGCCGGCGGTCACCAAAAAGCTAGCGGAAGCCTCTAGACCGAAAGCTGCTACGGCTTTCAAACCAGACACCCAGAATTCGACATGGACATGTTCGAGATGTACCACCATCATGGAAGACAAATGGTGGACTTGCAATACTTGTGGCAAGATGAAGGAAAGCTCCTGAGAGGCAAGGAGGAATCTGATGATGATATTAATGATAATGAGTATTAATGACCAGTAGGCATCAAGCGAGCTTTAGTTTACGTGCAAAAACTTACCCTTGCTTGACAAAATTGAGCAAGGTACATATCTGCGACAGATCGCCGTCACGGTGTATTTTTTGTAAGTTGGTCATGAATTCGAGCGAGCATTTGAGGGAGCGAGCATTTGAGGAACCTTCTCCGTCCAGTTTCGTTCCTCTCAGATATATTGCTCTATATGTATAGTTTCCCGATCTATCCTCCGTCTTGATGCGGCGTGATTTATCTCTCTTAAGTCAAAGACATCTGAAATTCTTCATACCAGCAGAAATTCTCTTAGCATTTCCTTACTTACCTTGTATGTTACATGTCCAGACTTCCAGAGCCCTTTTATGGCTCTTTGGAGCTCGTGGTAAAGGGTTGGAAGCATGCAGCCGACTTTACTCATGACTCGGTTCTCCCTGGCAAAATCACAGCCGGCTCGTCCCGCTAACAATGTTCTTGACGTGTTTCCCCACAAACGAAGGTGGGAACTTCAAGAGATTTATAACCCTCCTCGTCTACTCACGGCTTTTGCATGAGCAGATTATACTATTATTCGCCAAATAGCTATTTAGAATTAGGGACAAAGTATTACTAGGAAATTGCATTTGCACCTCGATTACCTCGCCCTCGAAATCTGCTACAAGATGGCTGACCTGACACCACTGCCATCTGCTTCATCAAAGCTGCGAGCTATGCTTGCAGAAGACAATGCTATTGTGGTCTGTCCCGGTGTCTACGACGGCTTTACAGCTAGACTTGCGATTAAGACTGGATTCAATATTTTGTATATGGTATCGAACTCTCAATGGAATTTCGGAAAGGAGCTAATTTATTTAGACTGGAGCTGGGACTACAATGTCAAGACTTGGCGCTGCTGATTTAGGGCTCGCTACCATGAACGATATGAGAGATAATGCTACAATGATTGCAAATATCGATCCCAAGATTCCCGTGATTGCAGATGCAGATACAGGTTATGGTGGTAAGGCTCACTTCTAATTAACTCTCTTTTTACTACAGTGCTTACCAATGCTACTAGGTCCATTGATGGTCGGTCGTACGACAGCCGCTTAGTGAGTTGGAATTGCGCAGCCAAAAATGTCTAAGACTGGCATCAACTAATGATCTACAAAGTATAAACGGCGGAGTAGCAGCATTCCATCTGGAAGACCAAGCCACTACCAAACGCTGCGGTCACCTGTCTAATAAGCAACTCGTTCCAGCGTCAACATTCAATTCCCGCATTCGTGCAGCAGCAGCGACCCGTACACAGCTATCCCGTGACATCGTCATTATCGCCCGTACTGACGCGTTAGCCGACCACGGGTACGATGAAGCCGTGTCTCGTCTCAAAGGAGCTGTCGAGTGCGGTGCGGATGTAGCATTCCTCGAAGGTGTACGTTCTGCTGAGGAAGCTCGTAAGTTCTGCGCGGAGATGAAAGAGCTTGGAGTACCAGCTTTGTATAACTGTGTACCTGGGGGCGTTAGTCCATTATTCGATGTTCAGCAGGCGAAAAATTTAGGGTACAAAATTGTTATCACTCCGACGTTAGCATTGGGTGCGGTATATGAGGCTGTCGGCAAAGCTTTTAAGGACTTGAAGGAGGCCGGTGAGACAAAAGGCAATGCGGTGGCTGTTAGGGATCTTTTTGAGAGTTGTGGGTTGAAAGAGGCGGTGGAGTTTGATCAGAGTTGTGGAGGAAAGGGTTTTGAGAATGGCGCATGAGTAAAAGGACTCGACTTTCAGAGCCTTAAAATTTACAATACAGTTTAAGTGGTGTGCTAAAAGAGCTGCTAATTTCGCCCGATCCGTAACATGCTGTACGTACCAATTCGCTGGTTGCACATTCGATCAAGTCAGTATTTGCTAATGGGACAGTAGCTTTTAACCCAGATTCATTCAAAAAATTATGAACAACTATCTTACTTCAATGATTTACAATCTATCAAAATAGTCAAGAAATTTCTAGAGCATGCCTCGATCGTTGATTCAATATGGGGAAGACTGCCACGAACACCAAATTGAAAGTATCTGAATGTCGTGATGCAGGATTCAAGTATTTTAAGATTGTTAAGGTCAATTTGGCTGAATCGAAAGTACGATAATGTCTAGAGTGTAGGTATTCCGGGGCCTTTTGGGTGATGCCGAGACCAAAATCTTTGGTTGCCGTTGGTGCTGCCGTAGTAGACAAATATTCTGCCCGGGCAGAAAATTGCTCCACTATTCCACCCAACAGCTTTACGTCCCGTTCAGAAACACATCGACATAGAACACAGTTTGCGAACGCCTACTGAGACTTTACCTGCATCTAGAAAAGGTTCACAGTCAACTGTAGTGCATCAATGGAGATTTCTCATACATTTTGGCTTTTCGTAGCTTTTTGACGGTGATAGGAAGTGGGTGGAGTATTGGACGACTTGGCAGACCGTCACAGCAACCTTGGTAAGTTCAATCTCGGTCTATTTACTTAAGTATACCAATTGAAAGTTTAGTCGCTTTTCATCCTAGTAGAATGCGGCAAACTCGATTTATCTGCAGCTATATAACCAGGACTTTCACTTTTATTATCTTTCCGACCATTTCTCGTCTCTACCTTCTTGCCTATTCTGAACCCATACACCAACTACCTTTCCGCACACTTGTTTCCTGCATAGCATTAGGTTCAGATACAACACTGTTTCTTGTGTAAATTCTTCTTTTGGAATTTCGTCCTCTATGATGGAGATTAAAGACTCCTCAAGTAGTGCACCCAACGACTCTTCGACTGGTACGGAACCAGATATTCCTAGCAATACGGAAACACGCAGCTCACAGCTACACCCAAAAGAGTCGCCACCACCTAGACCAGCCCCAGGCTACACCTTTGACGGCCAAACAGGATGGGAGAAATTCAGACTTCTGCGGCCAGGTTGGGGGATGTACCACGACGTCCGACGCCGCCTCCCATTCTATCGGAGTGACATTACAGACGCCTTCACGTATCGTACTATCGCCAGTACTATACGTATGTACTTTGTTAAGTAAAACTCACTATTCTATGGCGACAAAGTTCACAGGACCTAATCTTTACAAAAGCCTTCTCCCTGCGTTAGCATATACCCTCGACATGGACCGGCGACCAAACGGCTTCTACGGGGTCAACGAATCACTCTTCTCATCTGCCTTGGCGGCCATGGTATTCAGCACCATCAGCGCGCAACCATTAACCATCGTAGGTATCACAGGACTCATTTCCTTATTCAATTACACGATCTACGATATCATCGAGATATACGACGTAACGCTCTACCCCAGATTCATGTGCTGGACTGCGATATGGGCGGCCATTTTCCACTGGGTTGTTGCGTTTGGGAATTTATGCGATTATATGCGGTATGTGACGGATTTCTCGAGTGAGGTTTTTGGGATGTATGTTGGGATTATTTATATGAGTAAGTTGACCCTAATGTAATCATTTGTTCGGAGGGAACCTGATATCTTGTAGTCAAGGGAGTTGAAGAGCTGGTCAGCTTATTCGATTCTTACGGGGTCGTCGATGGATACTTGAGTTGCGTAATAGCAATTCTTTATTTTGCAACCGTCTACGCCTTGGAGAAACTCGGTAATGGTGTCCTCGCAAAGCCATGGGCTCGAGGTTTGCTCGCTGATTACGCTTACCCAGTAAGTTCTTCCTCTGCTTAATTCATAATTTTTTAACCCGCGATTAGATTGCCACGTTATTTTGGGTCGGCTTTTCACACATCCCAGGAACGCTCAAAAGATCGAATATCAGCACACTGCCCATCACTCGAGCCTTTTACCCAACGCAGCAGCGTAGTTGGCTGATCGAGTTCTGGACGCTCGATGTGAAATGGATCTTCGTCGCGATGCCGTTTGGATTTTTAGTCATGCTCCTCTTTTACTATGATCATGTGGGTTTCTTTCTCGACACATCCAGTTACTTCAGCGCTAAATCTTCCTAGAACGTCAGTTGCTTAACTGCTCAAGCTAAACAATATCCTCTCAAGAAACCTGGTGGTTTCCACTGGGACTTCTTTCTCCTGGGATGCACAACATTCATTGCGGGAATTCTGGGAATTCCTTTACCAAATGGTCTAGTTCCTCAGGTAGGTCGAGTCAATGATTTCTTGCTTCATAACTGCTAAAATGCTACCCTTCAGGCGCCAGTGCATACCGATTCCCTAACCGTATACGAGACGGAGCTTCGAGTAATCGCTACCGAGGAAGGGGAAGGCAACGAAATCCGCCGCCCTATAGTCAAAGCATCAAAGGTTGTTGAGCAACGCGTGTCGCACTTTCTAATGGGCTTGGGTATTATCGGAACGATGACCGGTCCTCTTTTGATAGTCCTACACACGATGCCACGTGCAATCTTCTCAGGGGTTTTCTTCGTCGTTGGGGTAAGATTCTATCTTGTTTTAAAAATGCGCTTCTCTGACATTACTTAACATAGTGGGGTTCCATTGAAAGCAATGGCATTACGAAGAAACTACTCTTCCTCCTCAGTGAACGTCGCTTCATCCAGAGCAATGATCCCCTGCTTCAGATTCCTCGAAGCAAAATATGGCTCTATCTCTTTTGCCAAATGATTGGCGTGGCGCTGCCGGTTGCAATTTCACAAACTATAGCAGCAATCGGTATGTCCACCAATTCTTTCTGTTTCGTTGATTTTTTAGGAGTCTTCTTCTGCCTCTTTTATCCCTTTAATCACTGACGCATGTGTTATCATCCAGGCTTCCCTGTTCTAGTCTGTATCCTCATTCCGTTTCGCTGGGTCCTGATGCCAAAGTTCTTTTCTTTGAAAGAGCTTCAAGTCATGGACGACTTGACTGCTACAAATGAAGTTGTTCTCGCCAGCTTGGGTGGTGCGCCTAAGATTGCAGATACGTCCAGCACAGAAGGTTTCGGTCTAGAACGTGAGTTTAGTGAAAGGAGATCAGGGGTACCGAGACAGAGAGTTGGCAGCTTTCACCGTTAACGCCACTTCGTTTCGTCGAAAGCCATGCGTCGTACTTTTGAATCCAGAGGGGTAAGCTTTTGAAGAGAAAGGCTTGCCAGGAATTCTCCTTTGCTCGCGGAGGACAAAATATGTGGCAGTCGAAACAGATTTGTTCGACCAAGATGACGAAATATCGTATGATTAGTGGATTAAGTTGGAACATTATAACTACTCCATCATTTGTTTTAGCTAAATGAGACTATTGAGCTCTGTTCGAAGTCAACTTGTTATTTAGTCTAAGAGTTGCGGGTAGGTGACTGCCACTTATTTTGTCCTCTGCGAGCTTTGCTAGGTGTTCTGGCATTTCTTGGCGTCTGGTGCTGGACTTGGACGAGGTGATAGAATAGATGTCTCGTACTGATCGCGAGGCTCAGGGGAGTGCTCCACGAATAATATAACAAAACAAAAGCGTGTTTGATTATTTCAAAGAGCTGCTAAACTGACGTTCAAGCTTTTCTCGTCTGCTTCTTCAAATAACGACAGCATGGCTCGCCACACTTGCATTCCTTGTCTAGTCCCTTCCAATACTCATCTGAGTAGTCGACTGTGATTTCCGACCCAGATTCGATTCCCCGAGACGTCAAGATAACGCGCTCGGAGCCTAGCCAGCAAAACTTTTGAAACTGACTGTTGGGCGCACACGAGTGGTTGACGAAACGGGTATAGTTACCTAAACATAAGTTGTGAGTAGTTGTGTCGATATCAGAGATGGCGTTTCGAACCTAATTTCCCTTGAAAGATCTGATAGCGCTTCCCATTGTTATCGCTTTGCATCACATCTTTACCTTCCATGTCTTTCGTAATCAGTCCAACGAATTCTCCAATTGCAGCGCCACGAGGGAATTCCTATTATGGCAATCATTAACAATGGTCTCAGCAACAATTTGAAACTGCACTTACACATCGCGCGATGAGTCCATTGTTCTTTCCAGAGGGTGTGCGAAACACTTGCACTGCCACTGGCGTCTTACAGCCTCCATACAATTCCGGAAAACACCGACATTCATTGCGAGATACGTCGTTAGATTGCAAGTACCCACAACTGTTACAGAATGAGGTGTCTGTATTCGACGTCCAACGTGGGTCGTCGGTCCCCCAAGAATTCGGATCAAGTTGTGAAGATTCCAGATGCGTAAAATGAAAATCTGGATCCCACTGCGTATAGGTGGACTTGAGCTCGAGAGGAGTTCCCCCGTCAGACACAACCCAGTCATGTGGGTGGCCAGTGTAGATCAAGTGGGTTTCTTCTCCGATGATGCTCAACAGTTGTCGCCATTCCGGGTGTATTGTGTCTGCTGCGACCTCTAAGCTAGATCGCTGTTTCCCAAGCTTGGTAGTAAGACCGTTACCGAAGCCAACTCTGTATTTACAGAATCTGTAAATTCCTGAACCTGCGAAGACTAGACAAGCCCATCCACCTGCGTCCTTGATTTCTTTGTAGCCTCGCCAGATGGATCTAGATCAATTAGTGATACGTCTTTTCATGAATGATTGCTTACCGAGATTCAAATCGCATGAATTTAGGGTTGAGTGTTGCAGGTAGTTATAGAAAGTTGAGTGATGAGGCAATCATACAATTTATTTCTGAGCTCCTTCTCCGACCACTGAAGCATGGTGCATGCCTCTCTCAAAGCGCACATCTTCGTCTCCGTAATCGATAAAAACGGCGTCTCTATTTCAATCTCCTTCACTCGAGCTTCGAAGCAATCCACCCAGCGGGCCTGTACGATAGTTTCCAAAGCGCGAGAACATTTGCTCAACTTGGTAACTCGTAGACAAATCGTGTTGATAAAGCGAAAAGCCTAGAAAATGGTTAGACAGGATATCTTTGGGAGAGAAAAATCTAACCTCAATATTAGAGCTGCTGCCTGGGTTGGTGGTGCCACATAGATTGTCCTTTACAATTTATTAGCCGAGTCAATAAAAACATACATATGAAGAGTTTACTAGAGAGCTTGGTGTCAATTCTACGCTATTGAATATCTGCTTCCACACACCAGAAACAAACCTCTCAGTAGACAGTGGCTGCAACTCGTGCACGTCCTGATCTTTCTTCTTCTTGCGTTGAGGAAATTCGCGTGATTTAGTTTGAATTTGTCGAGTAGTGGCATTATCTTCAAACACCGCAGCATGGTAATCATCTTGCTGATTATCTTCAACAATCACTTCCTCTTGAGAATCGTCACTTATTTTGCGCCTCTTGTCGAGATGATGATCGGACTCCTGGCTAAAACGTAAGATTATCTCCGGTTCCACTAGCATAGAATTTCGTCTCTGGGGTTGAACTGTAGAATTGGAAATATCATGACTTTCTACGTTCGCATTGCTGGATTTACAGGCGGCAGCCACAGTGGCTGTCGAATATTCGCGCAAATATCGCTGGATATCAATTGGACTTATGTTAATTGAACCCTGCACTGACGTTAGTATTCTATGTGAAAGAGTTTCTACTTGACTCTGATAAACTATACCAAATGCACATGAGGGGAATGAGATTCCTCTAAACTCTGCGTTGAAGGATGTTGCCGACATATTTCGGCGTTAAAAACAAGCCGCACGGTTGTGTCAGTCGGGGTTGCGACCAATGTTGCCAATGAGGGCCGCAAGTCGATGGTCAGATTATTGGATAATACATTCAATATTGCGTAGACAGCTTCCGTTGAAGAGGGAGTGCCTTTCTCTAGAGATGGTGCTGTCGACATGGGAGCCAGGAATTGTGATTCTAGCAACCGCGAAGCATACAGCAAAGGAATGCAAGTCGGTTCTGAGACGGTTTGTTATGCTCCTCTGGATTTAAGGAAAGGGAAGGTAGGTACTGGTAAGGAGTTGAAAGGTAAGTATGGTGGCTAAACAACAAGGAAAGTAAGTGTCATGTCATGTGACGTCGAGAACCCCATCTCAGCAAGCTCGGCTATGAAAAGCCATCGAGATCTATGTTTACCAGCTCTATATACTGGAAACCATTAATGCCTCTATCAGAAATCGTAGAGAGATAAGGTTATAGAGATTAAATGTAAGTAGATCAAGAGTCTATGTATCTCGGTAATGTCCGAGATGTCAAGTTTAGTTAGAAGAGAGTGTCGTAATTCGGCTGGAATTTACTTTTTGGAATTGGCGTACAGAATTTCCGTTTCGCTAGCGATTTGTTTTGATTCTGGGAAAGTACTTACCTATACACATATGCCAGTTCGAGATGATTAGTTTTATCATGTTGATACAGATACAGATACAAATGCAAATAGAAATACAATCGAGTTCGCTTGTTTACCACCAAATGAAGATCTGCGATCAATCACCTGAGAGTTATGCCATCAACCGGCGCGAAGCTTCCACAAGATTTGTGACTGCTCAACGCGCAAGCCCGCTTATACTCTCTTCGTCAGCAGCACCCTCATCTTCACTCCCCGTATCATGTACCATAGCATCCAGCCCCTCTGTCTCTTGTCCTAACAAGGGCGCCCGCTCTCCCTCGTGTCTCGCAAAGTGTCCCACAATACTAATAACCAAGGTACTCAAACCATGCACCATCGTACTGCCGAGAACGACGAAACAAATCACAGGCCAAATAAGATATATAGCTCGCTGCTTATCGGTAAGCGGTTTGCTGAAATCTGGTTCGCCTCTTGGTATACTGGTGCCAGTCTCAAGCTGAGCTCTAGCTTCGATGGCCAGAAATAATGCGCCAACGCCCATTGGACCGAAGTGGCCGCAAAAGAGGGCTTCGCGGTATGTATGTAGTTCCGGGACAATTCGTTTCATGGCCAACACCACTGGAATACGGCGGAAGAGAAGGACCAGAATTAAAAAGATGAACAGTTGCCATATTCCGCAATTAGGTGTTGTGTAGGAAGGCACGAATTTGTCGAATGGGATGATGGAACCGAAAAAGACGAACATCCCGCTATTGAGGATCATGTCGATGATGTATGGGAATGCTGTTGCTTTGGTCTTGCTAGAGAACCATCCATCATGAGCAAACCCAACACCAGCGCCGAAAGCGACTAGAAAGTCATCTGATCCAAGCATTGAGCCAACTCCAATGGAGAGAATGGCGAGAAGCAGATAGAAGACGACGAATGATGGCTCGGATATGTATTCTCGGGAGTCCGTAAAGCGAAGAACCCGGTTCGCAATGGTACCTATTATGAGTCCAACGACTATACCAAGAGCACATTGCCACAGAATCGTGATAAGGAACCATTCTTTGACCGCCTCTCCGGCGGATGTCGCATGTTTGAAAGATACAATTCCAATGTACAAAAACGGGAATGAGACGCCGTCATTGCAAGCTGATTCTGCAGAGAGCAAATTCTTTAAACGCGCAGGCACTCGTTCGCTGAACCGGCTGTTTGATAGAACGCTTGCTGAAAGAACAGGATCTGTTGGCGAAAGACATGCGCCAATAAGCATAGCTGTCGGAACACTAGTTTGGAAAATCAGGTATGCAAACAACGCCGTGATAGCCCATGAAAATGTCATGATAGGTCCCAAAAAGTACAACACAGATTTCCAATGGCGATTGAACCAGAATTTTGGAAGCTCAATCCCAACTGCGAAGCATTGGATCCCGACAATAATTCGGGTTACTTCTTGCATAATTCCATCGTCGAGGCCCCATTCCTTAGCAGTTATCCAATTCAGCACATATGGACCGAGGATGATGCCGAACAAGACAGCTATTGGCGGCTCTGACAGATGAAGATTGTTTCTGATAAATTGCGAGAACAACGCGTACGTTATGAGGAATACTGAAAATGTTAAATAGGTGACGTGAGGCCCTGTGGGTTCCAACTGGTCCCACATTGTCGCGTCAAGGGATGAAAATAGTGAGAATCTTCGAAGAGCCTAATAGCTGCCTCAATGTATAAGATCAGAATAGTTTCTCGACGATACTTGGTGTCGTTGCACGATGAGTTGTTGTATGAAGGATGTGGTCAACTGTTGTGCACATTCTGGACCCACAGGACCCTAGTCTTTTAGCTTGCCAATGACCCAATAGGGTCGATGTCGTCATGCCTTTGGAAATAATTGCCGCTGTCAAATTGATCCATTTTGGGGATTGATTTTTATCAGCTGATCAGTGGAAGGTAATTCTTTTGAGGGTTTAAAAATATCCTAGTTCAAAAGTACTATTAGTTGCATTAGCAGGCAGGCTGGTGACTCGGCATAAGTTTCTCAATATGCACCCCTCCGTTTGTCTCGGATTCCAGAACGACTTTCAACGCCGTTTGAAGAATAGGCTGTCCGTTTAGGAAAGAGCTGGCTAGTCATCTTCGTCGTACTCGACATCTCCTTCCGCCTCTTCGTCAAATGCCTCCTCGTCGCCTAACACAGAAGATTCACGCGACGATGAGCTTCCTGCGCCCGCAGCTGGACCTGGCTGTTCTTCGACTTGCGCCTCCTTGGTAGCAGGTTCCATCTCGATACCTTCCTTGGGAACATCCTTGAATCCAACCGACTTCGTCGTTGATGTTGTCTTGACCCCTTCTTCAATGACATCTCCACTCCAAGGCTTACATTCTTTGACATCTTCGCCACATCTGAGACACGTCCAACCTTCACCCTCTTCGGCCTCAAGTCGACCTGCTAGACATACAAAGCAGTAGATGCAGCCGCATGGTATCGTTTCGTATGGATTTGTTATATCCGTCTGGGCCGACCCAATAACTCCTGAAGCTCCAGATGCGGCTACTATCTCCGCTTCAGATGCTGAGGTCGAGTTCTGATCTTGATAGCAAATTGCGCACGTTCTTTCGGGGAGGAAAGCAAACTCTCCAGATTTGAGGATATCTTCTTCTTCCCCGCTACTTGCAACAATTGATTTAGTCTTTCTCCAAACCCTTGCGAGCCACCTTCTCCAACGACTAATGCCAACAAGAGGCAGAACAAAGAGAAGGAACTCAGTAAACGCGTGCCATACAAGTTGCCTGTTCAGGTATTCAAAAGAAACCTCACGGCTGACCTGTGACGTCGGAGGTGCTAGTCGCAGGCGCAAGATTCTGTCCAAAATAGTGCGATATCTTCCATTAACCAAGAACACTAAGAAAGAAGCGAATGCGAGCGTCGAGTGTACCGTGGATATTGCGTCTGACAACCGCGCAAATGTCTGCATTCTCGGGTTTGGTGTATCATACCCATTATCATGGTCGACTACCCAGTTCTCCCATCTTGTCCATGCGTATTTCCCACCTACTGTGAATAAGCCGTATAGAGACTTCTGCCACTTCGATGGTGACACGAGCACTGGTCCTTTGTTCCTTGCGTCTGTGAATTTGAGGTTTTGCAGCGCCGCACCGTATGTGGCATCGTGATCCCAAATAGTGATCTTGAACAAGACAGCCCTCAGTGCCAGTAATATCTCTGCAGACCAGTCATCCTGTATGTGTGAGCCGAAATACTTCAGCGCATCCCCGACTTGTCCTTTCAGAAGATCGAGTAGTTCTTCGTCGAGAAGCTCAGCGTCCACCTGCCCAACTCTGAAAGCCGGGCGTGTCCCTTCTCTCCCACGTATGCCATCCCAGAGTGAAATTCCGGATTCCCCAAGCCGTCCCAGCGGATACGGAAGCTTTCTGAGTCGCTGCGACGCGTTCGATGCTTCTCGTTGCGCTGCTATCCTAGTTTGGTTTTCACGCTCTCGAGCTTGTCGCCGAAGAGCTAGGCGCTGCTGAGCGAGGGCAAAATCGTTGGACACCATGCTACATGGACGTCATTAGGAATGGATATCGATTTCCCTCTGGCGGCTTTCATCGATGTCGAACGCTGTCGCACGATTGTTCGCAGCGCAAAGTGGTGGCCGACAAGCCGAGGTTCAAGCTGTTCGAAGTCGGGACCAGATCGCGCCGGGCCAGCTCTATCGCCGATGACAGCTCCGTTGGCCGACCGAAGATCCTTAACACCGCACGCCCTGTCGGTAACGCATTTGGTCGTCTTACCACGTTATAAACGCAATGTTAAGGGAACATCGGTGCCAATTTCACTAGCGGCCAAGGGTATATTCTGGATATACGGGACAAAGTGAGAGTGATGGCACAATCTGACCCCCAGGAAACAGATAACAAGCTTTCCTCACGTAAGCATCCTTCTGCAAGCGAAGGGAACTTTGGAAGGTATTCGAGTATCATTCGAAGCTGACGGCATTAGGAAGCATTCGTAAGTGGGAATCGAATGAATGATATCGGAAAGTCCTTGGCCTTCGGGCTTTGAGGAGGCCAAACCGCAGCATTGTCACTGGTGATAGACGCCTTGATAGATGTTTAACCGAGCACGTGGCAACTCTTTTCAAACGACAATTTGCATTTCCAACTACGGCTGTAGACCACGGCATCTCCTCCAAACTCCAACCTCACATTCAACGAATTGCATCTTCGCGCCCCCAATGCTCATGTCATCTTTAAGCTTAACTAGACGCCGCCTATGACGGCAACCAGTTACTGTGGGATCCGACGCCCTACGCAGACCGCCATCTCGTCTATCTCTTCTTTACAAACGCTAAAACTTCCCAACAACGTGTGAACCTCCCTTAATAATGCACATGGCGATGAGTAAAGCACTGGAGCGACCTGGCTATACTAGCTTGCGCCCTTGGCAATTCACGCTCATCAGCCTCAGCCAACCGTACCTTTACCCATTGGAGGGCTTATGCGACAATTGTGGTTCGCGCATGCAAATCGACCCAGACACGGCTTGCCCGATCCCACCTGAACGGGACGTTCTATGAGCCCAGACACTCTACCAAACTTCCTCTAGAGCAATGACTGGCTCTGATTGCTTGCATTTTCTTCCAGCCCTAAAGCAATCAGCTGCAGCCCTGTCGATATCCCCGGAATCCCTCGTTTTTGGGGTTGCAATCACGAGAGAATGACGGTAGCTCTGATCCTTACAGCTAACCCAAACCGGATCTTGTTTCCCTCTTGTGGCTGACGATGCGGTGAGGAACCGCTGCAGAATTTCTGGAGACCTGCGACTTTCCACCTTTCGTATACCACGCCTTTCCAAATTCCAATTCATTGGCCTTAAGCACTGTTTAGTGTTCTTCACGATTATTCAAGCTCAATAAATCATCAAAGATAATTTACTCGTTAATTGAATACGGGTATCTGGACGATTACTCGAGTACACGCGGACTAGCTTCAATTACAGACTGAACTTCCATGCATCCATACCCGTCCCACACCATAAGGCAACTCGTGCTCAAAGATTCCCCTCGAATCAGGAACAAGCTGCTGGCGGCCGACGCCTCCACTTTGCGGTGCCTCTTCCGCAGTGATCACAGCACATCCTCAGCTACACTAGACTCTCTATATCGCGACATTCATGCAGGAACAATCAACCATGCTCGACAGTCTCTAAACGGGAAAACTAATCGGCAATCCAAAAGGAAGCACCACGCTTGTTGGTACGGCCGTACGTCGGTGGTTTATTTGTTTCTGTTGTCAGTGATTCTATGGCGTGTCTCGTTGATCAATCCCCTCGACTGGAGTTACCTTATGCCATGCTCTTGATATGTTCATTAGCGGTGAGCATATTTGCCTACATCCAGGGTCTTCATTCCGTGCATGGCTGTGGAAGTCTATGGCATCCATAATAAACCAGTCAAGTTGATGGTTAATGTGTGCCTGCTCTGGTTGAATATCCGTCAGAGAAGTCATTACTGCTTCACAATTGGCTAAACATAAGGTATCATGTGTGCTACTTTTGTGTTCTCGGTGTTTCGCGTACTGCAGTCATTTATGATCCTACTAGTTCTGTGCTAGTGGCCATTACGCATATGAAGGTCTCCTTTCATGTTCTTTTACACAGGTTTCGAGAAATTCTTCCTGAAATTTGGTTTGCCGCGCTGCGGCTAGCCTTCCGCTTTCTTGTCGTTGTTGATTTTGTGGTCAACGTCGCTAGTCTCCTAGCGGCCATGGTCCGCAGTGCTTGACTTTGAAAGTCAGACGCCTTCCCCGCATGCCTCGATTCTGCCGTGCTTTTCCACGTGTTATCATGTTGTCAAACACACAATTTCCTTGGGTGAGCCGCTATCGTGAACGCTGTAGACCAGTGATGCTGTAATGCAGTCAGTAAAAATACACGAATTATACCAACGAGTCATGCTGAAGATCTTTTAGCGACGGGACGACTGGTGGTGAGATCATTTGGAACGGCAGCAAATTTCGGGATCTATCCAATGATCGTGAGCCCGAAAAACACAGTTCGCTTGTCGTATTACTCTTGCTGGGGTGAGATTGGTCGCTAGACTAGATCGGCCTACCCTCAGTACTGAAAGCCCAGATCAACATTTCTGTGGCTTCAGGGGAAAGCACATGGCACAGGGTCAGAGTCTCAGCTGTGTCGGCTACTCTTTGTGTCTTTCGTGGACAAATCCATAGTTCCAAATGTGAGCTGTTTGAAACCGACTCAGAAGCCTTTTGGTTACTTCATCAACGCCGAATAAATGTGCGTTCTATCCGACAAACAGGATTATGGATCAAACAAAAAAAATTCTTTGGTCTATTCTTAATTAGGCAATGCAAAGTTCGCACGCAACTGGTTGGGCTTGTATAATGAGTGTTTCCGATCACAATCTTATCACTAAGCTATTACCACGCATTGGCAATACACTGGTAATCGTTGCACAGCCATGCAAATCGAAGAGAAGATGCTAGATTTGTTTAGCCATCACAGATGCTGTTGAGACCAGTTCATAGCCAGTAAGGACCAAAACCTTCCGTGGGGCTGTAAGTTGCGCGTCTAAAATGTGGGTCGTTTTAAGGTGAGACGGGTATAAAGAATTAACTCTAATTTGAAATACGATGCACTCTCGACAAGGGTGTGGTCACGGTCTAATTTCGAATCCTTTAGGCCATTTGAGGAACTAGGTGTGGGTGGTGTAATTGTGGCAAGGTATCTTTGATTTGCTTCAAGCCCGTTGGTTCCATGTCAATGCTTACTTGGGCGACTTCCGCTGACAGAAGGTCTGACAGACCAAAGCAGGTTAAGGTGCCTATATGCATGTTCCTACAGGGGTGGTACTATGCTGCTACGACGGGCTTCTCGACTTTTATTCATGGGATTCAATCCGCTGTTCTACGATATGTATATGTTCATTCCGCCAGTGTCAGTTTCCTTCTTCTTCTTGCATTCCATATTGCTACTTCATCTACCAGATCATCCGATCCATCTTACTCTAGGAGCATACAGCAACAAGTTCGACTTTTGGTGAAGCGATTACAACTTCTTCGGATTGGCACCATACAATAGAGTTCATAGGAGGTTACAGCGCATCAATTATCTCACTACTTCGCCAAGAGATTCTACATTCAATCGACGGATTGACTTCCCTATAACGATATGCTTAGCACTGGAGGCGCAAACTCGGAAACAACTCAACTGAGAGAGAGAGCGGAGTCAATCTCTATGTTCTTTGATTTCGAGTCACCACCATCTCTGACAGAGTTTTCTTTCGATAATCTCACAATGGAAGACAACAGTCCATCACCTCAATCTACAACATCAAACTCCGAACCACCAAAGCCAGCAACGACGACCGGTGCGCCTAGAGGTGGAATTCGAGTCTCACTAGCATGCATACCGGTAAGCTTATACGAGGATTATTCTTCTCACACCTGATCCCTCCATCACCTCCACCTATTCTAGAATATAGAAACTGACTTGCTCCAAAAGTGTCGCTCACGTCATGTTAAATGTGGAGCTGAGCTTCCTGGCTGTTCAAGATGTGCTACCGATGATAAGCCATGCTTCTATGCCAAGTCAAGGCGTGGAATGCGCGACCGTAATGCTCCAAAGAAGAGTAAGAGTTCGACATCTTCTAGAGCATCGCCAAATTTAGAATACTCAACCTCTTCGGGTTCTATGAGTGGTGCCGGCTATACTTTAGAAAGTGATCCATGGGGAAGCATGACTGGAAGCGCTCCAAATTCAATCAGTGGAAGTTTAGAGAATCGAAGTCCTGGGAATGATGCCGCTCGAGATCGGCCTATTGGCACCAGGAGATTAATCGATTTGTTCTACACGTAAGCCTTCCATCCTCAGAAGACTGGAACATACAGTACTAAATACACAATAGATACTTCTACAAAGCCCATCCTTTTGTACTACCCCGTTATTACCTCCTTACACGCCTTGACTCCGACCCTGCATCTCTTTCACATCTCACAACCGCGATATCCTACGTCGGTACTCTCTACGACCCTTCCATTCCAACAACACCCTATCGAAACGCCGCACTAGCTCTCCTAGATCTCCCATCTTTACCTTCAACAGGCTTTTCCATCCAGACATTACTACTTATCGCACTCGCACTACACTGTGAAAACAAAATGGATCTGGCACGACAGGTTCTCGACCGCGCGGTGTTTCTGTCGGTCGAACTAGGCATGAACGGCATAGAATTTGCAGATCTAGAACCAGATCCGGTGCTTGCTGAAAGTTGGAGGCGAACGTATTATGGACTTTACACGACAGATATTGCAATATCAGGGGTCGATCAAATCAATGGGTTTATGTGAGTTCTGAGTATCAATTGTGGACATATAATTGGCATTGGGATTCGGAGTTTGGGGTTCTACGGCAACACGACTGGTCTTCCGGGGTTCGTGCATTGCAGCATTTGGGATTTGATCTTTGACACACAGCGTTGCTTATTGGAGTTTTGTGGCGCAGTCTTCGGAAGACTAGTACTAGACAACAAGGACGTGGATACAGGTATCATTCAGTCAGACAGTAGAGTCAAGATATAGCTATCATTAGATCACTCAAATAAATTACAGATTATATTACTGAACTCCATAATTACATTCCGCCTCCAGACATCCTCTCCTCGTTTCCCCAATTCGCTTCCCCAACCCCACTTATCAGACCCACCATCTCACTGATACGAGCTGCTCCCCCATGCAAGCCTTGAATGCGCGGACTTCAGTATCATTTGCCCAATGCAGTAAACATACGCAGAGCCATTGGTTTTTAGAAGAAAAAAAAACTCGATTTCAAATGCGCGTTCACGACTATGCGAAGAAAATAAAAGCAGGTTGGTAATGCGTAAAGGGCAGGTAGGTAGGTCACATTGTATCTCACGCCACACCGCATGCTGGATTACTAAGATCAGATTTGTTCCTCATCACGTTCACTCTCGTCACCGAAACTTCATTCCTGCTCGGTAGATCCGGGTTGTGGGGAGATTTACGTGGCGATGATCATGTTTGCTGTCTTGTGTTTTATTCATGGCGAGGCAGATATGGTGTCGGAAGATTTTAGTAAACTGGAGCTAGATGGGAAAGAGAGAGTGGTGGATGCGGTTCGGACGCTTGGAGGATAGACGACGAGCCGCGTGGATTGCGCGAATTGCTTGACGATTACTATAGATGCCCCGAGCCGGCCTCACAGGTCCGTAAGTTTTGGCTCTGATCGTTGAGCATGTGCTCGTGGAAAGGGGTTTTCGATGCAAGTGAATTGTATCTCCGTGTGCTGTGCGACTTTCATCGCGGTTCATTATGGCGAATATGCGAAGGGGTTATTGACCCTCCGAAAATATCCACCATTTTCCTTGTTCATGCAAGTTTGGACCTCTCTTCCTTGAAGCTACTAGCAGTTCCCAAGTGCAGTGATTGTGTTTGCTCCGGGTCGCTTCGAGAATGTCGCGTTTCCGAGGATTCGGAAATGTGCAGAGTGGTAGAGGGATATCGACTCGGGATTTGAGATGGCGAAGTATGCTTTGCCTTCTGGTATAATGGAGATCGGAGAGATCGCGCGGAGATCCATGGTTTTTCATCGATTTGTGTTTTCGAAGATCCGCTTCCTTCGCCGACGATTATCTGAGAGGCTATTGAGGGTATCCTGTGTCGAGTTAGCCTACAGAATAGGCCTTCACATGAAAAACTCGATGTGGCAGTGATGTGAATTAGAATTAACTATGTGCCGAATGGCCAACGTGGATTTTCACAGGCGTTTCGAACATGATCGTCAGTGGTCTCTTTCGCACTCAATCCTTCCTTGTTTCGTGTCCATTTCTCGTCTCTGTGACTTAGCTGTTAGTCCGAATAAACTGTATCATGACGCAAATGAATATTTAAGAACAAATTCAAACCCAGAGAGTATTGTGGTTGGTGGACGACCAAAATCGCTTTGCGAGTTCTGCTGGATAGGGGTAGCTGGGCGTTGGGCCTGCGTTCACTTCGACGGATTGGAAGCATTTTCGATCCCACAAGCCCAAATAATCCCATACGAAGCTCCTGTATATCTCAATTGTGCAACAAAAAGCATGTAGAGAAGATCATGATGACTTTTTCAAAAATGTTATGGGTAGTTGCGAAATGTAATTCGCCGTTCGGCTTCCTCACATCACATCTCACGCTCGGCTTCATACCCAAGAAAAACGGTCAGCACTTCGAGTATGGTCACCGGGCTGGCATTAAGACACTATTTTTGCAATTTGTAGCATCAACTCGTGGATTCCATGTTTCCAATTTGCTTGACACTTTTCCGACATTCCTATTCGCGTTTACTGCTTGCTTCTTGCGACGTATACCACCGTCGCACGAGAGACTTCAACAAGCCGGTGGCGAGAAGTTACTACAGCAAGTGCTGAAAAACGTGCACATTTTTTTCCGAGATTGAGCATTGCCTTTGCCTGCATCATGTCTTGCCTGCAATTTGTCACCCGTGTCGTACAAGCTTCGTCCAAGAAAATGCTTAGTAAACTCAGATATTACGCGTCTATTAAACGGTAATATAAATCAACCACCTATTCAGGTATACACATATATTATATATTAGTTCGTCTTCCAGTGTGGGTCAGTGCAGTGAGTCTGACGAGCGGCCGCTCTGAGAACGAGACTCATAGAATAGCCAGGGTCACTTTGCCTCGGACTCTCTTCTCCTCCATCATCTGCACTGCCTTCCGCCACGCTTCCCTCTCATCGAATGCACCTTCTATCACCTCTTGCACCTCCGCCTGGACCTCGCCCCTGTCCGCAAGGCGAGCAACTTGTTCCAGAAGATCAGATTTGGAATAGAGCGACACGCAGGCATACCGTGGGCCGAATACCCAGCCCTTGATGAAGCGTAGTATCTGGGCAGGGCTTGTTAGGTATGTAATTGGCCCCCCGAGAGATTTGACATTTGTTTTGTCGCCGACGATGGTTACATATGCTCCTCTGAGGTTCAGGATTTGTGGCTAGATTAAGATTAGAGTCCATGCAGTGAGAGGAGTGGGCAGCAACTTGCATAGATAGCGAGCAAATCGGTTCCTCCGACACAATCAACAAGTAGATCATAATCTCTTTTGGCATCGCTGCGGTGTACCCTAAGTGTGGCAGATACATCTTCCTTCGTGTAGTCGATCACCTCGTCCGCACCAAGTCCAGAGACATACTTCGCATTTCGTCCCGAACATATGGCCGTAACATGGCAGTCATAAACGGCTTTTGCTACTGAATATCCAGGTCAGCACTCTATCTCAGCCCAACGCGTTTGTTGGGGATCTTTTACGTTGAACAATCCAGGAACCCGTCCCACCTGCCGCTCCTCTCACGACAACCCGCCTTGGTGATTGCTGCACGGTCGGTAACCAATCCAGGCAAGAGAAGGCAGTCAACGCCACTAATGGCACTGAAGCTGCCTGTTCGTGCGTGAAGCCAGTCGGCTTCTTGGCAACGGGATCAGACGAAGGGTTGACTCTGATGTACTGACTGAATGTTCCTTCGCCAAACTTATTGGCTTTGGGATTAGCGTGTTTCAACAGGGAATCATTAGGATGCAAAATAGAAAATTGAGACACATATATGGGATTTGAACTTGCAGGTACGATGAAACGCGTGAAGATAGGCGTTGCAACTCACCACGTGGAAAAGCAGTCCAAATATTTCATCACCTGCAGTCCACCCTTGGACACTGCTTCCTACCGAAACAACGGTGCCAGAGAAATCTCGTCCCATTCCTTTCTGACCTGAAACTACGCCTATGATTCCTGATCTCCATAGTTGGATGTCAACGGGGTTAATCGATGCCGCATGAACCTTCACCAAAATCTCTGTTGAGAGAAGCGGGGGAACATCGATCTCGACCACTTTCAGATCTTCTCCGATGGATGAAAAGCGAAGTGCTTTGTTTGTCTTGGGATATTCCATAGCTAATATTTTATATATCTTGTTTCTTCCGTTCGCTTCTGCTTGTGGCTGATCCTTTTGTGTTGTTCATCGGTTGTAGGGAAGCTCACGAAGAAACTTGGTCAAGCTCGCCCCACATATTTCAGATTGAATGCCAAGATATCTCAGATTTTTGGGAGGACAACAATTTGTGGGAATGATTTTTACAATTCTTATTATTTTATGAGAGAGAGCGAGCATTTTCAATAAAGACCTGTATTTAGTTGTACGTAGAGACATAGGGGGTGCCTTGCTTTCCGTCTAAAGGCTGTCCCAGATTTCGATTCTAACTGACAGCTGTGCCAATGTCCATTTTGCGATTAAGCACCATTACCGTACACTGTCAAAGGGAAAATGCATGAGTTTCGTGGTCAGAGTCAGAGCGTTGCTATTTCCTCTAAATTGCTAATTTCTATACGAAAAGTCCTTGTCTGATTCATCTTTCAGCCGATGTTCCACACGTTCCATTTGTCACAACACGCAATTTGATCACCAATATCACTATCAATTTTTAAAATGTAGATCATAGATTCTCGCTGGGGCCCAATGTGAGAGTTGCGGATGTTCCTTTACCTTTGCGCCATCAAGTCTTGGAATTTACTTCACGCGCTTTACTAAAAGGTTGTTAGTTCTCAGCAACTCCAAAAAAGTTAACGAGTTTGACATACTAACGTTTCTGCGGCGGATTGTAGCTCAGGTGTCCAATAGTTCTTTTTTATTAGAAGAATTGTGCTGATTCTGGTTAAATCGCTAAAGGTAGCTAATGAGACATGTAGTCGTAGACAAAAAGCCCCAAATGAAACACAATTCGTGTGCAAAGTCGACTTGCAATAGCTTGCGTGGACTTTCGTATTGATTTATATCGATTTCAAGTAACCAACGTTTGTAAAATTCTGCTTCACTAATGGTAATATGGAGACTTTTAGTTGCAAAGCGAAAATATTTAGCAAATTTAGGGGGTTGTCTGAACAAGATTATATTACAAGAACGAGACTAATAGCAGACTTACCCGGCTTCGATATAACTACTTTACAGTATGCGTTGTGGCTCTCCATTCAATTGGAAGCCTATGCTAGGCTAATGAATGGTACTATTAGAGTATGTCCAAACTTTCGACTCTCTTCTCGGTCCTGATCAAATGCGACGACAGCAAACATTCAGTTAAACAGAATGTCTATTCCCGGTAAAGTGTTTCAATAAATGCAGCTTAATCATCCACAATAAGATGCAATGCGGTAACAATAATAAGATCCTATTCTCCAAATCACCTTGACCCTCACAACTGCCCCAAAAACTGCTGACTCCCGCCACCCTCCAACCCACTTCCCCCAAACCCCCTCTCCTCACCACAAATATCCACAAGCTCAAACCCC
The DNA here is from genome assembly GCF_000409485.1 of Glarea lozoyensis ATCC 20868. Classification (NCBI taxonomy): domain Eukaryota; kingdom Fungi; phylum Ascomycota; class Leotiomycetes; order Helotiales; family Helotiaceae; genus Glarea; species Glarea lozoyensis. Next base: position 1,545,923 of record NW_007361004.1, on the reverse strand, counting down.
AAGTCCGGTTTCCACCTCTGCAAAACCCACTCCAACGTCCCCAAGGCCTCTCTACACTTCTCACCCCCCAAAATCTCCCTCGTCCCGATCCCATAAACCCGCAATTCAGTATCCGCATCATCGATATAACTCACCGCCATCTTCCCGTAATCGCCATTCCCGATATCGAGCGCTTTGATCGTGTAATCCACTGGGTTAGGAGGGAGTGGGATACCTTTTGCGTGGCTGGGAATGCGGACGGGGTAGTTTTGCGTGATGTAGGTGCAACTGGAAGGGGTGCAGGACTGGAGATGCGCGTGCTCGTACCAGTGGAATGTGTGGGAGGTTGGGACGCAGTGGGAGGTGTTTGCGGATAGTGAGGGTGGTATCCACCTAGAGATTGTTAGATTGTGTGATTTCTTGTGTAGTCGATGAATTCGAGAAGACGGAAATGAAAGGGCTTACCATCCGAAACTAAAGTAGCCTTTTTCTCCCATATAACAAAAGAAATTCGCTGCTAGGATAGTGCTGTTTCCTGGATCTGATGTTTCGTTGCTGGGGATTATCACTACTGAGGTTCCGTGGAAGAGGCCTGGTGGGGCTGCGAGGAGTGTTCCGAACAGAGAAAAGAAAAAATAAAGGAAGTACATTGCTTCCGCTGGATGGAAAAGATTTAAGAGGCTGAAAATATGTCTACGCCTCTGTGTGGTACACAAAGTGATAGTAGATGAGGCTTAGAAAGGGAGTTCTTCCAGCAAAGTCTGATGGGACTTGAATCTAACAAGCCTTTGAACGTCTCATGCCAAATTCATCACTCCCAAAGTGTTCGTTTCGGTCGGATACTTTGCCCTCGTGTACTCGGTGACTCAACTTAAAACTTCCCTTTCCGATTGAAGTTTCCGTGTCAATTTCCGCTATGATTGCCACTAGCAGATGCCATTATCGGTGACTTTACGAAGGTACAGCTCTCGTTTTCTGATAAGAACCTAGTTCTCCACAATGGCATTGCTCTCGTTTTCTGATAAGAACCTAGTTCTCCACAATGGCATTTGCCCGTTCTACCTCGTGGCGGATTATCTGCCGTGATTCGGTGGCTTGGATGTGCCGGGCGGGGTAGAGCTTTCAGATGCATGAAGAAACTCATCTGTTGTGCTACATTGATATATAAGACACGGCTTGATTCTCGAGAAGCGATCTACGGCCCTGACGGTACAACCCGCTTCCGATCCCGGAGTCTTTGATTTTGTATCCTGTTGTATAATCACCTTTCCCGATGAAGCAGGTTCAAGCTGGCCGCTTCTATGCATGTTGCTGGCGAATATCTTGTCTGCCATGGTATGCAGACTGTTTTGATCGCGATTCGGTTTAGACAGTGCGTCGGAGGAACGTCCGATCAATCTCGAAACTTGTCCGTCGTTTTTGTGTAACTTTCATTCTGGTCAGTAAAAAATGAAAAAGGAGAAGCTAGCTGTCTCTACATTTGCACCTATCTAGTGATGATCAAAGTCTGCAGGCCTGCGATGCGAGACCGCACAAGTGTTGACAGTCGAGCAGCTGTTTCTGTCCAAAAAGATGTGAAACATGAGTTGTTGGTTTCAAGGTCATGGTGATTTCCCACGGAGAGAAGAAAAGTCATCTCCTTGACTAAGGAAATTTAAAAAATTAAAAGTGAGTAACCGACAAGAACGCCAGATCCATCTTAATTGGAATTCATCTATAAGAGCCAACTTCAAAAGCGTCCGATCTAGATAAAAGCAAGTACGATTACCATCAAAGCCATCTTGATGCGGTGATGTGCAAAGAGATTTTTGCAACTTTCAAAATTTACGCCTGTCTTGAATTCCAACCAGACGTGACTAACTCCAAGAATTGCACCGTGCAGTATGATAGCCACTTTAACTGTGAAGTTCATCATTCCAAAAAGAATTAGAGACATTTGCAATTTTCGCTGCCATACTCCGTTCCAAATGATTTTTCCGCCCATGAACGAACTCAAATCAATGTAACGCGGTAGAAATACGCTCCTTCAGCTTTCCTTCCACTCTGCGCGTATCAGCAATCGCACGAGCATATGGCTGCCGTGACGCGATTGCCTTATCAACCGCTTCCGAGATTCCGTCTAATAAATGCAGCACGTATTGCCCAAGTAAACGAGCCGACAGAGCCTTGTCAGTTTTCGGAATGAATGATCCAAACCGTATTTCAACGTAGGTGCCTGGACAGTCAAAATCGCGGTACGTCTCAACTATGAAGACGACCACTTCGAGAATTTGAAGGAGGCGCATATAGCAGCTCACTATCATTAGACCGGTGGCAGTGTCGACTTCGATGGTAGCATTTGACTCCTGAACCTCTCTTGAATCACCAGCCGTGTTTGTCGGTACGGTAATACTTAAAGTATTGCTGACAAAGCCGGTTAGAGCTTCTATAAACCGTTCCGATGTCTGAAACAAGTCTTGTAACCAGGTAGTATCGATTTCCTCGACTTCTTTTGACATTTTAGTCATGTCCCGCAACTTCTGCTTTTTGAGTTTTTCGACGACTTTGACGGATGTAAGGCATTGATATAGCTCGATTTGGAATTTCGAAAGTTGCTCAACCGGATCATCTGGGGAGGTTTCGCGAGGAGAGCGTGAGTTGCTATTGTTTAGGTTATGACTCTCTCCGAATCCGCCGATATCCATACCCTGGGGAAACAAGCTCCCAGAGAGGTCCTCAAAATTTGGAAATGAAGAGATTGAACCATCAAATCCAGCTATTAAGGAATCCGTATAAGAAGTCAATTTTGCTGGGCTTGGCCATGACGACCACATATCCATATCCGAAGCTACATATGAGCTTGGAGTGAGCTGAGTTGTGGGATTACTGCTGTTACTATTGCTGCTGCCGTTCGTGAATTGACCTCCTGGTATATGTGTTGTTACCTCCACGTCCATGAAGATATCGTTATCATTTGAGGATATACTAGAAGCCGTAATATGATTACCGTCGCTGTCTTGTCTTGACACCGGCCGGCCGGTACTTAGTGGAGACCATGTGCTAGTACCCCCCTCACTCCCCCCCTCACTCCCCACTAGCGGCGGACGAGCCGAACCGTCGGTCGAACCTCTATTTCGGGCTCCGTTTGCCTTTTTCTGTAATTTATGCTTTGATCTTGTACCGTTTGCCATTTTATTGTTGTTGTGATGTTCGACAGGTCGACCCATACGACGTAATTGTCGAGAAGTGCATTCAACTTCGGCGTTCTGACATCGATCGCAGGTTCGTACGTCAGCGGATTTTCTGACGCAACGAAGCTTCTGAGCATGGCATCTTACACATGCCAGCGGTTTGGAGGGCTTTGGCTCGCAGTTGTGGATATCGGCGTCGTTGCCAGGGACTGAGAAATTGAGGAGACGTTCGAAGTGTAACAGGCCAGAGTCGGGTGCTTGTTTCGGCGCCGACCACTCGCTATTATCTAGCCAGTTCGGCATCGGTTCAGATTCGTGATGAGCCATGGCTTTCAGATCAATATATCAGTAACACGAAACGCGAAGTTGTGAAATGGTTCGAGCGCAACATCGGTTTTAAGACTCAACAAAGGTATCGTGTCGACGCGATCCTTTTGATTGGTCCATCTCGGATGATCTTCAATGACGCCATTAGCCGCATAAATCCCGAAAAGTGCATGAGGTCCGTGCACGCCCTGCATGGCCATTATGGCTCCAAGAACATGCCTCGAGGACAAAATACGTGGCAGTCGAACTAGAATAGTGCTTCGACTAAGTTGACGAAATAGCGTAATTTAGTGGATTAACTCAGAACATTATGACTATTTCGTCAACTGTTTCAAGTGAATAAATAAGACTTTTTAAGCTCTATTCGAAGTCGACTTATTATTTAGTCTAAGATTTGCGGGTAGGTGACTGCCACTCATTTTGTCCTCCGCGAGCATGCATAAAATGTACCTAGGTTAATTCTCAAAGGAATTTTATTATCCTTCGCTCGTTATTGAATAAATTCATTCCAAGAGGCTGTCGTATTACAGTCATGACCATCAGTTGTGAGAAAAGTGACAAACTCTGTGGAAACGGTCACTTCCGCGAGCGGAGATCAACATGGCATACTCGGTACCTATGCAGGATAATTTGCCATTTGCCCTACCTGAGTTCAAATTAGGAAGGCTGAAATTCTCAAAAGCGTTCTGATGTTCTGGCTTTCGATCCGTCTAAAAATGCAGAGTAGAATCAAATCCATGTCTTGGGTTCGCTCATAGAAGTTTGACCATAGGTACATCGCCCTTGGAAATGACTCTAATAGAGCGCGAAACCTATACCATTGCATTTGCAAAGACACAAGCGACACGGAATCGTAGAGCCTCATTCCCTTCGGCCCGTTCCGTCCATGATCTGCCACAAGTTGAAACTAGAACCAATCTCAATGCCCCGTGGCTTTCTTGCTCGGAATAGGTAATACAACTCTGCCGTCTTTCTCTTGGCTGTGGATGTTGACATTTTTCCTGCCTGTTTGGGAAACCAGCAACAAACAATGCAATATCCAAGGTATCGCCCACTTATGCCTGCGATTTTTTGGTATTCAAGTTTTTGCAACTAACCCAGGCCGCCTTGCTATGTGGAAAGACTCTACCGGTCAGGAATATGAGGAAGATCCATTTGTTTATCGCTACCGTTCAAAAGGTGATTGCTAACCTGGCCTTAGTACTTGATGTGAACTATGTTCAAAATATCAAACACTTGACGGAATACAACCTGCTCCTGCACGTCAAGTGTTAGAAATAATTAGGTGATGAAGTGCTGCTAGTATTTTTACAGTATGACCAAAATTCAGGCGACGAACATGATGGATTTATCATCGATCTAAAAGTATCCCTCATCCACAGAGAAGAGTATAACAACTGTGCGTTACGGCTGCTCTACAAGTTATCAGACACGAGTAATGAGTCTGCTGCATATTGTTGAAGCTTTCCAACAAATAAATCACCTCATTAGTCTTATCGACACGATTGTACTCCGATCTTATTGATCAACACATAGAATCCCAGGAGATACAGGGAAATCTTGGGTGAATTCGTAGTAAACAATCGATCAACGGCTTGCAATTTCAGACTTGTGCCATTGCCACACTTAAGTCCTGTCGGAGCCTCTGTTAGGTCTTCCGCGCAAGCGAAAAGAACCGCATTTATCCATCTGACTGCTCAGACAGGAAGCCGAAACGAGTTCCAAATATAGCATCACGAATTCCACAACACTTCTCAGACAAAGCCAAAATTATTTAAATTAGCTTTAAGCTCCAGATAGACCGAGTATTGTTTTTTATCAAACACATCGGATGGAAATCCCAAAACGTTTGCTGCCGAGACCCTCTATGTTACCGAAAGTCACAACCTATAACGTTTCAAGGGCTCAGAAAATCCAGACTTAGACTGCAGAAAGATGCCATATTAGCGCCCAATTCGGAAGCGGTAAGTGCAAGAAATGCGACAACAGCCGGAAAAGGATTGAGACGCTACCAGAGCCTCAACATCCATCGGCTCATTTTTATTCAATAGGGAAGGTACTGAGTACAGTACCTAAACAGGTGTAGAACCAACGGAAGCTTGAATTATTATGGTGGAGATCGACGGTCCGAAGAAGATTGCGAATAGCAAGTTTTGATCGGAACCAAAACCAAAGGAAGTGAAGCGTAGAAATAAATGTTTTGCACGGTAAGAGAATATAAGATAGAACTCTGGTTCATAAGTCGTGGGGGCTTCTTAACTCTCCTGAAAATTCATTCTGTAGAAGATAGATTATATTGTCAACAAAATTCCACGTGACTTATTATCCCTTCGAACAAAATGGCGAAAGAAATCCCGGAACCAATCGCAATCATTGGCAGTGGATGTAGATTTCCAGGAGAAGCCAGGTTAGAAACTTACTTCTGTCGTCTCTTCCATAAAAGCTATCACTGAGCTCAACACGTTTATCACGTGGTTGTCCTCTACAAACGACTCGTCAATTGTCAATTGTCAATTCCCAACTACAACATGTATCCAAGCTAACATAAAATTATTTCACAGCTCGCCCTCCAAACTATGGGAACTCCTCCAAAACCCGAGAGATGTCCTTCGGAAGATAGATCGCTTCAATACAGACGGCTTCTATCACAAAGACGGTCATCACCATGGCGCAACTAATGTTACCCACGCTCATCTCCTCAGCGAAGACTTCAAGCTCTTCGATCCTGGCTTCTTCGGTATTAATCCTGTCGAAGCAGAATCCATCGATCCCCTCCAACGGCTGCTTCTCGAAACTGTCTACGAAGGAATCGAAAATGCTGGACTCCCTATGGAGAAACTCGCTGGTTCTGACACAGCTTTCTATGCCGGAGTGATGGCATCTGATTACACAGATATTTTGATGCGAGATCCAGATACAATTCCACAGTATTTCGCGACTGCTACTGCGAGGTCGATTATCTCGAATCGCGTATCTTATGTTTTTGATTGGCATGGACCGTCAATGACCATTGATACGGCCTGTTCATCCAGTTTTATGGCGCTGCATAGCGCTGTACAAAGTCTCAGAATGGGAGAGTCCGGTATTGCTGTTGCTGCTGGTGGAAACTTGATCCTAGGTCCAGGTGAAGCAAATTCCAACGTAGTTGTGCCAACACAAGATTCTAATGAATTTTTACAGAGCTATTCATTGCACTAAGCAAGCTCAATATGGCATCTTCGAAGGGGAGATCAGCAATGTGGGATGCCGACGTTGATGGGTACGGGCGTGGTGAAGGATTTGTGGCGGTCGTTTTGAAAAGACTCAGCGACGCCATCAGAGATGGCGATCATATCGATTGTGTAATTCGAAACACGGGAGCTAACCAAGATGGACGAACTAAGGGTATTACTATGCCAAGTGCTGCGTTGCAGGCGGAATTGATCCGGAAAACGTACGCACATGCTGGCTTGAATGCGAGAAATTCTAACGACCAACCTCAATACTTTGAGGCACACGGTACCGGAACCCAAGTCGGCGATCCCAAAGAAGCCGAAGCAATTCATAGTGCGTTCTTTGGCGCTGACTTTGATCAGTCGAAGCAAGAAATTCCTCTCTATGTTGGAGGAATTAAGACCATAGTGGGTCACACCGAAGGAACGGCTGGGCTGGCGGGTCTTTTGAAGGCCTCACTTAGTTTGCAGGCTGGAATTATTCCACCGAATAGGCTGTTCAATAATCTGAATCCAGAGATTGCTCCCTTTAACGGACCGTTAAAGTTGGTTACAGAGGGTGCCATTCCATGGCCGGCATTAGCGGACGGCGTACCTCGAAGAGCCAGCGTTAACAGCTTCGGTGCGTATCCATCCTATGAACCTGCTAGTCAAAGTCTCATGATGACTGATACATTTTATTAGGGTTTGGAGGCGCTAATGTTCATGCCATTCTTGAAGCTTACACACCACCTGAACATAAACATAAGGAGTCATATCGGACAGAAACAATCGCTCTTATACCTTTCGTGTTTTCTGCCAATTCTGAGTCAGCATTGCAAAGAACTCTGTCGCGATACAGAGATTTTCTCACAGAAAACCTTGAAACGAATCTACTAGACCTCAATTGGACGTTGAGAGCCCGACGTTCTGCTTTACCGGTAAAAATCGCGATTTCGGCGGGAAGTGTTGACGAACTTATAAGTGCAATCGACCAGAGGCTCCAAATGACCCAAAACATTCCAAGTGAGATGCTAGGGACTCGCTCTGTTTCTGGACGACAAAAGATTCTGGGAATCTTTACTGGACAAGGAGCTCAGTGGGCCAAAATGGGCAGAGAACTGATTGACACATTGCCGCGAGCAAAGAAAATGGCAACTGAATTTGATCGGACGTTGCAAAATCTACCAGAGGCCCATCGTCCATCTTGGAACATTGTTGAAGAGCTTTCTAAAGACGCAAAATCGTCTCGCTTACAGGAAGCAATGTTCTCCCAACCACTGTGTACCGTCGTCCAGGTGATTCTGGTTGACATATTGAAAGCTGCAGGTATTCGGTTTTCTGCCGTCGTCGGGCATTCATCTGGCGAAATAGGTGCAGCATACGCCGCTGGCTTTCTTTCGGCTCCAGATGCTGTTACAATAGCGTATTATCGTGGCTTCTATGCGAAACTGGCCAAAGGACGGGATGGCGAAAGGGGTGCTATGATGGCGGTTGGAACTTCAATGGATGGTGCCAAAGAGTTGTGCAATCTTTCTCAGTTCAAGGGTCGAATCAGTCTTGCAGCAAGTAACTCTTCTTCAAGTGTGACTCTGTCTGGGGATGAAAATGCAATCAACCAGGCCAAGGTCATTTTGGATGAAGACAAGACATTCGCAAGGCTCCTGAAAGTCGACACAGCATATCATTCTCATCACATGCAATCGGCCGCGGATCCATATGTTCAGGCACTTCAAGACGCTGGTATTACAGCCAAGTCATCCAGTGGTGATTGCATTTGGTATTCAAGCGTCCTCGATGGAAGGCGGATGGATCCAACTGATGCCACGCTTGATCGTTCCCTTGGAGGAGAATACTGGCGCGACAATATGGTGAATGCTGTCCTCTTCTCTCAGGCGATCACCGGTGCAATTCGAAGAAGCGGACCGTTCTCAGCCGTTCTCGAAGTTGGACCACATCCAGCCCTCAAAGGGCCTGCTTCGCAAACACTGTCGGAGTTGGGTGTCGACATCCCCTATTTCGGGACGTTACAGCGAGGCAACGGGGATCATGGCTCAATTTCGGCGTGTTTTGGCGTCATTTGGACGACGCTAGGGGCCTCGGCTATCGACTTTGACGGGGTACAGAGCCAACTTTATGGCGACGACACTCCACCTCCCACTCCAAAAGTTATCAAGAATTTACCTTCCTACTCTTGGGATCATGACAAACCTTATTGGTATGAGTCTCGTAGGAGCAGACTCTTACGGTCTAGGGCCGAACCTTCACACGAATTGCTGGGTGTTAGGTGTGATGAAGGCGATGAGCATGAATTGCGATGGCGCAACTTCTTGAGCATCCAGGAGATTCCATGGCTGGAAGGCCATCAAATTCAAGGCCAGACGGTCTATCCTGCTGCTGGATATGTTTCAAGTAAGTCGATCTCTGGCGCTCAACTCGGATTCTTTAGTGAAAGCAATTCCTAACCTTGCCTTTCGTAGTGGCCATCGAAGCTGGCCAAATTATGGCAAGCGGAGATGATATCCATCTTGTTGAAATTGAAGATCTGGTAATTCATAAAGCTATCGTGTTTTACGATGAAAAGACGGGAGTGGAAACAATCACAACCCTCTCAAATATTACAACTCATAACGATTCAAACGACGCGAAACTATCTATCACAGCAGATTTTACTATATCGGCACATTTGTCTCGCGATCAAGTTGCTCTGACGAAGGCCGCAAGTGGTAAGATCAGAGTTGTTGTAAACGAGTCTTCATGTGTTCCTGCTTTACCATCACGTGGACCAACACCGCCCCATCTCCTCGACATAGATATCGATCGTTTCTATTCTTCGCTAGCCAGTATTGGCTATGGCTACACTGATAGATTTCAAGCCTTTTCAGAAATGAAACGCCGCCTGAATTACACCACTGGCATCATCGAACAACCAGCTACCAAAGTATCGGAGAAATCACTGCTTGTTCATCCGGGGCTACTTGACCATGCGTTTCAAGCACTTTTTGGCGCATTCTCTTGGCCTGGTGACGGTAGATTCTGGTCACTCTTTCTACCCACAAGTGTTAAGAAGGTGACTATCGATACTTCTTTGTACAGGGAACTGAAAAGAAAAAGCTTGAGCACTGAGAGATTAGCTTTCGACGCTTGGCTTGTCGACAGTCCTTCGCGAGAGATGCGAGGGGATGTTGTATTCTCCACCCCGAACGAAGCCGAGAGCAGTGCGGTCATTCAAGTCGAAGGGGCTAGCATGGTATCGTTCTTCGAAAGCCCAGCTCGGGATGATCGTGCCATGTTCTTTGAAACCGAATGGGGAGTGTCGATGCCCGACGGTAAACTTGCGGTTGGTAGAGAACGTGCCACAAAAGAGGACTTGGAATTAGCGGAAGCTTGTGAGCGGATTGCGTGTTACTACTGGCGCAGGCTTGAAGATACGCTTACACCTTTCGATCGACAGAACTGCTCAGATCATCACAAACATCTCTTGGATGCAATAACTCACTTTCTAGATCAAGGAACAGATGGCAAGAAATCTAAAATGAAGAAAGAATGGTATAACGATAGCGATGAGATCATTTCAGCGTTGATTGAAAAGTAAGTTTGTTCTCTATTTAGTCGTATTTCTGGGTATGAGGTAACCGTGTTTAGATACCCCGCTGCAGTCGATATTCGCCTTTGTGCGTGTGTTGGCAGGGCTTTGCCAGCTGTGATACGAAAGGAGGCATCAATGCTAGATTGTATGCAATCTGATGGCATGTTGGACGAGTTTCACTCGAATAGTTTGGGTTTATCAGCAACAAATCGCTATCTCGAACGAGTGGTGAAACAAATTGCACATCGATATCCAAGAATGAACTTGATCGAGATTGGTAGGTACATCTTCATCATTCAAGATCGACCGCTAGTAAATGACCAGATTGACTGACTTTTCTTCTACAACCCAGGCGCTGGAACTGGTTCATCCACAGCGGCTGTGCTAAGTGGGCTAGACGGAGCCTATTCATCTTACACCTTTACTGATATATCGAGGGCGCATTTCGAAAATGCAGCCACGCGATTTGTCCACGAAGCTGATAAACTCTTTTTCAAAACACTGGATATCCGGAGTTCACCTGTTGATCAAGGGTATATTGCCAACTCTTATGACGTAAGCCAATTGATCTTATCTTCTTATTCTTTTCTGCCGCGTTTCTCAAAAGCTAACGCAAAGTAGCTTATCATTGCTTGCAACGTTCTTCATACCACCTCTGATTTGGAGGATACCCTCAAAAATGCACGCTCCCTTCTCAAACCTGGTGGTTTCTTGTTGCTTCAAGAGATTACGGATAATACGTCTCTCCGTTATACATTTACCATGGGAGGCCTGCCCGAGTGGTGGTTGGGAGTCGGTGATGGTCGCCGTTACTCTCCCTGCATTGCTCCATCAAAGTGGAATCAAGCTCTTCGCAAGGCGGGATTTGCGGGTGTCGATACAATAACCCCCAGCCTCAACCCCTATTCTCATCCGTTCTCTGTCATTGCGGCCCAGGCTATTGACAATAGGATCGAACAACTCCGCAGACCTCTGCTCCAATCTGCAGCTCATGATAGAGAGTGGAATCCTATCTACGTCCTTGGTGGGCAGGACCTTGACACATCCAACCTGATTGAAGAGGTCTTGGCTGCGCTGGGAGACAGATTCGATGAAACTATTAACGTTCTCACACTGGAAGACGTCCTCGATACCAACTTGGCACCAAATGCCACTGTAATAAGCTTTCTCGACCTAGACGGTCCAGTCTTTCAAGACTTGACTTCAAATCAATTGAAATCTTTGCAGCTGCTTGTGGAGACAACACACAACCTGCTTTGGGTCACACACGCACAAGAAGAACAAAACCCTTACTCGAACGCGACCGTTGGATTCTTTCGCACGGTTTCAGCCGAGCTCCCCACTCTCCGGGCACAGGTTCTCGACTTCCACATAACTGAAAGGCCTCAATGTCACGCGCGCGTGATATCTGAAGCTCTTCTCCGGCTAGACATGACAGATACGTGGGAGCAAGATCCCGAGTTTAAAAAACAGCTGTTGTGGACCACCGAACCAGAATTAAGATTCCAAGATGGAAAACTATGGGTTCCTCGGGTCAAGCCACACAAAAGTAACAATGAGAGACTAAACGGTCAAAGAAGAACAATCACCCAGTCATCTGGGCACAACAACATGATCTCGTTATCGAGGAAAGAAGATTCGTGGCATCTTCAACAACACTATGTACCCAAGGCTTTGCCTACTGACCTGCCTGGTGAGACTGCGGCGATCCGAGTCAGATATTCCACTCTTTGGACACCCATACTTGATAACAACGGTCTCTGCCTCCAACTAGTCATCGGCCAGCTGGTGGGTAGTGATCAGTGGGTAGTCTCACTTGCACACGAGTCTTCATCTGAAATCACCGTCAATAGTGCTTGGACGATCACAATTTCAGATTTTACCGAGGAACCTCTGATTTGGATAGCAGCACTGCTCGCGGAAGTTCTGGCGGACCGAATCGCGGATCTTGCGAAAGGTTGCGATAACTTAATTCTAGTCTATGACCCTGAACCATTATTGGCTTCCTCTCTTCTCCGAAAATCGCAAGCTCAAGATTTTAGAGTGAAATTTTTGACTGGAGACTCAACCAGAGTAGGCGGCGATTGGATTCACTTACACACTCGGCAATCAGTCAGAGCTGCTCGGTCTTTAATACCACAAGACGCATCAGCGTTTGTTGATCTGGGACCCTCTGGGCAACGATGGTTGATGGATCTTACAGTTGCCAGTGTCCCATCAACTTGCAGAATTTTTACTGGAGAAAACTTCGTTCTTCACCACCAGCCGACAGCGTACCGAAAGTTTCCTCACAATGCTAACGGGTTTAATCTCGCATCTTTAGTAAAGAAAAGCCATAACTTGCTGGCAGAAATGGATACTGTCCGCGAGTTTGCTCATCATCATCTCATGTCACTCGAGGAGCTGCAAGAAAAGTCCAAGCACGCTGATCCTTTGGCCTTGGTTGATTGGAAAGTCGAGGGTTCGCTTGGTCTTCAAATTGCTCAACCTAGACCCCAAAAGCTCTTCAAAAAGGAACACTCATATATGCTGGTCGGAATGACGGCTGAAATGGGCAAGTCTCTTTGTAGATGGATGGTTGAAAGTGGAGCTGGTGCTGTTATTATGACAAGTCGAAACCCTAAAATTGACCATGCTTGGATTGAAGAGCTCGAAAGTACTGGCGCTAAGATCAAAATTGGAGCATTGTAAGTATTGACCAGCACCCCAAACTTTCTTCCTCTCTGCTTGTTCAAAGTGTCTAGGTGGTATCATCTAACTTTGCTAACGCTTTGCCGTACAGTGATGCAACAAATCGTCAATCGTGGATCACATTCAAATCCGAAATTTCAAGAGAATGTCCTCCACTTGCGGGCATAATTAATGGTGCAGTAGTTTTGCAAGATCAAATGTTCCTCGATATGGATATTGATGGGTTCAATAAGACGCTCGCACCTAAGATTGATAGCACTACGCATCTCGATGAGATCTTCCGAGACGACATTTTAGACTTCTTCATTGTTTTATCGTCCCTATCTTCGATCATTGGAAATCGCGGTCAAGCTAACTACAATGCGGCTAATGCCTTTACGACATCTTTAGTCAAGCAACGTTTGTCCCGCGGACAAGCTGCTTCCGTCATACAATTAGGCAGCGTGGTCGGTGTTGGTTTTTTGACACGGGCTGGTGAAGTTATGGAGACTTTACTGATCAAGTATGGTTACTTGCCTGTCTCGGAAGTCGATTTACACTATTTTATATCTCAAGCAATCATGGCCGGCCTTCCAAACTCTGGCGAGAATCCAGATCTCATAACTGGCTTGAGGTATGCAAGAGAATATGAGGAAAACACGCTTCACTGGGCAACCAATCCCAGGTTTTCTCATATGATCCTTCCTCCGGAGAAACAAAATGAGATTTCCGGAGAGAAAAAGGTAGCCATTTCTACCCGCGCGCAGTTAGCAGCAGCCACAACTCATCAAGAAGCTGTCAAAGTTATGGAAAGTAAGTTTTCCTATCTCAGTTGCATTATTGATCTGCCAGTTGACATTAACACTCGCCTTACAGTTTGCTTTGCCAACAAGATTATGGCAGTACTTCAGATCTCAGAAGACTCCTTCCGTCCTGATGCGGCATTGGTCGAATTAGGAGTCGACTCACTGGTGGCTGTCGAAATCCGATCTTGGTTTCTGAATGAGATCAGCACGGATATGGCTGTTTTGAAAATATTAGGTGGCGCTTCGACAAGTGATATCGCTGTTTTTGCTGTGGAGCAAATGCCGAAGAAATTGCTTTCGGGAATTGGCACCGATGGCCCAGTAGCTAAAACCAAACCAGAAACTGGCGAATCCTCTACTGCCAAAATTACACCAGAGGAGCATCCTAAAAACGAAATTGTAAGTGCACTTGCGATTTACCAGTCGTTCTTTGGTTTGGAGTATCCCTCCTGTTAATCATACTGCACTATCTATCCTTCCTCTAATCTACATTCACTTCGTCGCAAATTCGTATACCTATACATTGTCCATTTGTGAAGTATCTGGATAGGTTGTACAGCGACTAATACAATATCACAGATTCAAACACCAAGTACGGAAACTACGTCTACGCCGAGAAGTCCTCTTGCGCTCAGTCAAGCCACCATTCGTGAAAGTCCAGCATCGTCAGTCACAGATGGAGATATCAAGCCACAACCCGAGGTTCTACGTCGTGTCAGAATATCATCAGCACAGTCCCGGTTCTGGTTCCTGAACATGATTCTAGCTGACAAAACAGTCTCTAATGTTACATTCAGTTACAATATTCAAGGACGCCTTCATGTTGCAGACATGTTCAAGGCAGTAAAAACAGTCGCTCAAAATCACGAAGCTCTTAGGACATGCTTCATCCCAGATGAGGAATCCACAGAAATAGCCTGGCAAGGTCTGATGAGAACATCAAAACTCGAACTCAAAACTCAACATATTCGCACGGACGAGGAGATCAAAGCTCAGTACGTGAAAGTTCGTTATACCACCTACGATCTCGCAAAAGGAGACACGATGCAGATCATCCTTCTCTCTAAAGATACCATGACGCATACTATTATCTTTGGTTATCACCACATTCTGATGGATGGCGTTGGCTTCGAAGCGTTCCTTGCTGATCTCGAGCGAGCATATAATAAACGCCGTGTTACACCACAAGGCCTCCAGTATCTTGCATTCTCCGAAGCGGAAGAACAACGCAATAAACCAGGCAGTCGTGAAGAGAAGTTGACCTTCTGGAAAAAGGAGTTTGAAGAAATCCCAACCATCCTACCTCTGCTCCCGGTCTCCAAAGTCACGTCTCGAAAAGTCGTAGACAGATATGGCTCTAGTTACGTTGAGCGACGACTAGACGTCAAAATGTCTGCTGACATTAAAGCAATCTGCCAAAAGCTACACGTTACGCCGTCACATTTCTATCTCACGACTTTCCGCGTTATGTTAATGCGCCTCACTGGTGTTACAGATATCTGCATTGGTTTGGCAGATGCCAATCGTCATGATAGCGATGTCATGTCAACTGTTGGGCTATTCTTGAATATTTTGCCGATATATTTCAAAAATTCTGCCAATGACACGTTTGATGAAGTCTTGAAAGAAACACGTACTAAAGTCTACGAGGCTCTTGGTCACGCTGGGGTGCCTTTCGATGAATTACTACAAGGTAAGAAGCCACCCTCGTTGTATCAAAGAAAGTTGTTGTGATCGCGGCAAAGTGTGAGGTGAAAATTGTCCAAAATCCATGCTAATATTACAAACTTTGCAGCTCTCCGCCTTCCACGCTCGTCAAGTCATAGCCCGCTTTTCCAAGCCTTTTTCGATTATCACCAAGGAGCTCAAGAACGGCTCAAATTTGGCAACATGACTTGGGAGGTTGCGGATAGAAATCCTGGTGAGACGGCTTATGATATCACTCTAGATGTCATCGAAGGTACAGCAGGCTCACTTGTTGCCTTGATTGGCCAGGATTACCTGTATGGTGTCGATGAGATGGAGAAGCTGCTTGATACCTATTTAACACTGCTCGAGGAGTTCGTTAGCGATAAATCAGTTTCTACTAGTACCGTGAGGCTCTACGGGCAGAAACGGATCGATGATGCTCTGAGCTTGAGCAAAGGTACGATGCGTATTCTGACACTATATCAACGTCAGCTAACAATTCGAACAGGCCCTTCTCTTAATTTCGAATGGGGTCCTACTCTAGGACACCGCGTGCAAGAAATTTGCTCGCTGTTTCCTGACGCCGTTGCTCTTACGAACGGTGATAGCATTAGCTTGACGTATCGTTCCATTGAAGCGAAAGCCTTTTCCATACGCAATCAATTGCTGACAGCAGGTGTCAAGCAAGGTGATACTGTGGCAGTATTCCAGGACTCAACGCCAGACTGGATCGTCTCGGTAATATCAATATTCTGGGCGGGAGCGGTATATGTCCCTTTGGTGCGCATAAATCCGATGCCGCGTCTTGCCGCCATAGTTGTTGCCGCCAAACCGAAAGTCATCCTTGCTGACGATTCCACCGCGAGTCTGGCCCAGGAACTGCAACTTCCAAACTCTTCGATCATCAATGTGAGCAACTCGGCTCCAAAAGGGGAGTTAGGAGACCGCACAATTTACGCTTCAGCCGAGGACCCCGCCCTCATTCTTTTCACGAGCGGAAGTACTGGCATCCCCAAGGGAATCGTCCTTCGTCACCGGAACTTGGCCAATCATATTGAAGGCTATGTTCGCGCGTGGGACATCGGACGTGAGATTGTCTTGCAGCAGAGTGCCTTTTCTTTTGATCTTTCAATCGGTCAAATATTCACGGGCCTATCCATGGGCGGTACTGTTGTTGTCGTCCCCGAAAAAACGAGAGGTGATCCTGTGACCCTCGCAAAACTAATTCTCGAAAACGGTATCACCTGGACACTTCTCACACCCTCAGAGTATTCCGGGGTTCTTGAGTCCAGTGCGGAAGATCTGCGAAAAGCGACCTCTTGGAACCATGCTCTGGCTTGTGGAGAAGCGTTGACAAGAAAGCTGGTTCGAGAATTTAAGAAACTTGATCACAAGAAATTGCGACTATATAATGCATACGGTCCAGTAGAAGCTATCATTTCGGCAACGATGGCTGAGATACCCCTACATACCGATGGAGAAGATGGGCCTGTTACTATTGGTGTCCCGAATCCCAACTACTCCATATACATCATTGATGAGCAATGCAATATATTGCCGCAAGGATTTCCTGGAGAGATTC
Organism: Glarea lozoyensis ATCC 20868; assembly: GCF_000409485.1. Taxonomy (NCBI): domain Eukaryota; kingdom Fungi; phylum Ascomycota; class Leotiomycetes; order Helotiales; family Helotiaceae; genus Glarea; species Glarea lozoyensis. Next base: position 1,528,920 of record NW_007361004.1, on the reverse strand, counting down.
TTATCGGTGGTTGCGGTGTTGCTGCTGGTTATCTAAATAACGAAGAGTTGACAGAGGAAAAGTTCTTACTCAACAAGTTCGAATCGAGTGCGGACTGGGACAATGGCTGGAATATGTCATATCGCACCGGAGATATGGGTCGCCTTCGGAAAGATGGAACATTTATGTACGAGGGCCGCCGTGAAGGTGACAGCCAAGTCAAGATTCGTGGTTTCAGAGTGGATTTACTCGATATTGAAACCACACTTCTCAACGCCTCTCACGGAGTACTGTACGATGCGGTGATAACAATGCGACCAGAGACACAAATTCTCATCGCCCGCGTAATGTTTGAGCGCGCCCAGCAACCACAAGACACCGCCTCTTACTTGGCCAAGCTTTTGGCAGATTTACCTCTGCCACCATACATGATACCAAACATTGCCATACCAGTCGGATCCTTCCCAAAGAATCTTCATGGTAAAAAAGACCGGTCAGCCATTGCAAGGCTCCCGCTTCCTCAAACCCTCACTACTTCATCCAACGACTCCGCCGAACTCAGCAGCATGGAAGAAAGGCTAGCTGAAACGTGGCGTGAAATCCTACCCGCAGAATTCTCAGATCTATTCAGTATCGAATCAAGCACCGACTTCTTTACTGTTGGAGGGAACTCGCTTCTTCTCGTCAAACTTCAGTCCTGTATCCGTGACGCTTTCGATGTCTCCATACCACTTCTCGAACTCTTCGATATAAGTTCATTATCCAAAATGGCTGTTAGAATCAAAGCTTCTCGAGTGGTGTCTCTCATTGACTGGGACGAAGAAACAGCAATAACCCGTGGAACTGTCGAAATTGCTAATTCCGCCCCGAACACCGACGAAAATAAAACCGGGAAAATCGTACTGTTTACTGGCGCAACTGGTTATTTTGGACCATATCTTTTGGCGGACTTGATCTCGAATCCAGCTATTCAAACCATTCACTGCGTGGCCATTCGCGCTGATAATCTATCCCATGCCAAATCCCGCGTCCCGCTTTCATCATCACCCAAAGTGGTGGTCCACGTTGGCGACCTCTCTCTTCCACGTCTTGGCCTCACGCAGAATATGGTAAATTATCTAACGGCTAACGTGGATTTGGTGATCCACTCTGGAGCTCGCCGCTCATTCTGGGATTCCTACTACGAGCTACGTGGGACAAACGTTTTGTCTAGCAAGGAATTGGTAGCTATTGCGGCTCCCAGAAAAGTTCCAATTCAGTTCATGTCAACTAGTGGCGTCTTGCTTCTTGATGAATCAATTGATGGCGAGCTCGAAGCTTCAGTTCAAAGTTTCCAACCGCCGAATACTGGTGAAGAAGGCTATGTAGCATCAAAGTGGGCCAGTGAAGTCCTCCTTGAGAACGCCGGAACTGAGCTCGGTATACCGGTGACGATACATCGCTTTACACCCCGGTCGAAACCCAATGAAGATGAAACCAACCTCGCTGCTCTCGAAGCGCTCATCGGATCTACCACAAAACTTGGTGCAATCCCAGAGCGTAGCACATGGGCTGGTCGGTTTGATGTTATCAATACTGGTAACCTTGCACAAAGGATCATCTCTGGGGCCGTCGATGGATTACCTACCAAAGATGCAGAGGTAGAGTTCAAACATCACCCGAGCGAAGCGGCCTTGACTCCAACTGAGCTTTTCGATTTCCTCGAGTCGAGACTAGGAGACAAAATAGGAGGGAGGATGGGAATGTTGGAATGGGTTGGAGGTATTAAGAAGTGTGGATATGAGTGGCTTTTTAGTACGCACGATTTAGAACTGGCTAAGGAGGAGAATGGAGTTGTGACGAAATTGATCAACAGGCGTTAAATTGGAGTCTTGTTGTGTTGGATGTCTGCGGTGGAATGAAGTTTACCAAAAAGACTTGTAAAGCACTGTGTTACTATTAAACTCAGTCTTTTATTATGAGTCTTTTATTATGTGACTTTGTCTTGAAGACTCTAAGAATCGGGTTGTCACATAAACTTTCAGTCAATATACACAACCATTATACGGCCTAGACAAAGTCTAGGACTGCCGGGGTGTGCGTTCTGAATTTTCATCTCCATGGATGACTTTGAAATTCACAAACTCGAATGAGCAGGGAAACTTCAAACTTGTATCTCACGGCCAAGATAGTTATATTTTATTAGTAATATCAATTCAAATCAAGATTTACTGAGGTATCGTAACTTCGAATTTCACGGAATAAGTTCAAAATAAGGAAATCGACATTCACGAAGCATCTAGTCCAAGTAAGCTCGTGGTGGACAAGATAAGTTGTAGGAAACTTGTGCAAACTTCTATTTAATTTTGTCAATTTTATTGACGAATATGTATTACTTCGTCATCCTGATCATCTTAATATCAGCCGACTGCCACTTACTTTGTCTCCTGCGAGCCTAGAAAGATACCAATAAAGGGAGAAATCGCTGTCACGTGATAATCGTCACCTTTATCTCGCGATTTTGTGTACCGCGGTCCGTTGTGATACCTTATCAACGGTCGGAAATGATTGATCGGATCATGTCTTGATATGCAGGTTCTTCTTTTCACAATGAACTCAACTCCTTAAACTTCCACCTACACCGTTTTCTTCATCTATGGATCCATATTCTTCTGGTCGATTGCGCTCTTGCCCTTCGACTCTGCTCTCATTGATAAACCACGAACTAATGAATGCGCAGATAGCCAATCCTGCACACACCAAAAAGACAGCCCTACAAGCCTTTCCGTATGCTGCCTCCACGATTATGCGACCCTTAATTGGGAGTTGATCAAGATACTCCAAAGATTCGCTCACGCCTTTGAGAACCTCGCCCGTGTCCAACCCTAATTCAGGCGCGTCTACCAGCCGATCGATCAAATTGGATGCCAAAACGCGCCGGAACACAAGTGATATTATGGCTAGACCAATGGTGGTTCCGAGTTGGCGATACAGATATACGCAAGCCGTTGCGACGGCTTGGTCTTCTGGACTCGCTACGACAATGACAACTACCAATGTAGCTGCCATACCTCCACCATTGCCTAGCCCACCAACGAACAAGCTAATGCTTACGGCAAGGACAATGGCAGTCAGTGGTATGTCTCTCGCAAAGAAGCCTGCTCCTAGAGCAACGCCTACGCTTGCCATTGCAACCAGGGGATATGATGCTAGTGCCAGGGAGGAAAACCCGGTGGCCCCCCGTCGTTTCAGTATAGTACCGCCGATAAAGCCTCCAATAACTCCAGAGCCGATTCCTGGCAACAGTAGAGTTCCAGCCGCAGAAGCCGAGAGATGACCAATTGCTTGATATAGCAACGGCACGTAGAAAATGATTCCATACCAGGCAACATTTCCGAACGCGAGGGCGATATATGCTCCGAGAAAGTTCTTTCCGAAGAGGATGCGGAGTGGTGTCAGCGGGTAGAGCGCGAAACTATTCTCTACCCATAAAAAGACGACGAAGCATACCGCGCTGCTGATCAGCCAGAGGTATGAAACCAAATGATTGGCTCTATCTGATGCTATCGTGTCCAAAAATACAAGCAGTAATACCAGACAGGCAATCAGGCTAACCGCTCCCAAGAAGTCAACCTGCTTTATTTTCGTTTTCTGCTCGTCCTTCTGGTGGTGAGATTCAGTTGGTAATTGCAGCAATACAGCGACAAGAGAAATCGCAATCATACACAGCGGCGCTTGTGCGATGAAAGCCCTATGTGCATATTAGTAATTTTCGTTCTCACAGGGCGGTTTACTGGGGACTAATAAAGTTCTTTACCATCTCCAACCGATTGCATCTGTCAAAATACCTCCTACATGGGTTGGTTAGCCTATTACGGAACTGGTATATGGCATTGGTCTCGAATACCAAGTGGTGCCCCAGCGCCCGCTCCACATGCAAATACCATATTCACATAACCTTGCCAGATTCCTCGCTCTTCTAGAGTAACAATGTCGCTAAGCAAAATGGAAACGACGGTGATAATGCCTCCAGCACCGATACCAGTCAGAGCCTTTGGCGCAGAGTGTCAGTACTGAGAACCTTTCGGTCGGGTACACAATTCTGGGTAACGCACCCTTGCAACAATAAGCTGATCCATATTCTGGGCTAGACCGCAGAGTAACGCCCCCAGTCCGAAAATACAATATGCAGAAAGAAGGCAAGCTTTTCGGCCAAAAATATCCGTGAGTTTCCCGTATAAAGGCTGAAACGCAGTTGTGGTGCAAAGGTACCTAAATCCTCGCGCAAAACATTAGGAGGTAGATTCTACTATAAGTTTTTTTGCAAGAGCACGCATGCTAGGGAAGCCAATACTTACGCAGTGGCTAGCCACGCTACCTTATCCAACTCATCTAGATCACTTCCTATGCGACCATAACTGGATACGACAATTGTTTGGTCGCCAGCAGCCAAGAAAATCTACCAGAAAAACGTTAAAAATCGTCTCTTCCAATTGATAGAAAATACTAACCCCAATAGCTAGTGCTGGAAATATGAACTTTAATCTTGCTCGAACAATCGAAACATTTCTTTGCTTCTTGCCCGGTGATGGAAATTCTCCAAAGGCACTAACTTCGTCACTATTTGCCACGCTTCGTGGCTCGGTAAGTAATGGCTGTCTCTCAGACACCTCAAAAGGGCTAGTCATACTGGTAACTTGCGTTGCGGTTTCGCGTCAAGTTAGTTACATGCCACAGAGCAACTACCAATTACCTTATACTTGGGTTTACTCCTATTACTAAAATTGAAGCCACAAAACCTGCTAATCCAAAATGCGACATACGTCATTAAAGATTTCGGAAACGTTGTCGGCCATATACATATCTTCGGCTTGCCTTTTGTCTGCCGAGTTGCTGGAAATCTCGGCTAGATGAAGTCGGACACTTCCATTTTCGTAAAGTATCCGATCTCCGAGTAAGTAACCGCATACTCATGTCTTCTTACACAAATCGATTTCACTTCTTAAAAGTGCTTTCCTATTTCATAACAAATCTTCTCTTTCTACGTTTTGAATTATTTTTCTTACATTTGAACCAAAACTTTGCCGTTCTTCATTCAATTTCACCCAACATACGCAATGGCATCTACCCCAAACGACTCCTTGGACAAGCCTAAAAGCCCTTCCGATATGAACAGCAGCACTGAAGTAAATAGTGACCATGCTGTTTCTTCAGAGACGCCAGACGATACATCCAGTCCGCCGATGAGTAAAGGAAAACTTACTCTCATCCTAGTAGCACTATGTCTCTCGGTCTTTCTCGCTGCTATTGACGCGGTAATCATTACTCCAGCTCTACCAACAATTGTCAAAGACTTAGGGGCGTCGGACTCAGGTTACTCATGGATCGGATCTTCTTACCTCCTCGCTCTTGCTGCTTCCTCGCCATTTTGGAGTAAAGTAAGCGATATATTTGGACGAAAGCCCATTCTACTCATCGCCAACTTCATCTTCCTCATCGGAAGTTTAGTTGCTGCACTTTCTTACAGTCTGCCGATGCTTATCGCTGGACGAGCGGTGCAGGGACTTGGTGGAGGTGGGATCATCACACTTGTTGAGATTTCAGTGGGAGATATGTTCAGTCAAAGGTGCGTCATACAATCAATCCTTTCTTATTCATCGATCCAGACAATATTTGCTACACACTCGTTATTAATGCGTTGTTTTATTATAGAGAACGAGGCCTCTTCTATGGTATATATGGAGCGGTTTGGGCATTTGCAACAGCTGTCGGACCTATCATCGGTGGTGCATTTACCGAGTACGTCTCTTGGAGGTGGTGCTTCTATTTCAACTTACGTTCGTGTCCAAATGCCAAATAAACCTCTTCCTAGGTGCATTCGCTGATTAATTTGTTAGCATTCGACGGATTATCTCTCATCATCACATTCCTGTTCCTCCACATCCACAACCCAAAGACTCCCCTCATCGCTGGTCTCAAGGCCATCGACTGGATCGGATCGTTGCTCATCGTTGGTGCAACCCTTATGTTCCTCCTTGGTCTGGATTTTGGCGGTGTCACTTACCCGTGGAAATCTGTAACAGTCATCTGCCTTATCCTCTTCGGCCTTGTTACATACGCGATTTTCGGAATTTACGAGCGCTTCGCTAAATACCCTATCATCCCTCGCCGTATATTCGGAAATGTATCACTCGTATCTACATTCGGCGTCGTCTTCTGTCACGGCGCTTGCTTCATCGCCCCAGTCTTCTTCTTGCCTCTCTACTTTCAAAGCGTCCTTGGCGCTTCGCCAATCCTTTCCGGTGTCTGGTTACTACCTCTGGCTATCTCGTTCACTGCAAGTGGCATAATTATGGGGATCGTCATCCAAAGGACTGGAAAATATCTTTGGATTATCAGAGGAACAATGGCATTATTGACACTTGCAATTGGCATTATGATTCTGTTTGGTGCCGACCGTAACTGGGGCAAAATTGTCGTTTTCCAAATCCTTCTCGCCTGGGGCATTGGTGCTAATATGCAAACTCTTGTCATCTGTGTGCAAGCTCTGGTGGCTCCCGAAGACATCGGCGTCGCTACTGGGACTTTGAACTTTATTCGTAACCTCGCTACGGCAAACAGCGTGGTTTTCGGCCAAGTAGTCTTCCAGGGTGTTCTACATAGACACTACGGCGATCTTGTTAATGCTGGTATTCCTCGCGATATAGTATCCCGGCTGCTCAATGGCGGTGCAATTGGTGGTTCTGATCTCTCGAGTACTTTTACTCCACCACAACTTGCAATCTACCAAGTCGCAGTTGCAGATGCACTCTCTAAAATGTGGATATTATATACTGGTATCTGCTTCCTTGGTCTTGTCATCTCGTTTGGCATTCAGAAGAAGGAATTGATGACCTCGCATGAGACAACCAAGACGGGACTTGAGGCGGAGGAAGCTAAGAGACAGAAGAATTTAAGTGCCAGGGCCAAAACGGAGGCACATGCGATAAACGGGGTGAAAGCGGAAGATGCTTAATTGCTTGAGCAAGCGGTGTTGAAGGATGAGCAGTTAAGTGGAAGTGGGTATACTTTGCAGAGCGCTGTAGGAAACAGACAACCTCAGGAGAGTTACCGCTCAATGGCTGTCCTCTCCATAATTACCATACCAATGATACTGGTCCGAGGACAAAGAGCTCATCACTACAACCTTGAGCCGCTGAATACGGGCGCTACTTGATCGTTTCTGTGGACGATATACGCATTGCTCGATTGCCTTTTTGGTATGACTAATAGTTTGAGCACTCTGGAATCGAGAGTTGTATCTGAATTTCCAAATCTCGAAAAATTGGTGCGAGCATATATGAAGATGTATTATAATGAGAATGCTTATTTCACATCCGGATAAACTTCATAATGTTTTTGAGTAAAACCGTGATGAGAAAGTTGCGGAAAAAGTTCCTCATGTATCATATCCTCAACACGTTCTAATATATACATGGCATGTGGTCTTGATATGCCGGGTTGTACCACGTGACTACTTTTCTGACAAAGCCCCACTGTAATCATTCTCATCGGAAGGAAAATGTCAAATTGAGTGACTAAACATCATGTTTCAACTGCCAATTCTTTTTCCCACGCCACCGGTACGATTGGTTAGCACTCACATGATTGGCTAGAGTAAAATGTCGCTTGGACCCCATTGCCAGGCAACTACACTCGAACAACATCTCCAACTCAACAGATCGTTTTCGCGTCTGCCTACTCATCAAAAGAAATGAATACTCATTTTACTATCAGATAAATGACCTCCGTAGTCTCCAACAATTTGCATACTACGACTGTGTTATTCATTATTTGAGTCTCGTGACACACTTATTTCCGGACCTCACAATCAAACTTTATTATGGCTCTAGAAACCCTACCGTTTAGACCGGAAGCTAAGAGAGTGTCAATTTTAACATTAACAAGTCTACCTTTCGACCTATTCACAAAGATAATTGCTGAGATTCTAGCAACTATCGGTGTCAGGAAAGCAGTTAGATTACGACAAGTGTCACGTGCGACTTCCCCTCTATTGACAAGAACTATGTTTGCTAACTATTCAAGGACTATTTTATGATTCGATCACAGCTGAGATATGTTTCGACTACACGTGCAGGTGCCATGGGATAGTTGACGAAGTACTCGAAAAGTACTCCCTATCATATGGAGACTTCAAGACTTTCGACGAGAAGCTGGCAGGAAGGTTACTTCAGACAAAAATGGAACATGAGCCCAACCATGAGGTATTATCTCACATAAAGGAGTCAATCGAGAGACTCCCGGACTTCGCTTCGGAAACTAAGGAGGCAAAGTTGAAGATTTGTCGTGATGTTTGTGAGGCTGCAGCTCCTCAAATTGGCCGGCTTCGAGAACGAGACTCAAATGGATTCCACCGGCTATGTCTCCGTGCAATGCAACGTGTAAAAGATGGCTCTTTGAACATTATTCCGCAAAAAGAGAGCTACGAAGTTGTTCGAAGCCAGCAATCTCAAACGGACTTGAGTATAGCTATTGTTGCCGACAGACATGATGTTGTCAGAAATCTCATCGAATCTGGAGTGGCAACAGTTGACTTCAAGAGTCTCTATTTCAAACATCCTATAGTTCAAGCTGCGAGGCTCGGAAGAATAGAGATAGTTAAGTATCTCCTGGAAAAAGGCGCGGAATGGCAAACCCAAGATGAAATATGGTCGAAGAAGGCATATCATCTCATCAGCCTTTTGGATCTCCACATAAACAAAAAGATCATGCTGGCGCCAGAGCCCACCATTTCAAGTCTAGGTCTAGCCCGACACAAAATCGAATTGTTACTGCGACCGGTCGCTCATAGCGGAAACGCGAATATCTTCACCAGACTTTTAGACGCATACAAAGACGAAAGTGTCTGCTCAGAAACTATGAAAAGCACTCTCATTCGAGAAGCGATTATAGGTGGAAATACAGCTACTCTTTCCGTGATGGTGAAAGAGGGATTTGAGATACAAACCTACCCACTATACCTACCCTCTCAAACTTCATATCTGCAAATCGCAGCCCAGTATGGCAGCGCGAAAATGACGGCTTTACTTCTGGAACACGGTGCTGATCCGAGGCAAGCTTCTCCTCTGAATAATCTTGACGCTTGGGATATCGCTATTACGAAAGGCTATGAGGATGTGTTGAAAGTCTTATTGGATCATGCTGAGAAAAATGGAGTACAGCCGTCACCTACAGATCTGAGGATCCAAGACCTGGAACACGCGCATATTATACGGATGTTGATACGGCATGGATACGAGATCGGTAAGGATCCAAGCTATGAGAATATCAGCAAGGTGATGCTTAGGAATGCATTTAAGAAAAATAATGTGTGTATGGTTGAGGCTTTGGTTGAGGCGGGTGTGTCGGTTGATATTGAAGATATAAATATTTTGGCGGACTTGGTAGCCTCTAGTATAGGTCGTGGAGAGATGATTCAGCTTCTGCTTCGGACTGGAGCAGCAAATAGGGATGGAGGAAATGGTAGTGTTAGATTAAAAAGCTTAGGACGTGCTGCGCTTCATACGGACCGTACGACGTACTGGGAGCTAGGTCGCTATTAGATGGAACACTGGTCAAAGACTCAATAAAATAGACAGCTAGCGAGCATAGCGTTTTCCGTTTTCGACAAAGATTTTGTAATATAACCAAAGTACCTAGGTAATCATCGCCAATTATTGCGGTATACGGTGTCTGTTCGTCATTTCGATGAGAGAAGATAGAAGGACGCGGCGGGAGGCTCCCGAGATGGCGCCCGCAACATTACGGTAAGCGAACGATCCATGTTGGAGCCAATTTCAAACGAAAGCACAGACGCGGTTGTGTCTCCAACAATTCCCAACAACCGCGCTTTTTCCAAATCCATTTCAACTTTTCCAGTATGGCGTTTGCTATTGAGGTTCCTGGGGAAGCTGTTCCTTTGACCCCGCAACAGGTATTCCTGGCTCTCCAGTCTGCAGGCTCATCGCAACAAGTACACATCCAGACAGGCGCTGCGCAGCTTCAAGCTTGGGAAACGCAGCGGGGTTACTATCCATTACTGCAGGCATGAGAACAACCCCTCCAACAGCTAAATGAATACGCACTGACTTGATGGTGGCACTGTAGGCAGTATATTTAGACAAATCACTTCCTCCTGAAGTTCGTTACCTCGCGATTATCCAGCTCAAGAATGGAATCGATAAATACTGGCGAAAGGCTGCCCCAAATGCCATCACGAAAGAAGAAAAGAACGAAGTACGCTCGCGACTAATAGAGGGAGGCATCGAAGAACCGGACACAAGATTTGCTTTACAAAATGCCTTAGTAGTTTCCAAAGTTGTTCGGATCGATTATCCTTTGGACTGGCCGGATGTTTTGACAACATTGATCGAGGTTCTGCGGAAAGCCAACCAGACAAATCAAACGCATCTGAAGAGAGGCATGCTGATAATGTTACAAGTTATCAAGGAACTATCCACTGCAAGACTGCGTACATCGCAAACGAGCCTCAAATCGGTTACACCAGAGATCGTATACCTTTTGACCGAAATTTATACCCAAAAAATTGATGAATGGATGGCGTTTTTGAACGGTAACGGTGAAGACGAAGGAGGAGCTGTGGATGCTATGGAGAACAGCCTATACTCTATCAAGATTTTACGACGGCTTCTAATCGTTGGATATGACTACCCAAATCATTCAAAGGATGTCCAGCAAATGTGGGAACTCTCACAACGACAGTTTGGTCAATTCCTGGACATGGTATCCCGAGACCCGCCTATAATAGTCTCTCCTGCCAAAGAGCTCGTTGAAAAGCATCTCATACAGTTCTCAAAACTTCATGTACAAATGTCAACCCTACATCCGGCTGCGTTCGCGCTCCTGCCCAGCTCTCTCGATCTAGTAAGGTCATACTGGGGATTGGTGGAAAGTTTCGGTGAGTCATATGGCTCAGCTACTCAAGATTTCAGTGCAAAGGCTACAGACCAAGACACAAACATGAAAGTTCAGCGGCCGGTCATGGAGAAGCTTTGCTTAAAAGGATTGACACTGCTTCGATCGTGTTTGAAGATGGTATTCAGTCCAGCGCAGTCGTTCAAGTATCGAAACCCGGAAGTGAAGGCGGAACAGCAAGAGGGTGTGGCAATAATCAAAGCACAATTATTTACAGAAGATCTTGTCCGCCAGATGGCGAACATCATCGTGACAAAGTTCTTCATTTTCCGCCAGGTTGATCTTGAAGCGTGGGAAGAAGATGAAGATGAATGGGAGATCCGAGAGGAAGGTGGCGGGGACACCTGGGAATTCGAAGTACGACCATGTTCGGAAAAATTGTTCATGGATCTGGTCCTCAATTACAAACAACTCTTGGTAGATCCCTTGTTGTCATTCTTCCAGTCTGTGGCAGGCACGGAGCAAATTTCTGTTGTAACAAAAGACGCCGTCTACACTGCAATGGGACTCGCCGCGCCGGTCGTTTACGAAAATTTCGACTTTGATTCGTTTTTGACCTCAACTCTTGTCAATGATGTTAGACAATCGGGTCCTGGATATAAGGTGCTTCGGAGACGTATTGCTATATTAATAGGGCAGTGGATTACGATCAAGATTGCTGAAGATAACAGGACTCTCGTATACCAGATATTTCAACATCTGCTCAACAAGGAAGATGAAACGAATGACTATGTTGTGAGGGTCACTGCTGCCAGACAATTCAAGGCTGTTGTGGAAGACTTTAGCTTCATTGCAGAAAGCTTCCTACCATACGCTCCAGACTTTCTTGCTCGAATGATGGCTTTGATACAAGAGGTTGAAAATACAGAAACAAAAATGGCAATACTGGAAACCATAAGAATGATTGCTGTACGCCTAGAGAACAACATTTCGCCATTCGCGGATCATATTGTCTCCATTTTGCCAGACCTTTGGGAGGCATCCGGAGACGAACATCTAATGAAACAAGCGATTCTAACTTTACTATCGACTTTGGTAACCGCAATGAAGGACCAAGCTCAGCGATATCATGCCATGATTCTACCACTCATTCACCGAGCTGTCGAACCAGGGTCAGAAATGCAAGTGTATCTACTTGAGGATGCATTGGATCTCTGGAGTACAATTTTGACACAAACTTCGGCGCCCGCCTCTCAAGAGGTACTCGCCTTGGCAGATTGTGCGTTCCCACTTCTCGAAATCGGTTCAGACAACCTTCGAATTGTCCTCACTATTGTTGAGTCGTATATTCTTCTAGCTCCTGAAGCAATGTTGGGTGATACTGTGCGTCTTCGGCTTGTTTCGTATATGACTAGTCTACTGGGCGTTAAGAAGAGGGAACTTGCTGGATTGGTAACCTCAATCGTTGAAGGTATTATACGTGCCGCGGAAAAGCTTGGAGGAGCTGAAGGAGTCAGACTTGTAGCGAAAGATCTGTTCGAAGCTGGTATCATCGAGAAAGTTATCTCCGGGCTTCGTAATGCATGGGAGGCTCATCAAACTGTCGGACCGGAACGCAAATACCCTAAACTTGATGATGTGGTGGAGACCGATTACTTCACCATTCTTGCGCGACTTGCTCTTGCCGATCCTGCTATATTCACTTCAATTCTAAGCATGGTTGGTAACGCCAGCGAAGTCTGGTCGTGGCTTGGGACGGAGTGGTTCCAACACTTCGACAGTATGGCTAATATTGACCGCCAAAAGCTGTCGTGTCTGGCCCTCACACGTTTGCTCGAGCTTCCTGCGCCAATGAATGTGCTAGCATTAGACAAACTGCAAGACTACTTTGCAATGTGGACTTCTGTTGTTTCAGAAATGTCTACAGGTCGTGACGACGCTGGTGATAACTTGATTTGGGGGCCGTCTGAAGGCAATGAATTCGAAGGACCCGAAGACGCACGAAAGCGGATCAATTCAAGCTCTGATCCGGTACACAGCGTGCACACTTTCGACTTCATCAAGGAGAGACTGGGTCAATTTGTTAATTCATGCGGAGGTGAAGAAAGTTTCCAAGTCAATTTTGCGGTCAACGTAGATAAAGAGGTGTTGCAAGCATTTCAGCGACTGGGCACACAAGAGAGTGTTGCCCCAGGAGACTTTTGGGCGGATGGGAATACACTATAGGAGCCTGTCAGCTTGAGAAGCGCTTGTGTTTTCTTTTGGGTTGGGACGGGGTGTGATAATTGTAGATCGACTGAGATACCCAATATATGTGCCATTATTAGCTTGACGCGGCCATTAACAAGTACTTATACCCAATTAATGGAACTATGTTAGTGGTCTGTATACGACGTTTTGGAGATACTGAACGAGGAAAGGCGCAACGGAGTAGATTTGGGGAGTTTGACGCGCGCTGGAAGCCTAATTCGCAATACCCTCTTATATCCAACTTTGGACTCGACTCCGAGAATCTAGAAAAGCTTACCATGCCGTACACCATCAAACCAGAGGCAGAATATGCAACAATTCCGACTCGAAAAATATATCCATATTTAACGACCCCACTCCATTGCCCGAACCCTTCGGAATTAACGAATATCTCCGAAAAGTGTGGCTCGAGGGTTCCACAACGTCATCGCCAATGCAAAAGACGAATTTTCGCAATCACACTTCGCATAGAGATATCCAATCAGCCTTTGGATAGTCGAGAGGCGTGAGAAGGTAGGATTAGGAATTGTAAATTCCGCGTACGAGGTAGGTATGCGGGGACCCGTTGACAGATGCCGAAAGGGGCTCTATTGCGGGGTAGATTTTGGATTCTGAACGACCCCTTCGGTTTAGGTGTGATCCTGGTAGAAGCGAGCAGCCCCTCCTTGGTTGGTGGCTTGGTCTTGGGTATAAGATGGTTGAGAGGACTGAGTTACTGGAGAGAAACAGATCAGAAGAGGACTATTGTTGCGTTGAGAGGATAAAGTGATTGTGTGCTTCCCTCGAGCTCGAGATCCAGTGTTCCGTCACGCTAGAAAGGCAACTAATTGAATAGCTCCCGCTATTTAATTAATCCCACGTCCCGTCCCTGATTCAGACGTCAATCTTCGACGTCAATATCAATATCAAACTCAATCCTCACCATGCCGTCAACAGAACAGACCTCTAATGGCTCATCACCCAAGACATATCCTCTTATAATCAACAACAAGGAACATAAGACGAAATCTTCATTCGAAGTCAAGAACCCGTCAAATGGAGAGCACGTCCATTCCTTCTCCTCCGCGACTATAGAAGATACAGATGCTGCCATCAAAGCAGCTGAAAAGGCGTTGCCAGCATGGAAAACGCTCCCGCCAAATAAGAAACGAGATATCTTTCTCAAAGCCGCGGATCTGCTTGAATCTCGTAGCGCGGAGTTGCAAAAGACGATGAGCAAGGAGACTGGAGCCGCAGAAAGCTGGGCGCAATTCGACACCTCGCTCGCGCCTGAGATCTTGCGTGATGTAGCAGGCAGAATCACCACCCTCTCCGGAAGCATCCCACAAACCTCACAAGAAGGCGTCTCCGCGCTCGTCTTCAAAGAACCATACGGCGTCGTTCTCGCAATCGCACCCTGGAACGCCCCTCACATCCTCGGCGTCCGCTCCATCGCCTTCCCCTTAGCAGCAGGCAACACCGTGATCCTCAAAGCGCCCGAACTTTCCCCCCTCACCTCCCTCGGTTTCGTAACCGCGCTGCATGACGCCGGATTGCCTGAGGGAGTCCTAAACCTCATCGCTCATTCCGCCAAAGACGCAGCGGAGATCACAAATCACCTCATCGCGCACCCAGCCATCAAGAAAATCAACTTCACAGGCTCCACGAACGTCGGCCGTCTCATTGCCTCCGCGGCCGGAAAACACCTTAAACCCGTGCTCCTAGAACTCGGCGGCAAGGCGCCGGCTATCGTCTGGGAAGACGCGGATCTCGATGCCGCGGCCATGGGATGTGTAGTCGGTGCCTTCTTGCACGGCGGACAGATCTGTATGTCCACCGAGCGCATCATCGTACACGCCAACATCGCATCAAAATTCGAAGAAGCGCTCAAATCCGCCGTCGCTCAATTCGCCCCCAACGACTCCCCCGAGCCCGTATTGATCAACGCGGGCGGCGTCACCAAAAACCAATCCCTCCTCTCCGACGCGCTCTCCAAGGGTGCGACCATCATCCACGGCGACGCTCAAGCCGGCACAGGCGCCAAGATGCGGCCCGTCATCATCAAAGACGTGAAGCCCGAGATGGAGATCTTCCAGACGGAGTCGTTTGGGCCGACGGTGTCGCTGTTCAGCGTGAGCAGCGAGGAGGAGGCGTTGAGGCTGGCGAACGATACCGAGTATGGGCTTTCGAGCGCGGTGTTTACGCGGGATTTGGCGAGGGGACTCAGGTTTGCGAGGGGCATTGAGAGTGGTGCGGTGCATATTAATGGGATGAGTGTGCATGATGAGACGGCGTTGCCGCATGGTGGTGAGTTTGGTACATTTTCTTTTGGTTTTGTATTTTTGGAGTTGGTGTTGTTGATTGTGAGGATGAGAGTGAGATTAAAATGGATATCTGCTGACTATACTACTTTAGGTGTGAAATCAAGCGGATACGGTCGCTTCGGAGCTAGCGGGTTAGAGGAATGGGTTCGGACTAAGACTGTGACTTTTAAAGATTAAACTTCACAAGTGTTAATTTGTATAGCTCTCTGAAGAGCTAAAAACTGGTTGGATATATCGTATCAACCTTTGGTTAAAAAGCAACATTGTATGAGACCCAGTGGCCTAGACGTATATGCTTCCGAGTCATCGTCTTGGAGAATCAGGAAACCTTGCGATACGAAAGTTATCTGGAGCTGTGTAGCACAAATCTTCCCTTGCCAATGTAAATTCGGTTTCATGTGGACGAGACTCGGAAAACATCTCTCTCATGCCTTTCTGGATGAAGCTGGAATGTGATGTTGATTGTATTTAGAATTTAAGCATTAGTCGTCATCAAAACCGCGCACTGCATGAAGAAGAATCTATCTGTCTTATCATTACAAGTCTTTGAATACCTCAAAATCCTCACTCTAGGAATGGTTACCTTACATTCAAAAATCAGATCCCACGATATCTGATGAGTTTTGAGATATCTGTTCCTATCAGATTAGTAAAGCTTCATGTGTAGGTAAAGCGAAGTTAACCAGAAAATCTTTCTTTTCCAAATCTCAATTTCATTAAAAATCACCGATTATCTCATCTAATCACCTCCTCAAGATATTGCAAATCCATCAATCATGTACGGTACAACAGGGGTATTCAAACGAACGTAACCACCAATCATCTACACCCCCTAACTTTTCTTCAACCTAATCTCCATCCCTTTCCCCTCTCCCCACCGAGGATCATTTAATTCCCCGGAATCAAACACGCACTAGTCGCGCACTGCGAAGGAAACCTCCTACTAGTCAACGGCTGCGGAATCAGGCCAGCCCTCGTAAGATTCTGGAAATGCCATTCCGGTGCTGTTTCCGTCTTCCATGTCCAGAACACCCAGCCGCTGTGGGATTCATACGCGTCGAGCTGGGCTTCGACGTAGTATGCGAGGTTAGTTTTGTCGACTTGGAGCATACCATCGACGGTGCCTGTGTATTTGTTTTGACAGCTACCGTAGTAACCTGACGATCCTTGAGGAAAGGTTCCATCGTATCGAGCTCCTTTGCCGAGACCGTTGAGCCAGCGGGCGCAGTCGGTTTGGGCGCCAGTCCATTCTCCCACTATGGTCCATTTGTCTGTGTTTTCTGGGATGAAGTGTTAGAATGCAACTTGTGGGAAGAGGTTGCAAAGAACTTACGGATTCGACCAGCCGATGCGCAAGCTGTTTGGACGTGTTGACATGGCTTCATAGCAACCTCTCCTTGTGAGAAGATTTGATAAATGTGTGTATCCAGAATAACGTCGTTGACACCACTTCCATAACCCATAAACCCATTCCACGATTGCGGGTCCAGAAAAGCGTCATGAATCACAACAGCAGTGTTGCTAGATGTAGTTCTGACATTTCCCCAACCATCATAATAGAACTTCTTCACCAATCCCATATCGTTTCCCCAATTGGCAGGCTCATTGAGTAGTTCGATTGCAGTTACCACATCCTGATCATTTCTGTATCGGTTCACGAGATTCTGAATTGCCGTCAGAGTATTGGCGACATTATCTCCAGATTGCCAGTTGATAGCACCATACTTCCCACTATTATCGAAACCATTTTGAGACCCAGGAGCTATTAACACGTGAGAATGTAACACAATGCACCATGCAAGACTTGCATACCTCCATGGAGATCAAGCATCACTCTTAAGCCCGCATTTCTCGCCCACCTAATTGCATTGTCCAGAAATGGCAATTGACCTTGAACATAAGGATCTGCTGGATTTGGATTCAAAGCCCAGTAACCGACTGGAATTCGTACGTGGTTTAAGCCGAAAGATGCGATCTCTTTGAAGTCTCCCTCGGTGATGAATGTTGACCAATGTTGAGTCAATCTGCTTTGCGCGTTCTGTTTACCAAGTGCAGCAGTGTACGTGTACTCGTCAACAACTCCTCCACCATTTGCCCATTGTTCGAAAAGTGAAGGCGTGATCCATGGCTCGAGTACAAACCAACCACCCAGATTTACACCGCGGACTTTTTGGTTGTCGTAATTCCAGGTGTTGGCGCGTTCTTTACTGTGAGGCAGTTAGCTTTTACTATCAACACCCTCCAGATAATGTAAACCTACACAGGATTTGCAATTGCAACTGATGAACATGCTGCGAAGACAGCAACAACTTTGAAACAAAACATCTTGTTGGTCGCACTGATGTCTGTTGTTGTTTACGTTTGGAACATGTCACGAAAAGAAAAGCTGGTTGCTACCTAGATGGCAAATCCGGGGTAAAAGTATGGATGGTACAAAACTCAATCAAGGCAGGAGAGATGCTCGGAAGATGGCACCCACCTATATGTATGGGCCAGCGAAGGAAGGAATGACCAGGCCCCCGTCCACAAGTGTGACCATGTTCTTCAGTATGTTCCCCGCAAAGACTAATCCTTACCGCTTAGACCTGGACTTATTATTCACACATGTTTTCCAGACTAGGTAGAGCCCAGAAATGTCAGCTTAGAAAGCGGGAGGTCACGCTAGCAGACGGAATTAGTCCGAACTGATTAAGTGCAGGGTCTTCTTCCACTGCCTCGGATCATGATGTCGCCCGGCAAGAGAAATCGCTTAATATACTCCACGCGCTCTTGATGTTGACTCCCGTTACTTCACCGTTTTCTTAACAAAGTCATATACATTTCTGTTTCTCTTATGCCCGTCCAGCTGTCACCACGGATAGCAAACGGACATATATGTTGACACTTCACTCACGGGGAATCGGAGCATTGCTGCATCGGGTGATTGCATAGCTTGGAAAGAGGAGCATCATCTTAAGATCTCATGGTCTTCCAAACACGACATGGCCTGTCAATGATCCATTGGCTGTAGAACTCTGAGCAGTGCCCGTCCGTTTGGTGCCAACACCGGCTGAATCGATGGCACTGCATAGCGACGTGCAGACTAGGGGTCCAAGTGGCTGGTGCGGATTGGAAGCCATAGAGAGTCTTTCGCCTCATCGTCTCGTCGGCAGTATTGTATACCTCCGTGTGTTCTTGGTGGAAGGAATTGAACCGGGGGTTGCAAGGTACCGAGAGGTACATGAATGTGATTAAGGGTGAAGACATTCTTCCGCATAAGGTCTGTTTGGCTGCATCGGCGGTGAGTAATAGAACGATACGAAGACACAGCCACTCAGACGTTGTCGGAGGACGACCAGCTTGGTCAAATTGATTAGTATTCTTGTACTTGGTACGAAATCAAGGTACTCGTGTCGTATGCTGCCGTCTGAGAGGCCCGACCCTTTTGGATGTCGTTGATAGACGGTTGTGTTGTCACTCGCGTCCCGGTCGACCTGCAATTATCCTGGTCCTGAGTAACGAGAACCCTGCAGCGGGGCGACAAAGTTGCCATCCTGCTTGATCCAAGCTTCACCAAGAGAGATCCTCTTGCAAGTGTCAGCCATGATGCGCCACATTTGTTGTGGTGGAAGATGAGATCGTCACTTTGGCGTCAACATGCATGGCGCCGCAGCCACAAGATGCTCCAAGATGTCCTCTCACAAGTCCGTTGAGAGAGAATTGCTGTCGTTTCACTCATGTGACCATACGCGCTGGAAGGTCTCGGCCCTAATTCTGTAATACAGCAGTGGGGTATCGCAGTCGATTAAGTAACGAAAAACAAATCTGAAATGTCTGACATGATTGTAAATATTGATCTGACCGTCTTCTCAAAATCTCCCTTTTGAGCAACTGCGACTCCGATTAGTAGAGATATCGTATTCCAATTCTATTCTTGACTGATTTTCCGGAGGGTCGAGCCCAAAAGAAGAAAATCAGAGATAAGGCCTCTGCTTGTCAGCTGGTGGGGCTCAAACCTGTTTCCCCTGAGCCAGCCCCAACTTCCAGACAGACCGTCAGAAAGCATGGATCGCGGGAAGAACAAATGATTGTTATGCCGGAATACTAGCACGAATGTCGGTGTAAACTTTATACTCCATCAACAATAACTTTATATGATTTAAGCTTTCCACTACAGCAGGAGCTTCTTCAGTGATAGATGGGTTTGTGAAACGGCTGCGTTCTTCGAAGAACACTCTGCTCAGGTGCTATAGATATTGTTGACTGGCTCCGTTGAAGATTGTTCGTATATCGATAAGATTGCTGTCAGACTCGTTTGTTGCAAGTTCTTAATAAGCCTCACCTTGCGAGTCATTGGGTTGATGAGTGTGCATCTATACGAGTAGATATCCGCGGTTGTACCTTCGTACCTCTAATGTGTAATGAAAAGATTACGCCCATCCGTGGCACAGTACTTCTTTCCCCCATACAAGTAGAACAGCGATGAGTATCTACCCCACCAGCAGGCATAAGTTCAGTGAGTTGATCAACAAACGCTTCTGTTAACGCGTGCCACATAGTCTCATCTCATCTCTCAGCTGTAGAAGATGGAGAGGCTGACGGATATAATGCCTGTGAAGGTCATGCGGGACACATCCGAATTCAATGCAGATTAGCTTTGTGTGAGAATGCGGGGTACAGCTGCCCAGGTGAGTGGGATGTATCTTCGGATTTGGTTCCGAAGAAGAAGAAGCACGACCCCTCTATTACCTACAAAAACCTTTTGCTTCGTCACAAGCTCATACTTCTATCTTACTTGGAGTATGTGGTTCCATAGAAGGCATCTCACTCGATCCTTCGGATGATCTCTCGGGCTTTCTTAGAAGACTCGCGATGAGTATAACATTTATGGCGGCTTGGTACCGAGCCAAATGAAACGATTGAGAGCAGATCAGTATCTCAGCTCAGGTAGAACCCCGTCCAGCTTGTTGTCGGGTATTCTTGTCGTTTTCTTGTTTCCACTGCTTCTCTGCTGCGATCCGTCGCTGTATAATCGTAGGGTCAAGAAATGGTTTTGGAATCTCTTGAGAAGACCACTCAACAGCTGGATGGTCCATCAGCCATCATATCCAGGTGAGCGAGCATAAGTCGTCTGTACTTACGTGTCAACTTCATCGCCTTGCCTCTTACGACTGTGACTTCGCTGTTAGAAGCTCGTTCTTGAACATAACTTGCTCCTATAGCCTTTGGTTTTGGTGCCGAGAGTGGTGTCTTTTGTAGGAGTGGTCTTTTACCTGTTTCCGGCATTATAGAGCTACCAACACACTTTTGGCTGGAGTAACACAAACGAGTGTAATGCAGAAAAGTTCTGGAAGCGCGTTTGGACAGGCGCGGTTTCGGAGAAGAAGGCGTAGGTAGTGATTGCTGGCGTGTACAAATGTAAAGGTGTCAAATGGTAGACGAGGCACACGATTAATGACGTCCAGATGCCATCAACCATCTGAGCCTCAGGTCTCGAGCGTCAAGCCTCAGAACATCCGGATGTATCGTCGCACAAGCTGCGTCAGATGATGATGTTCACCCAATTGTGCACAAGAAGCACGAGTGAAGTCCGCCCTGGAGTGCCCAAATCCAAGTCACGGGCTCGCTTAATCTTAACCACCAAGCTCAAGCGCCCAAAAGCTCGACCCGCTTCCTCTTCCTGCCTTTTCCTAACCCCGCCCTCCGAATACGGCCACTCAGACTGACGGAGCGAAACCGGACATCCACAGCTTGTTGCAGCACAACAAATATCAATTACCGGCGTAGTTGCTTTCGGTATTGACCTCAAGCGGGCCGTTTCTGCGCTGCGAACTTGAGCATCCTCGGATGCAGAGGGGCCGCATGGATGGTCAGGGGGCTGCAAGCGGAGGAGCCTCAAGCCCGACTACGAGTGTGAGACCTGGTACGAGCGGAAGCTTCAAGAGGAAGAGAAGTGGTGTGGAATTCGAAAGTAGCCCAGGCAGCGGAGTGGAGGGAGAGGATGACGACGGAGAAAGAAGAAGACAGCCAGGCGTTAAAAGAGCTTGCAATGAATGTCGGCAACAAAAGGTGAGTCAGGAAGCTTTACGACTTGCAATTGGTATGCCAGACAAGGCAAAGCTGTTGCAATGATCAATTGAGTCATTAGGCTAATAAAATCTATCTACAGCTCCGCTGCGATGTCGTCCAAGATCCATTTACCACTTGTTCGAGATGTAGTCGATTGAAGCTTGAATGTAAAATCGAATCGAATTTCAAACGAGTCGGCAAGCGAAGCAAACATGCGGAAATGGAAAAGCAAATTGAGACGTTGCAGCGACGTTTACAGCAAGCAAAAGCGCAAGGCTTCGTGGTTGATGAGAATGACGAGCTCGAGTCACCAATTGCGAATGGCGCATATGCAAGAAATGCTCAGGCATACATAAACTCCGATGAGGCTGTATCATCGTTACTACATCTGAAGCAGGGAGGAGGATCGTTTATACCACCACGCTATGTGAAAGAGTTGGAAGGGGTGGGCTTGACAGAGGAGGCTATCAACCAGCTCTTCCATGAGTACTGGACCTGTTACCATGCATATTTGCCGTTCCTAAACCCCCACCAGACGCCCGAGCAATACTATCAACAACATCCACTATTATTTTGGGTTATAATTGCTGTCGCCTCTCGCCGGTACACCCTCGACCCTACTCTTCTAACTGCCCTCTCCGGACCATTGTCACGACTTTTATGGACAACTGTCGGAGAAGTGCCGAATAGCCATCATGTTGTCAAAGCATTATGTATACTTTGCACATGGCCTTTACCGACAAGCACAACATCAACAGACCCGACTCACATATTGTGTGGAGTCATGATGAAAGCTGCGACAGGAATTGGTCTTCACCGTCCCAATCATACACAAGATTTCTCCCGCGTTTCAATCGATCTTAATAAAGAGCAACTGCATGACCGCGTAGTCACCTGGGCCGTGTGCAATATTGTTGCGCAGAGTATTGGTACAGGTTATGGCCAGCCTGCTTCGACTCTTTACGATTGGACCCTTGCAGTTAGACCAGGAGCCGAGGGCCCATATGTGTTGACACCGGAGCTCGATGCTAGGCTTCAACTTGAAAGATTCTGTGACAAGGTTTCCAAGGAGATGTACAGCAACGTCAGCGATCCCAGAGGTGTTGCGGGCGATGAAATCAGAGCCATGTTGACGAGAGTTTATCGTCGAGAGTACGGGGAACTTCACTCAACAATCATGATGAATCAGAACCTCTCTCAGATAGTCAACCTCCATTTGAAGGCTGCTGGCTTACATCTCCGCTTATCTGCTTTCTTTGACTCAAGTGGAACAGCAGGTTATATGGAAGATCTTATGGCTTTGTGGAGAGCAGCTGTAGCATTTCTAGACCTGGTGTTTGAGCTTGAAAGCTCCACGACCGATGGAACGAATGGGGGTATTCTCCGTTATGCTACCAACTACATCATGCAAATGATCATAGCTGCTTGCTTTACTCTTCTTAAGCTTTTGAGCTCTTTCTTTGCGCCAGAAATCGATTTTGAACGTGGAAGACGTCTTTTTCATCGGACCATTCAGATTATTCGAAGTCTAAGCGTAATCAACAATGATCTTCCCTGGAGGCTGGCGGAGTTGATGGTGCAGATGTGGAATGGAGCTCGTGTTGAAGCCCGCCGTGCCTTGCAACAAGACAGCAATGGTAATGATGAGCAAACAAGAACCATTATTGATGACAGTCTGCAACTCAAGGTTCGGTGCCGAATGAGTATGAGTTTGGTTTTCGATTCGATTTGGCGCTGGAGAGAAGAATTTCAAGCTCAAGGCAGAAATCTAGAAGGTCAGCTTGTCCTTTTCTCATTCTCTATACTCTCTTTCCCTTTGAACTATCCGCTTTCATGCCCACTTGATGGTGCCGCTACTGACAATTGACCCATAGCATCTCTGAAAAATCCCACAAATCCAGACAGCGCAGCTGAATCATCCGCGTCATCTACGCATCAAATGGACAGCACACTCATGGCACCTACACACCAACTCCAAAATCACCTCATGGCTACGAGCAATGCTGAAGCTGTTACACCAAGTAACGGCCTTCCAAGCGGTATGATGACTGGGATGGCCTACAACGAGAGTAATTACGAAGTGTTCGACCCTCTCAACTGGATGCTCGATGGACTCGTCGATTTTCCGTATTCTTACAACGCTGTTCAAGGACTCGAAGCCAATGGTATGGGGTAGATGAAAACATTGCGATCGTCTCCCACTTCCCTCGGCCAAAATCACAAAAGCCCCCTTTCCAAGTCAATCCACTCTCAAATCAAACCCCAACACCTCTAAACTCAATGTCAACCTTCCCAACGCTCCTCATTCCGAAATCCGCCTCATCACAAACCATGTCTAATCTTCAAAACAACCTCCTACGCTCATCTTATATACACCTCCTCCGCTGCTGACACAGCTAAAGGATCACTGAATAAGCAGCCACGTCCGACCAAAAGGGCAGGAATGCCTCAAACACAGTCAGCAAGCCGACTCATTCACTACATATCCTATCTCCTACGCACATACGCCATACCTCACATACACAAAGTTGCACAATAATACCACATACCTACATGAGGATACATGCCGAGATTACGCACAAACGGTTCGGTTCATGTGGATAATTCATACCCGCACAACGTGGAACATACTTCAAATTGCGTAATTACGGGAACGAATCGGTCGTCTTCTCATTTCTTTTTCTTTCCTGGGAATCAAGTCCATTCATTAGGGGTTTCGGATCGGGGATTTGGGAAATCGCATTTTATACCATTAGGAAATATGATTTGCCTCTTCTGGCATTCTGCGTAGTTTTACAAAGGTAGATTGATTGATAGCGAAAATTTGTTTCCTCTATATATGTGTGGACTATCTAACTAACTATCGATTTATCGTCTATACATCTATCTATCTATGATGACATATATTTGCCTATTCTTGTATCTTGGATTCTACATCATTCATAGCTGTATCGTTCTGTTGATTCATCAGCTGTATCCTTTGAAACAGATATGCAGACACTCGAACTTCCTGACACTTACCAACAAAGGGGTTTGGTGTCTGGATGATCTAGCCTCGACAGTGTGATAGAAGGATTTCCCAAGCAACGCCACTTTGTAAGATTTGGGGTCAATCGGTCGGACTCCAAGGCGCAGGATGACACTTCTTTGTCGTTGTATTAAGCATTCCAATACTGACAGCCTAGACTATGTGGGCTGACTCTTGATACGCCACATATCTGACGACTCGCTCCGTGAAAGGGTTGAGTTTGTGCCGCAGGGAGACGATTTAGTATTTGAGCTGGTAAAGACCCGGGTTTGGGTTTTCCTTGGACTTGCTGCTCTTTTGATGGTTGGTTGTTACCAAGGATGGAGTGGGTAGTGTCGGTATATTTCGTTGGTATGGGAGTGTGGAAGGGGTTTGACTTGGTATGTTTGTTGGAGAGAGATTCTCTCTTTGTATGCGGAGGGGTGGTGTAGTGGATGTTGATTTGCAAAGCTAATCAAGTGTTAGCCAAATAAGTCGAGACGGCAAGGAGTTGGTAAGTTGATAAACAACGTACTGTGAGCTCGGACAAAGCAAAGAAGATTCGGATTTGGGAGTGGGAAGTACATTCCTGTTTCATTTTGACGACGTTGCAGCAAAGGCCCCAGTAGCACACTCACAAACACATGCTCTTAGCTTTAGTCTCTTTTAATGTTTTGGATGATCACCAGACCCCGAATATGCTGTACGTATCGTGGTGTTGACGATGACCACAGTAAGGTATGCGCTCCTATCCAAAGTGACAACCGCACTGACAACGGAAGCTAGATAGTAGTTTGCCTGAAGTTGAAGTAGCAGCTTTCAACCGCACCCTGCACACACATCGATCAATGTGGCCAAAGTCTCCAAGGAGACTTGCGTGCATCTTCCATCCAAAATTCGATCCGCGTTCTTCGTCGTTCGAGTCACCTAAACACCCCTTGCCTCTGTATGATAGCTGTATCAATCGGTACTATGACACTTCCACGCCATGTCATTCGCGTCTGGATTCGTCATCAATGTGCCGCGTGCCGTAGATGGAGGAGGAAGGATTGTAAGGAATGTATTCGAAATTCGTTTCGAGATTTCAGCTTTAGGTGTTAATGTGGTTTTTTCGCAGATCAACCACCGCAACACCTAGCGGATTGTTGACCAGACCAGATCTGTGATGGTGAAATTACATCTCGTTAGTCTCTAGATTGCAATTCAACTGAGAACGCTGATTCCAAACCCACAGTGCTGCGCTGCAAGGACAACCAACTCACCCCGAATTCTTTAAGACTGGAGAAAGCATTCAGCTTTCACCGACACTTTCCGCGGACGGCTGTCCAATAGCACATCATCCGTATATCTCATACCAACTCGAGTACCGAGGTTATTTCCAAAGAATGTTGTGTTGTGCTGGCAAAGGTCTCAGATCCAATTCGCAGCCGCTTATGTTGGTCAACCACCTCGAGAACACCAACTGAATCCCAGTCGGCTCATGGATCAGCACTTCCTTTGATCTCCTTCTGAACACCGAGTGCCGCATGATTGTTCTGGAACCGAAAGCACTGCATTGCTGATGAGTTGGAAAGGTCGGCCGCTCTTTCAGCCCAACGTCTGCGATTAGTACGTAGTGTCATTCTCCGGGATTCAGATCTTTTACCAAGCTAGGTGTTGGCAAAGGGGAAATATTGGATGGTTTTCTTGGGAGCTGGAAGAATCTGAGGATCTTGTACACCACGGTGTTTGCAATGCGTTGTGAGGTTTCAATGAATGAAATTTGAGGAAACAGAAACGCGAAAAGTTCTACAGCTAGACAAACTTTGCATCGTAGTGTGTCTTAGTTGCAAACGATCGCGGTCGTTTGAGAACGAGTTATCGTTGTTGAAGAAGCGGGTGTTGTTGTGTTGGTGGGAAACAGCCCAACACTCGCTCAGAGGGCACTCAGCTTCAGGGCATCTTGCCGCTACTCTTTCGAAGGAAGTACCCGATCAGCTTCTGTCCTTTTAGATTCATGATCCCTCCACTGTCGCCATCATTTCTTTGTACGGCAAAAATTCTCGACATTCAACTAAATTCCTCTCATTATCACCAACATTCTGTCCTGCCCGACCTTCCTTTTTAGACTCCCATAGCCACGCGATTAATCTCTTCCAGAGCCACGACATTCAATTTCTCGGTTCCTGATAACTGTACACCCAGAGGAATACTCCACCACTTCCAAACCTACAAGCATTGCTTGCGCCTTGCCACGGCACTCTGTGTTAGTTCATTGCCGCATGGTTCAAATTATCCGCCATTGGCTTCTGAGGATCTGATGAGTTGGGTGTTGGACCTCTGTGCTTGGTGCAACAACAATCATCGTCCTTCGATATGATTCACGTACCACTCCCTGGACTCAGACCTCGTGCACGCAACGTGGAACTCCCTCCATGCAGGCTTCCCAGCCCTACTCTAAACGCTTTACGAGCTCTTTCGGGTCGCACAGAGATTACATTCGAAATTCGAAGCTTCCAAGACCGGGTCGCTTCTGCTCCATTTGGTGCTGACACGGCATTCACGAGCAACTCTGGGTTCTTTGTGCGTGGCATAACATGCTGCCCTTTCCCCGTGTAAGCGACCCTGTCCTTCAAATGAGCTTGATAAGTTGGTTTATATTGAAGCGATTGTGCTTTGCATCCGATCCAGGCTTCATTTATTAGACATTTCCTCTTTGTATCCACTAGCATGTCCTGCTTTCTGGCTCATCTAGCGTGCCGCAAGCACTGCCATGCATGCCCTGTCGGACACGGTCTGAACTCCATCACGGTGTAGAGCCCTACGGACACTCACAAGATTCGATCTTGCTAAAATCAGAAGTTCAGGAAAATCAACATGGTTCTGGTCGCTGATATGGTTGCAGCATGGTGGCTAAGCGCCATGGAGTACCAAAATCTCGATCAATCTTGTGGCCCCAACCTGAAACAGCTTCTCCGCATGCTCAGTACACTGCCATTGCTCGCTTGCATCCATCATCGACCGTTGAATTTGGGAAAGGAACAATATGCACGTTTCAGGTGAATGCTGATTCTTTTTTTACCGCTGAGAAGACCAATGAATTGGAGTTTCCTCCACCGAGAAGACTCACATGTTTAGATATCTGGGAAGTGAAATCCTGATAATGGCGTGGCCGCAAGGGGGAACAAGTGACGGCAAGCATTCGTTTCCCCACTGCCGCGCTTCACCTTTGTGCCACCATGAAATCTCCTTTGCAGGCCGCTCGATCTGCCAATTGGACCATGGGTGGTTGTGCCACCTGCCTGTCGATAAGATTCTTCTCTGGCTATTCTTTGATCATTTCGACTGTACCAACAAGGCACACGAGGGG